>NC_048896.1:54997113-55057113 GCF_011077185.1 Oxyura jamaicensis | reverse complement strand
CTCTTCCTCTCTCTTTTAAAAAATAAAGGTACAGTAATTATAGATGAACCTGTATGTTAGGTTATTGGCACTGTGTGACACTTGTGTCTTGGATTCCAGTTATTTCCTGGTCAGAAAGGAGCAACTAAACAGGGAGAGCACAGAATTCACCCATCTGCACAGTAAGTATAAAGCACAATTGGTAGGTAAACTTCACTGAATGGAGTTCTTAAGCTTCTTTCAGAGCCTGACATATTTGTCAGTATGACAGGTCCTCAAATGGAAAAAACAAACAAACAAACAAAACAGATTATGCCTTTTCCATGACTGTTTACAGACAAATGGAACAGAACAGCACGTAGCCTACCTGAAACAAACTGTACTCAGGGATTCTGACCCCAACAGATATCACTTTTATGGGATTACACCTCATCAGTACTTCCATGCTCTGAACATAAAATTGGGTCTCCCTTAGTCCTCTTGACTCTTACTTTTGTCTTTTAAAAAATATTTTTTCTCTCTCCCCAAAGAGTATGTATACAACAAATCAAGCTTTTTCTGTACCATAAGACTATGTAAATGCAACACCTTAGTTTCTAACTTAATTATACCTCTTCTATAGATAGCCACAATGTTCATGAATGTTTGCATCAACCAATTTTCAGTTACTTTAACGTTCTCATATGCATTTAATACATATCTTAAATCATTCCTATGTAATGTATAGTAAATTCTCTTTACACCATGTACTAAAGTCTTCAGTTGTTTTTGCTGCAAAGCTAATATATAACATAATAATAATGATTATTTGTAATACAGTGCTTCTTATCTTAGGATCTCCAATAATTGAGTATAATGAAGTATTTATTATTTCTAGTTCAGGACAAGCAAACAGTGTTAAATGGTTTCTCCAGCATCCAGGGCTTATGGCCCTCAGCTCCAGCCACTCTCCTGCTACAGTTTGTTATTTCTCCATGCTGGTGGGCCTCTTGCCTGACTTTACAACAGTTAAATAATGTAATTAAACAATTAAGATGATTGTCCTTAAATGATCAATTAAGACAGAATTCTAAACACGCTTCCTCATTTGGAGTTTAGCCTACTTTCTATCCCCTTCTATGTATCAAAGACAAGGCAGCTAGGCTAAATCCTGAAATCACTGTACCTCATATATTTTATGCTTTATCCTAAGCTTGTATGAATGCTGTGTGGTAAGTGCTATTTTCTTAGGCCTTGGGAAAACTTACATCGACACAGTCAATCAATGCACCCACCAGATGCATCAATTTTACCTGAAGAAAAGATAATATTTATTTCTCGCTATACTATATGTTCCTTTCCTCGATAGCTGGTAAATCTAATAAATATGTTCTAGAGTTGTGATGAATGGCCAAAAATCTGAACTCTGCTGAAATAACCTTTGTAGGCCTACTTGGTACACTTTGTTAGATTTAGATGGGGACAATAAAAAACAAAGACAGCAAAACCACAGTTGCCATACCTGTGTTTTAATAACTGTCAGACAGGATTGAGCTGATAGACATAGGGAGGCTACAGGGATTTTGTGATATGTAAATAAAATTAGCATGCCTAAAATCTGTTTCTTTTCTAATTGCAGATATTATAATTTAATTAAAAAGGAGTAATATTTAAATAAAAGATTACCCACTTAAACAAGTTTTCTCTATGAGCTTTTCTCTCTCAGTTATGCTGTTTAGATCCTTTGCAGAACTGGTGTCTTTCTTTACTACTTTCATTCTGTATCATAAACATTCAGTGTTATTACAGACATCATGGTATCAAACTCCAGATAGGCTAAGGTTTAAAGGGGAAAAATTAGACTATTTAAAGCAATTATAACTTTCCACTTGATAGTTTAACATTCTACAATCATTACTGAGTCTGCAGGCACTGTTAACCTGTTCTGGTGAGACAAACATGTCTTTTCTAATGTTTACTGAGATATTGTAAATTACTTAACGTACAGCAGAGTACGTTTTTCTCAGTTAATCTAGATCTGATCCCTGAGGGGCTATTTATTACATATGTATACAACCTGTCTGTAGAAGTGAAGTTAATGTAATATGACACAAGTAGCACACATTGTTTAAATGTGTTCCAGAAAGTTAGCAAATTTACTTAAAAGAATACTTACATGCTCTTCTGCCTGGAAAACAATGAGGAAAAGGGTTCTAAATATTAAACACTGCTGTTCACTGTAGGTGGCCAATTAATACACTGTATCCAAGCTGGAACAAATCCTTCAAATATATACATAAAGCATATAATCTCTTATCTGCTTAGGCATTATCAAATTTTTAACAAATCCTAGTAACTTCAAACACCGCTTTAATGGGATGTGGTACTAAAACATGCAAAGTAAAGAACAGAGTTTTTAAGAACATAATCTGTTTTAGAATGTTTCAAGAGAACTGCTTTGAAATGCAATTATAATCTTAACCCATGAGTAAATGCGTGCCATCTAACAGAATTACGTTACATGAATTTATATATAAAGAGATAGCCCTGTGTTTTCTAACACCCATCACAATTTGAAAATTGGGGTTTAGACAGAAGTATCTTGAGTTGGTTGTAAAGGTTAGCTGTGTTTGAACATGGGAGCACGCTTATGGCTATAAGTTCAGTCCTTGTAAATGTTTTATATGATGAGGATAGAGAGTTTATAGGAGAGAAAAATCCAACAAGATTTTAACACTATTCTAGCCTTGCTAAATAGTTGGAGTATATTTAAATACAACTTTTGGGTCTTTATCTCAGTGACCTAAAATTAATATAACACATCTTTGTCTCGAGGTACAAGAAGGTGTGAGCTGCTGCTTCCTAAGACTGTCTCAACTTTCCCTTACACACATAGTGAAATGTCTTTTTTCAAAGATGACACTTCCAGTTTCCTTTGTGCATGCATAATACATGCTTTTCACACTGGTCTAGTCTCTTTTTATTCTGGTTTATAGATGCCCTGTCTTCATGGTTGACATAAATAAGTCCTATTTGGAAAACAGCAACATGGGTTAAAAATCTCTTCTATCATGGTGAAGACAAAGCGACGAACTGTTCCAGGTAGATTAAAATTCCCATCTTTTTCCCAGAATATGTTGCAATTCTCAATTATGGGAAGAAATAGACTGTATGTACGTAATGCAAGTATTGTATTTTAATCACAGGATCACAGAATTTTCTAGGTTGGAAGAGACCTCAAGATCATCAAGTCCAACCTCTGACCTAACACTAACAAGTCTCCACTAAACCATATCCCTAAGCTCTACATCTAAATGTCTTTTAAAGACCTCCAGGGATGGTGACTCCACCACTTCCCTGGGCAGCCCGTTCCAATGTCTAACAACCCTTTCGGTAAAGAAGTTCTTCCTAACATCCAACCTAAAACTCCCCTGGCACAACTTAAGCCCATTCCCCCTCGTCCTGTCACCAGGCACGTGGGAGAACAGACCAACCCCCACCTCGCTACAGCCTCCCTTCAGGTACCTGTAGAGAGCGATAAGGTCACCCCTGAGCCTCCTCTTCTCCAGGCTGAACAAACCCAGCTCCCTCAGCCGCTCCTCGTAAGCCTTGTTCTCCAGGCCCCTCACCAGCTTCGTAGCCCTTCTCTGGACTCGCTCAAGCACCTCCATGTCCTTCTTGTAGCGAGGGGCCCAAAACTGAACGCAGTACTCGAGGTGCGGCCTCACCAGAGCCGAGTACAGGGGGACGATCACCTCCCTGGCCCTGCTGGCCACACTGTTTCTTATACAGGCCAGGATGCTGTTGGCCTTCTTGGCCGCCTGAGCACACTGCTGGCTCATATTCAGCCGACTATCAACCATCACTCCCAGGTCCTTCTCTGCCTGGCAGCTCTCCAACCACTCATCTCCCAGCCTGTAGCTCTGCTTGGGGTTATTGCGCCCCAGGTGCAGGACCCGGCACTTGGCCTTGTTGAACTTCATGCAGTTGACCTCGGCCCATCAGTCCAGCCTCTCCAGATCCTCCTGCAATACTTAACTTACTTAATATAGTAAGCAAAGCTTTATAAAATTTACCGACCACCCTGTTAAAGAACATTAGTGAACTCAGTGAAGATGCTCTTTCTAGTGCTTTGATGTAGGAAAATCAAAAGCAGTGGGTTTTGACTATATATGGCAAGGTGCGTTTTTGATCTTTATTCCGTGAACAGCCATGGTCAGATGCAAAAAAAGGGATGCAGAAATCAAACTGAAATTTAGGTAGAATTTAGACAATCCTGAAAAGACTATTCACCTACCATCAAATATAATCAAACCCTAAAACACCTTAGCTTTCATTTTTAAGATTGCCTGCCTGTAAGCATACCAGTTACCACAGTGAGCACAGCAGCTCAGACCTTAGTTCATGATGACCTTAGTTCCTTAGAATTCTGAGGATCTCTGACAATGCAGTTTGTAGACTTTCTAGATCAGGTTCCAAAACCAATGCAATAGTAACTACAGCTTCTTGGTTTTTGTTTTGTTTTGTTTGTTTGCTTGCTTGCTTTTAAAGACATGAAGAAATGGCAAGAGGTTAGGCTACCAATTCCTTTTATTAATAGTTCAGAGCTTACATAATCTTCCATATATGAAGGTGGTAGAGGTTCAGCTCCTTCCTCTGCTGAAAAGGATTCATGCTATGATTGCTCACCTGCAAGGGAAGTTACCACTGCAGGGTGCAAAAGAAAAGCTCATGTATGTGTAGAAAGCAACAGAAAACATTATGCTGAAGCTGTTTCTATTCCAAGACTAGAACACAACAAGAAAAGGTAAGAAACTGCAGTTTTGACTCATGTTTCAAAAATAGTGCATATACTTTACATGAAAAAAATGCATAAGTTCACAATGAACAAGATGATTCTACCACTGGTAGGGTCCTACAGTCTCCCCCTTTCCAGGTGAAGGCTTAATCACCAAGTCTGACAATTTTGCTCATATTTCCTTCAGGTAGTTTACCTATACCGGTTCAGATTCAAGAGAAGTTATAGACTGCCCTTTTATCCCTCCAAGTCAGGTATGGCTAATACTCACAGTAGAGGACAGATCTGAGTCCTCTACAGTAGAGGTTGGACTCTACATTTTCCATGTGGAACAAGCATTAATATGTGTATAAGCACTAATAATAAGCACTTAATTGTTTGGGAGGTGTTCACAACCACTGGACATATTGAAAACTACTACTGAACTTTATTCTGTAAAGATTTAGAGATTATATCAGGAGAGGGACCTCCTTTGCAAAGCAGTAACAGAAGAAAGTGGTTCTCTCTCAAACATCTTAAGGCAAGATTCAACATTCACCTCTGCCTTCACTGTTCTCTACTGAATTGTGGATAGACAAATGTGCAGTAGCTCTGGTGTTTCCCAGGGTCCTTCTCTCCCTATACGTAACATTACTGTTTTTAAGTCTACTGTGCTGGCCAGATATATTAAAGAACACATTGCAGAACACCAGAATGACAGGATGGAATGACAGTTCTGGCCACTTTTTAGATCTGGCCCTTAGTCTGGAATGACATTGCTTGTACCTTAGTATCTGTGTGTTGTTCTTTTTTAACATAGCACATCCTGTTTAGATTTGCAAGTGCCAAGCGATGATTTCCTATATACTTCCTGTTTTTAGCACTCATTTTTTCCTAATAAATAGTACCCTGAATAGGAGTGGAAGAAGAGCTTAAAATGAAACCAGTTGTCTCCTCTTCAAATAAGTAAGTAGGCTGTTTTTTTGTTTATTTTTCTTTTTGCTAGAATTATTATACTATGTGTTCCACATTGCACTACACAACATGATGATTAATACTACATTTATTACAATCTTGATTTATGTAGTTTCCTATATCTACAATAGCTCTTGTTCTAAAGGGAGTAATGGGGATGTCAAGTATCCAAACAGAAATAATTCCTTTTGTAGTCAGTAGAAAGCAGGCACCACAAAGAATTCTGCAGTAATCTGTAGTAGTTTGAGACTTCCTTTAAGACTAGACTACGTATTTCAAAATAGGATCTTGATCCAAATCCTAGTGAGTTTACCTGAAAGACAACCCCCCTCAATAAATGGGGCAAATTCAGTGGGTTTTGAATTACGTCCTACCTAACACCTTTCCAACGATTTGGATGTTCTCTTCCATGTAAATGGAAGATGACAAGTATATTCAGGTACAACATTGTAAACCTTGTTCTCAATAAAGTCACTCTGAGTTCTGCTAACCTGAAAATTATGTTTACATGAAAACCATTTTCCATAATTTCAGTTCTATAATCACCTAAGTTTATGAGTCAACATTTTCTTAGCACTGTTTGACTAACATTTAAATTCTTGCATCAGTGACATATACTGCATGGATTTCTACTATGTTTTCTGCCTGCTTTCCTTTGAGGAAATCAGAATAAAATGTAAGTACTTATAAGATATCTATATATATATTTATAAGAAATTAAGGTACTACAGAATAAAGACAAAGCAACAAAGAAATTTTCTTAGTATCACACAACAAGTTAGGAACAGGTTATTGGGCCACAATAAGCCACTGCAATCATCCTGTCTGATCTCATGGATAACACTGGTCAAGGACTCTCTAGAGTTTATCTTGTTTGAAATAATGGATATCTTCTAGAAAGAAGTGGATATGAGTAAGTATTAAAAATATAACTTAGAAATGTCCAGTGACGATCTATCATAGCTGTTCTGTCTGTGCAGTATTCCAAAGGTTAACTACCTTCTCTACTCAAAATAACACCTTGATTGAAGTCAAGATTTTTCTAGCGAGGCTATGAATTATACTGACTTCTAAGTTCTCCTAGAATGAAGAGCTCTTTATTAGAAGTTTTCTGTTCCACATATAGATACTTATATGGATGAAAAGGCAAGAATAGAATTTCAGTTTTCCCTCTGATTGGCAGTAAGCCACTGTCACTGTAGTCCCTCAGGACATCCTCCCACAGCTACAGCTAAGTATAGTTTTACAATCACTTTTGAAAATAATACATCATACGTATTACTTTGGTATAAAATGAATGACACATGGAAAGCACAACATATCTTAGCAACAAATTCCTTTGGATTATATTGAATGTACCAAGAAAAAAAAAATTAAAAAGGCATCTTACCTCAACTTCTTCATTAACCTTTATCTTCAACAATTTGTTTTCCTTTAATTGTTGCCATATTCTTGATGTTCACCTAAACAGAGTTTTAGTTGCAAATTTACTTTGTGCTATTAACTATATAGACTACATAAATCTACATTTTAATAAAGGAAAAAAAAAAAAAAAGCCTTCCTTATTCAGTTGTGCTGTAGCATCTCCCCCCCCCCCCCCCCCCCCCAAAAAAAATAAAATCATAACCAACCAACCAACCAAAAAAAAACACCTGAAAACCATATAGCAAATCTCTGGACTGTATAGATTAGTATTTGACATGAAACTAAGCTGCCTCATCACAACTTTTATCCCAGCTTCTCTTCTCCTTTTTGAGGTGGCTAGAGATAATAGAGATAGATCATTAACTTTCAGCAGTTACAACTGATCTAAGTTGCCTACTTCTACCAATGCTACATCCCTAAAGAATAATGTGAATAAACTAATCTTACTGACAGCATAGTCTAGAAAGCAAAATTTCCATCTCTAAATGAGTAATGTAAATTCACATTTTATGTTAACATTGAATCAATTTATATAATGAATGCATATCACTATCATCTTGTTGCAAATGGATATTCATATGGAAATTGGCCTGCAAGTTTTCTGAAAACAAAAGTTTCACAGATTTCCTGAATGATGTAACGCTGCTTCACAGTAGGGAGGACAGTAAAATATATATTTGAACAGTCATCTTTTTTAAATTTTCTGAAGCGCTCTTCAGCTTCAGAAAGTAGAGGGGAAACAATGAACATCTGAGAACTACGATTTACCTCAAGAATTCAATACGCTTGCTTGCTACATTAGAGTTTACCGTGTTCTTTTAACATTTATAACTATTCTTGCTTATAAAAGCATAGATTGTCCATTGATTCCAGAATTAGGAAAATAAGGGTTTAAACATAACAAGAACAGTATCTATGTGTCTGTTTGGTGTTCTGCCAGCACTTACTCTAAATACTTTACATGACGCAGACTACTTAAAGATACTTATTTAAAGTACACATTCACCTTGCTTAAATCACATTAGAATTAAACATAAGTTGCATTCCGTACTAAGAAACAGATTAATAAAGGTGAAAAGAAGATCATGTTTCTCCTGTTAGCCTCTTGTCAACTCTGTAGGTCTAGATGATATCAAGATGCTTTAGAGAGAACTGAGCACTCCAGCTAAATAACTGGTAAAGTATTTGTTTTATCAAAATCTGCACACACAAAATGATTTGAAATTTCACCACACAGAAAAAATACCTAGGTCCTTAAGGGTTTGTTTTTCTTCGTTTTCATTTTCTAGGAGTAATAACGACCTTGGGGCAGGGCATTTCCTTTGGATTAATGACTGGCTGGGGTTAATGGCCAGGAGCTGTTCTTTGGGCCATCAGTTCCTCTCAGGCGGTCATTAATCCCCAGGAAATGCTCTGTGCCTCAATCATTATTGCTTAATTTCAGTGCAAACAAACTACTGTGGCAGACAGCATGCTGTATGCTATCCCTTAAGCACATGGAACACAGATTCAGTTAATTTAATCAGTTGTTTACACTATGGTCTATTTTCTGTAGCAAGAGGAAATTACAGATCTTTTGATTGTTACATGAAATCTGTTGGTTGGTCTCATCATCATTTGATAGACTGGACCATTTCTGCATGAGTTAGTCAGTTTGTCACTTACGTCGTCACAGTTATTAATTATAAACTGGATGGGTATTGCTCACTTAATTTCTTGGCAAAATTCAGATGATTGCCCTAAACACTATTACAAAATGCATTTTCCAATGACAGTGTTGCTTACCCATGCACGCACCTCATCTTACATATGAGCTTATTAAATTTTACAAGATACCACATTTGACACATCCTGACATTTACTGTACAGTTTCAGGCATGCCATAGAGTTATTAAATTATCAACAGTAAAATATAACATGGACTTTCTCCAGGCTTGTGCTACACAAATATTTACTAGAGCACAGAACTTTGTTATATTTCTCTAGTCTACTTGATAATCCCCTGATTAGACGTCCACATGCTTGGTGGAGCCAAAGAAAAACTGTAAATGGTCAAAGGCAATGCAGCATATTTGTTTTTAAAGGCTAACTTTACAATAGTTTGACTTAAGAAAACTATTTAATCAAACTGGCCAACCTCATTGATTTCTCAGCTTTGGAATTGTAACAAAAGGATTCAAAGAATCTGGTAGCGGTAACTGAAAGCCACTTTCACTACGGTTTTAAAAGCTAGAAACTTTTAGGAATGTAGGAACTGCTAACAAATTGGGATGTTTGTCCTCTGTCTTTCATGTGAAAAACGGAGTTAAAACTTCAAATATAGGCAAAAGGTTGGTGCTTATGGTCAAATGCATTTATTCTTTTCTAAACCATAACTCTTAATTCAAATACTAGTTCAGTGACAACACTATGCTGAAATATATACACTGGAATTTAAATTACCATTTTCAAGCACCTGGTGTATTCTTTACAGCTAGATGAATTCATCATGCATGGAGCTCCTCTGAGATATGGAAACTGTCCACAACATCTTTCCTGTGATTATTCACAGCCTTATGTTGTACTAGGCACCCTGGCAACTGCTTCTTCAAATCCAAGAAAGACAATTAGGGTGTGAAGACAAAGAGGTTAGGTAATAAAAATGCACCACCATCATCTTGACTGGGAAGAACTCTTAAGTATAAAACCCAAACAGCTATCTAGACTGCACTTCAGAACAAGTTTATCCACCTCACATAAGAAATGTGAGTTCCTAGAAAAGATGCAGGAAGCTTTATTAGCCTAGTGTAACTACTGTTACTGTACTGGAAGATGCCCCAGTGGTGTGCAAGTTCCCCATGAAGGGCATGGCTGAAATACCAATAAACTTGAGTTGAAGGTAGTAGAACAGGGTGGCCAGGGTGGCCTATTGAACAATTTGTTTAGACAATGTCCTCACTTTTTTTGCTGAAATACTGGGTATGTCTGAAAAGTAGTTTTTACATGGCTCTGCAGTTTATGAGGGTGCTTTGGGTTATTCTTTTCTTTCAGATGTTAAAGCATATGGCAGAAAACTATCTCCAGAAAGGATTCCTCAATTTGCCCAGACTACTCTATAGTGATCGGAACACACACGCATCTAATATAAAAAGTAGTTTGATATAGACTACGTGCAAGAAGCTAGCCAAGTTGAAAAGGTATGACAGCACTCAAAGCAAATGCTTTGTTAAGACTGCAGGAGTGTAGAGAAGTACACAACAAGCTAAAAAAAAAAAAAAAAAAAGTACCAAATATATTTCAGATTCAAATATGACATTTTAATCTAAAAAATATGAACAACTGGCTGAGTGAAGTCACCCAGGTCATTCTAAGCATACAGATGTCAGGTATTGGAAAACACTATTGCACTTTGATTCTCTGAACAAGAATTTCCAGTCTTTTCCTCCTGCATGGTTTTGCTTTCAAGTATAAGCAGACCACATTCATTAAAACCAGATGCTACTGTCTCTTTGCTCCATTTCAGTTATCAATATCATGTTTGAAAGATTGAAAACATTTTAATAAAAATTTGACTGTGTTTGTGATCAGATCAGGAAGGGCTGGGTTAAGATGCCAAATTCCGTAAGTTTTCTTGCAAAGAGAAAAGAAAAATCCAAATAATTCAAACTGTACTCTCCTCTTTTCTTTAAAACAGTTTTTAAATTACTTGTGCATTCCAGAGCGAAAAGCAAACAAATAAAAAAATCATCAAACCCAAACAAAAGCTAAAACCCTAGGTAATAAGAAAACATATGTCATCTGACAACACACCCTGGGGACTTTTTGTCAGCTGGATGGAGTACCAGCCTTGATTTTTCCCTGCTTTCTTCTACTGCGGGAGGCCTCAGAGGAGAAAACTACAAAATACATCTAGTTTGACTTTGCTTCTGCTTCACTAGTGAATACTGTTCTAAGGGGGTCTATTCTCTGCTTTCTGCATGTTACTCCAATAGCTGAAATGGAGGTGGTCCAGAAAATCATGTGTTCAACTTCTGGATGCTCAGTTTGCAGCTCAAGCCCATTCTCATATTCTGAGATAGATCTACTAGGCTCCAGGGTTTATGCCAAAGTTCAGAAATCATTGCCCTAATTTAGGTTATTATCATTATGGGAGCTTTTAATGGATTAGTGTTCTACATTTTTGTTGTTTAGGCAGATACACACAGTATGGTACTTGGCATTACTCCGAGCTGTTGCATTTTGATCTTTTCATTTCTCAGATTTCTTACGATTTACCAGGTAACAGCCACGATATTATTCTCAAACATTCCACTGCTGGCAGCTGTTAGATATGACTCTGTAGACTGTTCATATCCCATTACCTTTTGATTTATTGATTTTTCCTCTTTTTGTTGCTGCTTCTCTACAGAGCAGATTTTCTCCCTTCTAATTACAGATGCTTATAATGAGAATGGCTCCTTCATTTCTTTCATATATAGTGTTCCTTTTATTATTAAAAAGTTTGTCTGTATTTTCAAGAAGCTACTATCCTCCACCAGAACCTTCTAATAAATCACTGGATTTTTCCTGCTTCATGGTGAACACTTGCTTCCATCACAGAACAACTCTACAAAAAGCCAGTCTTGGTCAAAGTGACAACAGCTGAGTCCTGACACCAGTGAATTACACAGTAAAATACTTGTTTTACCAAGACAGAATTTCACTTCAAAACTGGAATAAAACAAGAGCAAGGATGGGGTTGAAGGCATATTTGTGCAAGGAAACATGGAACAATGTCCTAGAAGTTCTCATTCTTCAAATGGTATGTCTATTTCAACTCCCCCCCCCCCCCACCCCCCAAGATCTCTTTCACTCAGACTATGAGTAGCTGGATGTTTTAGTAACAGGGCATTACCTGGCATTCTTTCGATTTATTTTTGTCTATTTTTAAAGCAAAGCCACTTGATTGAGACAGGCAGTGGCAAGAGTAATTTTATTGATCCTGTCTATGAGAAAGATAAACTTTCCTAAAAAGGGTACAATACTTCAAGAATATATGTTTGGAGACCTCCCTTAGATTCATTCAAAGATATTCTATATATTCATATGCATTAGACTTCAATATACTTAGATAAATATATATCAAAATGAATGGGAATACAATGCTTTTAAATAAGTAATACACTGTTAAAGGAAACATTCTGTTTCAGTCTTCTTTGGGTCTCATTTTTGACAATTGCTTCAAAATCATTAAGTGACCCCGTGCCCACGAAAAAAAAAAAAAAAAGACTACAAAAATATTGCACTGATAGAACTGCACTGACAGGTTCCAAAATGGGGCTCATTAACATGGCTAATTCACAGATCTTGGTCTCGTGGGGCACAAAAATTCTGGTCAGTACCACAGTCCCAATCCCTCATCATTCCTATCTACCAAACCACAGTTAAATACTGTTAAAACAGAAGATCCTGTCTTTGCACAGCTGCAAATTGGAGAGCCCCACTGTGACCAAGAATTGGAAGAAACAGCTAGTGTGGCTGCAAACATGCAAAGAAGTATTCTATACAATCACCTCTATATTTAGATGTGATCCACACTAAAATGACTGGGAGCCTTGAGACATGTGCATGTACCATGAATTGTAAGCACTTACATAGAGACTGAATTATATTTTGTAAATAAATATAGTTTGAAAGAAAACAATTTTTTTTAAAGAAAAGCGGAATGACTTTCCATAATTTCACTGTTCTGTGGTACAGTGGCCACTCTGTTGTGTATACGAAATGCTGCTGATTTCTGTGTTATTTTCCTATAGTTCTCCCAGCCATGACATCCTTTTTCCAGCTGTAAATTTTGACTCTGATGATTCGTTCAGAGATTTACAGACAGCCAGAAGAAAAAGGAAGCCTTAGCTGTAGACCTGGGCTGCATCTACGCAAACTATCTGGGCAGTACTCATGCAGTCAATCCAATACCGGCTGGCCTTCTTGAACTCTCCACACATGTACTACTTTATTGCTATGCAAAGACTTCTGTTCAGAGAGCCAGTCAGAGGTATCAGTAATTTTGAAAACCTTGCTTAACAAAATTTCAGTGATCCTCATGAAAGTGTTCCCTGAGAGGGAATTTTAATCGTATTTATTCTGTTACTCCTTTTTTTCCTCTGAGCAATTTCAGAGGTTTCCATTCTCTCACAGTGTAAATACTAATAAAATTACCTCATTCCAACAGAGTAAAGAAGAAATAGGCATAGATGTTCTCTGTGGGACAAAGGGCTTCTCCTTGGCTATTGCTTGGTAGTGAAATCCATTTGTCCACCCTGGACACGAAGTTCCACCAGCCACTTTGTAAATTCACTTAGATGGAATGAAGATTAGTATTTTTTAGTGACAAGATGACACAGTAAGTTCCCATTTATTCAGGGGTGCCTTATTGCTTAGGTACAACTTCTTGGGAGATTTTCTTTGGATGAAAGGAAGAATTCCTAAAATAGAAGGCATAGTGTCTCACATGCCATGCTTTCAGGGTGTGGCTACTCTCACTTGGAAACCTTCACTTCTCAGATTAACTCAGATGATTTATGTAGTGCTGAAGACATGGCTGTCTAAACAAAAGAGAGGAAGGAAAATCACATTGTAAGGCCACCATCATGGTTAAAAGAGTGGCCAAATTCAAACTCTCTTACAAAATTGCCCTGTTTACCACGTAAAACCTGACATACTCTCATACTGTCTAACCAGCCTATCTCCTTCTAAGGGCTTCTGCTCTGCTGGGGTTTTTGCTGTTTTTAAAACTTTACCTCCAATCTCTTCAGGCAAGCCGTGCTGTAGTTTTCGTTTCCTCATGCTTTTGTATATTTATAAAATGCATACACAAACACAGATTAAAGCAACTGCAAGAACACATTCTCTGTTGCAAGTACCCCAGATCCCACCCTCTGTATTCTACTACAGAGGAGGAGTCCTAAAACTGTATGCAGGTCACATTGGAAACCTGTGGATCACAACACTTCAGTAACTGTAGTGCACATAGGAAGTGGTCAGTTAGGGTACTCCTGGTAATTCTAGGTTATTTTCTAAAATAAATGGGTGGCTTGTCTGCATTCACACTTTTCAAGTAAAGTAGAATTTTAAAACCTCACAGAATTTACATTTCTAGGTTTAATTATTGTCTAAGGACCAAATCACTCTGAATAGAAGGATGAGTTACTAAAAGCAGGAGTAAAATATGCAACATCAGAGGCAATGTCATCATTGATTCATATAAGTAAATGCCTACCTACCAATACAATGGCAACTCAGTGCTAGACAGCAGCAGAGAAAAAATAAAGCTGATGAGGCAGGGATTTCTTGACACTCAGTTAAAGCCTTTCCTTGTGACATGTCATGAAGCATCTGCTGCACTGTATGGTGCTAAGTGGAGGCTAATGACCCTTTAGGTCCCCTGGCAAGTTCTCCTTGACAACAAAGCGTAAATGGCTCTTTAATACAGCCAGCCCCTATTGAAATCAACCTTCTAAAGCCAGCAAGTAGTGCTGGGGCCTTCTTTAGGACAGCATCTTATAACTTTGGGACCGCAGTGAAGTTGGGACCTGAGTTAGTGGAAAAATGATTTATATAAGCTTTGCATATTAGCAATAACTCATAATTCCCCCAGTTCTCTGATAACGTTTAAGAATGCTTGTGGGTGCAGCCCATTTCAGATGATGTAAGAGGTAAGTGAGTTAGAATGAGGAAAGGTTTGCAATTAAGAGGCAAAGGTGTAGAGAAAGGAGAATAAGCCAAATGTTCTGAAAGAAGTACAAGTTAGCTTCTTTTAAGTTGCACTGAGAGAAGCCAAGTGCCAAAGGAGACTTAGACAATGACAAAAGCACAAAAAAAGTAAAAATTATGTAGGTGCCTTTGAATTTCTTTAAACATAAACACAAGGGCACTGAGAAAAATTTTCAGGGACCAAAAAAGAAAATGAATAATTTTACTCAGCAGGTTATTATTTACTATTATTGTTTACTAATAAATAATTTTACTCCTGCTGCTTAAGCAGCAGGACTGCTACCTTAATGTCAAATCTGCCATCATCCTGATTAGTAACCTTTATAAAGTCATTTACTTTGGTTTAGTTATTTCTTAAATGGGAATTAAAAATCTTGTAGAGGAAATTGTACAAAATCTCTTCTGTATGATTTAAAGATGAGAAATCTAGTTTCAAAGGCTATTAATGCAGAAAGTATGTTCTATGTAGAACAGTTTATAGAGGCAAAAAGTATACTCCCCACACAGTATTGGGCCCCCAATAAAAGACTGACAAACTCATGCAAAAGCTGGACCAAGAGCCAAACTTTTCTGAGCAGGTGTATCACAAGAAACCCTAAGCTTTTAATCAGCTTTTAAGAGGAGCTTATTCTGTCAATGTTCTAAAACAAATGGGTTGCCCAGCTCCTCTAGTATGCAAAGTACGATGAAATCTTGGCACCACTAAACTTGATAGAAATTTTGTTGTTTATTTGGCAATGAAATTAAAATTTTCTAGATTTGTTTGTGTTCATTGTTTTCAGTCATCCTTTTCATACCAATGTCACCTGTACAAGCAAGGCACACAGAAGTTGGAGCTATCTGGAAAATGGCCCATGGGCTCTTTAAGAAGCTTCAGAATGATCCTACTTTAAATCTCTGGGTACATTTATAAAATAGGTTTATGAAGATATGTATATGATCATATTATTTCAGTCTTGACAACACCAAATGAATTTACAGATCATAAGCCATAAAAGCAAAACTTTATTTAGATAGAAGAATCCAATTTGGAGATTCCATTAGCTTGTATGTTACAGTACTGTGTGAACTTCACTTCACGTTCTTGTGCTGCATATTTAAAAACAGTATTTCAGAACAATAAATTAACATCCAGAGAAAGTGTGAGTGCAAAAACTGAAAAACATAAAAATGCATATGTTTGGGTGTGAATTTCACCATACACATCTATATTTGCAGAAGTTTGGCTCAAACTTAATGACGAGATCTTAATGAAGAAAACCTAATGAAGAGTATTCCAGAAAGTGCCATAACTGGTACAGGAGCTTAGCATTCTTGGGGGGCAGGCTCTAAACAAAAGGCCACAATGGTGATCCTGTACTTCTCTACCTACAGGAGTTAGAAAGGTCCTGCAGGTATATGTAGCCATGCAACATCACTACTGAAAACCTAACTAAAACCTTCCAAAGCTGTGAAAGTCCCTTCTGGATGTAACTATGCAGTAAAGACAGTGTGTGAAACTGTTCTCACTGCTAAACTTTTTTGATTAACCCAGAAAGACTCACAGCTTTGTTACATCAGAACAGGAAGATACTCAGACATTATAAAGGCATATACCACAGCCACACAATTCATTTCGTTCAAGGAAAAGCAGACTGAGACTGCCAAAATAGCTATATGCAAAGAAACACATCTTTGTAGTTTAAGATCGGTTTGGTATGAATGACAGGAAAACTGTCAGCTATAAGAAGCTTTACATTCCACTGAAATCAGTTTGAATTACAGAAACTCAGATTTTGCCAAACTATACTCATCCGAAGACCTATGTAGAGCTTCTTCAAATGCTGTACCACATTTTTTTTCACTATCATATTCAGATTTTTTTTAAATATAAGTGTTTGAAAGAGACATCTTTACATATTTTAATTGATTTTAGATTCCTTTTTTTTTCTGGATAAGATGACAAGGTAGATGGCACTAACTAAAAAAAAAATATTTTAAAAAGTTCTATACATGTTTTGGATTTATTGCCCTTATTATAGCTTGCCTTCCTGAAGAACATGTCTTAAATATTGTAAAACTGTTCTTACCTGATCTAACATTTAGTATTCTCAGATATTTTTTTCCTTTCTGGTGAGAAAGCACTGGAAATGCATAAGGTATATACCTAGTTATTAACAGGTTTAAAATATTTGTACATTACAGCCTGGTTTTGTGGTACTCGAAGAATTCTTTAGAATATACAGAATCCAGTAAAACCAGATAGGAGTTAACAGAGATTTGGAGAAGATGATATTCATCACTGAGTATCATTTTAGGATGAAGAAACAGACAGCAACTCTGTGTTTATGAGAACATTCTTTCAGTCACCTTCGTCTGAGAAAGAGCAGAGTTCTTACTAAATGATTTTCAAATATTTTAGTTATCCCTTAGAAAGCCATTAAATGGTAAATTACAGTATCAACATGCTCCACTGGTCTTCCACTGACTTTCAATTGAGACAGACTTAATGTTTCCTTCTAGCATAACTGAGAAGAGAATTTCTTGTTTCACCCAGGAGACTCAAGTACCTGATACACAACTTAAAGATAACAATATGAAAGACACACAGATTGCCCTCAAGGTATCACTCACTCTCAATCTGAGCATTCTCTCAAGTGAGTTGATTCCTGGTATAAAAAAGCTACATGAGCTTCGGAGGAATAGGTGTATTCAGATATGCAATGAACTGCAAAAAACAAGACTGCTGTTTTCAACACCAACCTGAGTTCCTCAGTTTCTACATCCGTTTAGAAGATGAATGAAAGAACCTTGATTTTCACAGGTTACTGCACTTGTTCCAAAAATTGGTTTCAATGTGTTCATACCTTTGTAACTGTCAACAACAGCCAAAAATAGAAAAGACCCAATGGCAAATAGTATGTTCCTTGAAGCAGAATGTAGACAGCCTAAGATTTGTTACTCTACCACTATACATTACTGTGTAATTTATTATAATTTATATGGAAAACATTTTCTCCAAAATTATTGACTGTGGAAAATCCCAGAAAAATACCCATGACAAGGTCATTAACATTCTTTCAAAAACAAACAACATATTGAATGTTGTTGTTTCAATAGTTTGAAACAAGTAATGATCCACCAGCATTCCCTTCAATTCACACATATACAGAAAACTAGTCTTGCTCAAAATGGCTAACTGATGAACTCAGCAAACAAAATGACAAACCTATATGAATTAGAATCAGCGGTCAGCTTTCTAAATGACTGCAGATGACTCTGGTGTATTATGATACCTTTCTCCAAATGACAGTCATGTGCAGTGTCTTGCCATTATTCCTGAAGCCAGACTCTTACTGCTGCTTTGCACATACCTGAATGGGATCCCGAAGTCAAGTCTAAACAGATGCACTTTTTGTGCTGCTGGTAAGTCCCATTGACTTCAGCATTATTTGAACTAGCCAGGTTAACAAACAAAACACAGAAATAAATACAAACATGAACAACAGCTATGGCTGTGATGCATGGCATTAGAATTATAGAATCATAGAATATCCTGAGTTGGAAGGGACCCATAAGGATCATCAAGTCCAACTCCTGGCACTGCACAGGTCTACCCAAAATTTTAGACCATGTGACTAAGTGCACTTCTGTTGGTGTGAATCTTTTTTTTTTTTTTATTTCCTGTTAAACTTGTTGAATGAATGTTAGCTTATTAAAACAAACAAACAAACAAGCAAAACCTGCATTAATTGGGAGGTAGGGGGTGGAGTTGGGGAAGCGGTTGTACTTACTTCTTAATTCTAGAGATTATCAGTATACTCCCTTTTAACTAAACAATTCCATACCCACACTGGAACCTGCAATTTGGTATTACAGAATCTTTTAGCAACAATGGGCAAAAGATAATTAAAACAGCCTATTTCTTTAAATAAGTAGGATTGGTCATACTTTATCTGCGATTTCCCAATAGAAACAGGATAAAGAAATACAGACATAAAGGTAAGTCAAGCCTGCAGATAGTGGGGCAATGATACTGAAAATCACGGTATAATCACCATGTTCTGGTTTGGCAAAAAATAATAATAATAATAATAAAGAAAAGAAAAGAAAAGAAAAGAAAAGAAAAGAAAAGAAAAGAAAAGAAAAGAAAAGAAAAGAAAAGAAAGAAAGAAAGAAAGAAAGAAAGAAAGAAAGAAAGAAAGAAAGAGAAAAAAAAAGCAGAAATCTTAGGCCCTGAACAGAATTTCTGATCTAAAGTGGTGAGAAAGAAATATGTACCTTCATAAACAATACCCTAGTGGCTAAGGCTTTTGCCTAGTACATAAAACATCAAAGTTCTCACAAGCATTTGAAGCGGAGTGACTCAGGCTGCAGACAAATTTCCCAGCAGCCTGGAAGTCTGAGGGTATCTGTCTTTTGCCTCATTACTTATTGCTACCATATTGACAACTTGCTTACTACCTCCTGATTCAGTGACTACAGTATTCAGTCAGCAGAGATTCTTACAGCACCAGGCAGGACAATGAAATTGTTGAACATAGATTTTCTTCATTAAAATCTGGTGTAGATTTATTCTGTGGCAGGGCCCTTTAATTTCTTTATTCACAACCAACTCTGACTAAGTGGGCTACAATATGAGAACACTCAGGCTAAAAGAAGCTAGTTTAGGTAACAGCAACAAGCTGGCCTTGGAAGCACAGACCTCAGCTGTTTTACCCTGCCACGATACAGAACAGGAAAAAAAATCTCTCCAGTAATCTCAGCATTTTATAGGACAGGAAGCCATTTCCCATCAAGTCCTAGTTTACTTAGATAAAAGTGCTGAAAGTTCGCCTCACTTATGGTTAATTACAAATATCTACATCCTTTTACCTTGAAGTGATACTTTCATAGTATCTTTTAAGAGATGGTCATTCACTCAGAGATCTTGCGTGACTCAATCACTTGCTACGATCTGTAACAATCCCCTTTTTTAGAAAGCAAACAACCCAGCAACATTAATTCTCTATCCCTGACAGCTGTCTTTTTTTAGCCTGGTGCTCAGCAATGCAAGCTTAGAGTGGCCACCTGGACAAACCTATTCCTTTGCCTGAAGCCAGACTTCATCTGTCTGGTCTCCAAAGCAATATACTTTAGCATTATCAACTTCCAGCGGGTGGAGAGCCGGCAGAAAGAAGAAAAACATAAATTTCCTTGTAGCTTTGCACAGAGAGGTTATACTCTTTCACATGGCATTGAACACTGGAAGAGGGGAATAACGTTAATAACCTGTTTGTCAGGGTCAGGCAAGGGATACTACACAGGTCCTGATCACAACTGCATTAAACAGAAGTACACTTTACAGTTACCTTGGGCTATTCCCTTTGGAGGTGAGAGGAACTAAGGTGCTTGCATCAAAAAGAATTCAGCACTACCATGGCCTTTTCAGAGTTTTTGGCTGTAGCATATAGTAAAAGCTCAAATACCTTTTACAACTGGTTAATGTACTCAGGAAGAGTTAAAAGAAGTTGGACTGCATTCCAAAAGGTACAGTACAAATATTTAGTGGTGAGGCAAATGCAACAGCTATCCATGTAATGTTTTCTAAGGAAGTAGATGCCTTTGCTTTCTAAAGTTTATTTTAAAAGCCTTTAACTGAGTTGCCTTCTTGAGGTCCTTGATATCTTAAATTGAGTCATTCCATTAGGTGGAGGAAAAGCAGAAAAAATACACTCAATTAAGTTAAGCTATGCTAACTGACAGACCCGTGGTTTACCTCTGCATTGCACAAACCAAGTTATGACCTCGCTTCACCATGGCAAAAGACTAAGCCAAGTTTTCAGCTGCTGATTCTTTGTGATGTCTCCTGGAATAGTCCATAAAAAACACCTACAACATTTCTAACTTGTCAAAGCATTGGCAATTTTAATGGGCTTTAAGAGTAAAGAGTTACGTAGAAACCACTATGGTGGCTTTGAACAGTAGTAAGTTCTGATGAAATACCTCTCACCTCTGCAGCCTACCCTAATCTTTTTCAGGCTTGTACTGAATAACCTCCAGGAAGATCAGCACTCTGCTGGAATAGTGTGGAAGGAGGGAGAAAAACCTGTGGATGATAGTCTAGCTGAGAGACAAAACTCACCAGCTTTCTTTGAAAAAGATCTTTGTATACAAACCAAAAAAAAAATATTTAAATCACTGGCTTGTCACAGTACCACGTAATAGAAATTTCCACTTTCTGTGCCAATGCATGAGAAGGTTGTGATCAAAAATCACCCCACATTTGAATAAGCAATTTAATGCCATGCTCCATCAGGAGATGGAAATCACAGATTCTTGTAATAGGGGGAAAAAGGGAAACAGCTTCTTTTAGCAGAAAATAGAAAAATGAAAAGGCTTTTCATTATTTTAATGCTTCTAAATAACTACTCTTATTTTAATGCTTTCAAATTATTTCTTCCCACAAAAGCACCAACTATCTTTTTTTTGAAATTAACACAGTAGCAAAAAACTAACTCGTTTCTTGTTGGGAACTACTTCTCCAGCAAAAACCTCAAACTGACAGTTTAGATACAGAAGCACTTTAAATTAGAAACTCATTTCTTGCATGTGGTGGAGAGATCATGTAGTAACTTAAAAAATCTGCAGAGCCAGCAACTAGACTGACAGAAAAGGCTCTTGCACTTCCTACTGTTTATCTTGTTCCTTTTACTTCTCACGAATAAACACCTGCATAAATTAGAAGATAGGAAGATGAAGCTTTGTATTAAAAATATTTGCATTCCAGTAAAAAAGTCAAGCCAGGCTTTTGCACATCATAATATGAGAATACCAGCAGTACTATAAGGCAAGCAGTGCTGTAAGGCAACATGTAAGTAATTACCAATGGCAGTATTCAATTTCATTACTTCCACAGTACATACTTTTTGGAAAGATATTCACATCATTGGGTACTAAGGATTGGCTAACATTATAATGTCCATATTCTACCATCCCAAACTCTGTGACATTTAGCTCATAAGCTTTCTATGGAATACTTGCAGATGAAGTACACTAATCTGTATCAATCCAAATTTAGTTAGCTTTTTCTAAGTCTACTATGAAACCCACAAAGTTGATGAAGTTCTTCCAACAGACAAAAACATCACACTGGCAATTACTGTCTACATTGTAAAAACATCTTTCAAATGACTCTGTTACAGAAATTTCACAACCTACTTATAAATATAAAAGTCAACAGATTTGTTTTTCTGTTACTTTGTACATCCCATAGTGCTACTACTATTGGTCTCTGTTACTAAAGTACAACAAATTAGTTTGGATAAAAGAAAAATGCTAATACCCTAGTATTACCTGGACTGACTCTTTAAAGGTCATGTAATACCAACTATTCTCAGGCCACAAAGCTGAGTGAAAAACAGGCTTTGTTTCCAAGCTTTCAGAGACTTTGGTTAACTGAAACAAACAAGCAAAAACACACTTCTCCACACTTTCTGATCTCAGCTGGAAGTGGAAGTATCAAGTATCTGCAAGAGAGACTATCTCAGTGATATTTCTGACATGTCTGAAGCCAGAATTCTCAGGAAACACCCTGATGCAAGAATTCCAGAGCAAAAGGTTAGGAGTTCAAATAAGCAACCATTTTTTCCCTTCCAACTCTGGAATTAAAAGAACAACCAAAACTATTCTGTTATTCTGTGAGCATTTTTCTCTTCTCTACTCAAGAGTAATATAATCAGAATAATAATTAAAACGTAGCTACAGTTGGTAACTGGATATAATGGGAGTGACATATGTTGCAAATTGCTAACATTGTATAGTGAATAAATGCATACTATCAGTAATTGCCATGTAATGTCTTCAATTCTTCTAAAAACCCTTTTTGACTTCAGTTAATTGACACAAACAGCATTCTGGTTAGCAATCTAACATTAATTTTGGAAAAAAAAAACATAACGTAACCATAGACAGTGCCTGAAATTTGTAATGCCTTATTGCAAGTTTTCCATTGTTCATTACTAACATTTACATTTAAAAACATAGGAACCCAGGAAAATGTCATATTGATTAAGATCCATGGTCCTTCTTTCCCTGGTATCCTGAACAGTGACAGTGAGAGGCTAACTAGGAATACACAAGCCTGGTCTCTGTCTGGGGTCATTCCCCTCATCCTCTAACAAACAAATCTCTTGTTTTGTTTACTGTCTGTTTACGGACCAGACACCCGTGGATTTGTTTAAACCCTTCTGAACTCACTGACCATCTCCATAACCTTTTGTGGCAACACGTACCAAAATTAGCTGTCTGCCACTTACATACTATGTTTTAAATGGGTGTCCTAGTAGTTTCTACAAGTGCCTTCTAACACTGCCATGTTAGCAGCTAATTAATATTTTTATTCACCTTAATTTACCACCTCCATGTGTTTGTAAACCTTGACTGTAATACAGTGCTAGGTTTTTCAGTTGTTCCTTATTCCATCCCCTTTATCGTTTAGTTGCCCTCTTATAAACCTTCTTTAACCCCACTACACCCTCTTGAGATGCAGAGATCAGAAGTACACACAGTACACACAGTACCCAGCACATCATAATTCAGCTCTCTGTACCCTTCCAGATAACGGCAGCAATTTATTGGCTTTTTTGGCCGCTGCTGCGTGCTGAGATGATGATTTGAGAGAACTTTCAGCTATGAGTCTTTCTTCAGATGTAACTGCAAGTTGTGAGTGCCCATCAAGTAAGCAGTGCTGGAAAATGTTTAACTTACAATATTGCATTTTACATGATACACCTACTTAGGACTTGGAATTCTCTGGCTAGTATCCATGAGCACACACTTGTGTAAAAAGTCTATACAGACTTCTGCTCTGCTTTGTATGTTTCAAGAGCGACCTGTGTAGAAACCTACAAACCAATCTGCTGCAAAGCACACAGTTTTCTAATGATCTATTAGCTCACTGCAATTACTTCTGATGTCAAACAATAGCGCCAGTGAAACACTAATCAAAGACGAACAACTAGAACCATAAACCACTGTTTTCCTCCTATCAAAACAGTAGCAGCCTCCATTAAGATGGCTGCTCTAGATACCTCAGCTCATCAAAAGCAGACTAAGCAATGTGTCAGTGGCCATCATTTTTTGTTGCACTCAAGGAAACTTCCTACAAATCACGTTAGAGTATTACACTTAAGCCCAACAAATCAGGTCAAGAACATCATTTCATGCTATGTGTATTGACATTCATGGGCTAATTGAGACTCTTAACATTATTTGACTAGTTTTTCTGTGGTTCACTCTTTCCGTGGTTGACTTTTATGGATAGCACATTTCCCGTTCAGTTTTGGCCCTGGAAGAAACTGGGTTGGCTAAAACCACAGAGAATTCCAAAATCGGTAGCACAGGTACCCACATCAAAGTGGCAGGAATTATCATACCTGTGGTTCTGGCCATACATCAAAGCCAGACCTTCTACACTTTATCTTTCCTAACAGTAAATTTAAACCTATTATATTTTCAGTATCTTTAAGTCAGCACTTGCTAATCACTTTAGGTAACAGTCCTTCTGGTATTTCAGGACCTCCTGGAGTCTTTATTAGCTTTCCAGATACTTGATTCACTCTTGTTTTCTTCCAGATGAATTTCAGAACCTTCACATGAGGTACAGATGATACAACTTTGAATTATTCTACTGAAAACCAATTCCTTTGTTACTATTCATGAAACAGAGTTTCCAAATAAATACAACTACATCACAGACACTTTTAAGAGGAGAACATCCCTTTCTAATGTGCTCAGAAGTTACCACTTACCCACTGATTCTCTGTGGCTTTGGCCACATGGTGAGTTAAAGCCAGGGACCGTTTTTTAATGGGGACAGTCAGAATATTGAGCAAACTTTGCACTACAATATGGTTTAAGTGTTTATTTGAAGTCTCTAACTTTGTCATGCCGTAAAGGCCCAATGCAGAACTCTGGTGCAGTCGTCATAGGACTTAATGGGACCAGATGGTCCCATAGGACCAGATGGATACACAAGAGAAAATTCAAAAATATGAACAGTTCTTTACCTTCAATACCTAATGCTAAGCTCAACCATTTGTAGGTGACACCTTCAGTTGTCCACCTGCTGACACTATCTTCTATGAGCTCTTGATAATATTTTGAAGGGATTGCTTGCTGGAGAAGGAGAGATTCCTATTCTTGGTTGTAACCAGTCATACTTCAAGCTAGTAGAAACTTTAAATTAAATTTGAATATTCATCTGGGTGGAAGATGCTCCCCAACCCCTACACATCCTGCTGATAAAGTTTCAGTGGTTTTACTTACTTTACTGCAGTTCCTGCAGTAACATAAAAAAAGCCCAGGAGCTCAGCAGGAACACTGAAGAGGCAGAGGTAGGCTGACAGACACGGTGGTGGATATTATACTATTTCTTGCCACCAACATAAGACCACCAGAGCAGTACAAGAGACCCAAACAGAAAGGACAGAGCAAAATAAAATAAAGAAACAATTCTGAATCAATGCAAACATTTGAAAAAGGCTTGGAATCAGTCTGTAAACATTTTAAAACAACAGACTGGGTTTGTTTGTTTTTCTAAATCAGTTCACCCTTTTCTAATTCACTTAAGACAAGAAAGTCTTTGGAGAGTTACCTCTGCAATAGTGTTTCATACATCAGCCATACTGTATGTGTGACACAGCAGGGCTCTGAGTGCACTAATAGGGTCTAATGGTCCTGATCAGTCTCATGCAGGACCATACCCACACACCCTGCCTATTTTACATTCAGAAAACAGAAGGAGTTATATGGAACTTGTGAAAAAAAAGAATTCTTTCTATTTGCCTTCAGCAAGAGAGGGATGAATTCAATAATAAATTATTCCCCACGTGTATCCTCAGTACATTTATTAGTTCTTATGAAGTCCTGTGAACTCTGCCTTCATTACATGGATACCTGAATTTAGATTCATCCTAAAAGGTTAAGAATACCTGAAGTATGACTACTGAGAGACATGATAGCAATAGTGAGCATAGTCCACAGTCCTCCTCAGCCTGTAAGATAATGAAAATAAAGTAAACTAAAAGCCAGTTTATGTTTAATCCCAAATGTCAGATACATAAATTGATAGGGAAAAAAAAATAAAATAATAATAATAAAAAGTTAGTAGGAGCCAGCTTCAAAAAAGGAAGAAAGAAAAAGTTATTTTTTATGCTAAGCAGTAATTCAATATAATTCCTTGCCAAAGGATGTGAATGCAAAACATTTACATGGACTCAAAGGAGGACTGAGTAAGTACTTGAAAGAAAGATCTGTTGCAGGTAACCAAACAGATGATTCACAACAGGCTCATAATAATCCTCTGACCTAAAAGCTACTGGTGGCTGAAAAAGTATTAAAGGGAAAGAATCACATATGTTTCTACTGTTCCTGTTGCTACTCTTCCCTAGGCACTATCTTACAGCTGACAAAAACAAAATACTGCTGAAATAATTGCTTCTGTTGAAAGAAAAATACTAGACCAGATGGATACTTTGAACTGGTTCAACTGTTCTTAGTACTTACAGAGTAAAACTAGAAAATAAAAATAAAATAATAATAATAATAAAAGTTGCAAGACACTTTTCCCTCTCCTTTCAGATTTTCTTAAGAGTATCAGGTATTCCTTCAAGAAACTCAAAGTTACTACACCCCCAGAAATGCTGCATGCTTTCATGTGACTTTTATTTTTTTTTAATTGTTTGGAAACTAAACATAAGCCAGTATACCCATGCAGTCTTTGAGAGAAAAGCACTGATGTGTTCCTTTAAGAACACCTGTTTTAAATACAAGTCTTCCCTGAATGTTCACTGAGGATAACACTTGGCCCTGTTTTGTGCTCCACACTGCAGCAGAAATAGTCCCAGCCATGGCCCCCTTTTAAGACAGGTAGGCTACAGTCAGCTGCTTCTGTTTGTTGTGTCATTTTCATGAGTTACTTGAGCCAGAGATAGGAGTGGAGCCTTGCACAAAGCAAAAATAAAAGAGTGTTTTGTGCCAAAAGGAAACGTGGGGTAAGAACTATAATAAGACTGAAAGGGTAAGCAAAGAGTTTGCGGCTTAAAGCAGTGCAATGTGTAAGCGAGAGAGAACAGCAGCCTTGCTGGCACTGTTGCAGACCAGAGCCTTAATCTGTAAATCACTGTGCAGCCAACACGTCAAAAAAGTTTGGCCACCCCTGGTGTACAGGCATCAGGCAACAAAATAACCTACTGTGCTAACCTCCAGCGGATAACCCACGCAAGCATGCAAAACACCCAGCGGTCCAAGAAGGAGGAAAAGTAAAATTGCCAAAGTCCAATTACTTTTAATCAAGAGGCCACAAGTGATGAGAGCATGTCCTATAATCTTAAATGAAAAAAAAAAAAAAAGTCTCAAGAACAGTAGTCTGTAAATTTCTTCATCTCCATTTGGGAAAGCACTCTAGAATGTTTTGGCTCTAAGATGAGAAGTCAGTAGTAATTTAACTGAAATGTCAAGTGTTACTGCCAAGCATTGGTAGCTATTTCAAGGTACAAATCCAGTTTGCCCTGAAAGCCTGAACTGCTACCTTCTTCCCCACTATCACCACTAGCATTTTACAGGAATCATTTAGTCACGGCAGATTTTTATATAAAACTAGAGTTTTAAAACAGTCTTTAACATTATTTTCTCCACTCCTGTAGCCAGGCCAAGTTATGTTCTCTGAATCACCGTGTCTGGAAGAACCACACAAGATGGGGTACAATCTTTTATTAGGACTAAGGAGTTGCCATTGTGAAGAATGTAGCATGCCCCCGCTAGGGCAAATGCCCTAAATAATCACACTTAGATAAATACTGCACGGGACCAATCAAGATTTTTTTTCCTTCCACTCCTCTTCCTTCCCCTGCCTCCCATGAATCTTGGTCTTCTAACTCAGACTATCCACACACCAACATACACTTTTTTCACTGAATTGTACTGAACTTTTCCCAGGAAGTTCTATCCTGGCCAGGCAGAAATTTCTAGGCGTATCTAAGTCAGAAGCATCGTTCTTGCACCTACCATGAAGGTTACAGCACTAAGACACAATGTGAGACAGATTCAAATTTCTGGTTTGCTGAATTTGAAGCAAGAACTCAACTTTGATTTCCAGCAGAACATCCTAACTACTGCAACACCAAATCAGCCCTTCCTGGAAAAGTTATTTCAATGTTTCTGGAAAAAGCAAATAGGACAGAAAAAAAAGAAACAAAGAGTATGGACTAGTAGCACAGGAGTTCTCTTAGGTTGAAAGAACTCTGAAGTTATGTTCATATTTTCACTGAGAAAACAACTCAGACTTGAATGCCTGTCACGTCAGAGGCCTAGTGAATAGCTGGTTTGGTATGGATGACTTTCCTGTGTTCATTCACAATACATACTGAGCGCTCCTCTTTTTGTTTTGTACTATGATAAACCTTCTAAAGCTTTGAAATTATTAACTACATTTTCTGGCTAATTTTATTGCCAGAAAATTTATATTGCGTTGCTAAAACTGTCTACCAGCAAAAGCAGTAGTAATTCCTAGTGACATATTTCCCAGTGGCCTTGGTAGGACCTCTGTATGAGACTTTATTTTAGCATTGGCAGTTTCTTCTTCTCTCCTAATCCTTATTAATTTATTAATTAACTAATGTATTACTGAATTAATTAACCCTACTTAATTAATTGTCCCAAATACCCTGAAGAGTCAACCACTTTAAGGAATCTAAAAGATGACACGTGGTTTGCAAACTCAAAAATTAAATCTCCTATTGTGACATATTCAGAGTAGTATTTTTTTGTTTCCTGACATGCATTAGTTTCATGTACCCTGTTTAGAGAAGGAAGTGCAAACCTTCAAGAGTCAGGCTAGAAAAACTGAATCTCAATTACTGAGATTGAAGTTGTACTTCTACTAGTTGACTATAGTATTGCTGATTTGATTTCTGTCCTTCAAGTAACCACTTTCCTCCTTAAAAATGCTTTACGGGATCACTCATAGCACTTATTCTTTGAAAGCCTGTATTCTGGATATTTACAAGTAAATCTGTTAATTGGCTTATGAAGTAAAAATTCTAAAATTTGACCTTTTAAGAAACAAAGTAATCCCAAAGTATGAGATCAAATAATAGGAAGAAACCCACATTAGCAGTTCCATTTTATAAAGCTTCAACGTAAATGCAAATATGTAGTCAAAAGGATTATCCTTAACCATCTCCAAATCTCTTCTTGCTGAAGGCTTTTATTATGTTCCTTCCCATAGGTGACTTCTGTTTTCTCTATTAACAGACAACTCCCTAGTGAAATGGCAAGGACAAACCCAGTTCCGCTTCTCACAGTAGTAGCTCAGGAAAAGGCAAACACCATTACACAAGGATAACAAAGTGCTAATTTGTAAATGAAATGAGAATCTAAGGCATTCACCAGAAACCTGATGTCTAGTAGCCAGATTTTTAATCACCATGTTTAGGCTTTCTCAAACTTACATCGTCAAGATCACAGTAGGCACACACCTCCCTCACAGTATTAACACCCCAGTAAATATTTCAGAACTCTTTCTTTAAAAACAAGATTGAAGAGTTCTTCTATTCAAGGCAAGTGCATATTAATAATATTGAGTGAGTGTAATTGCAATAGAACTGCTTTTTTTCCATGCCAACAGCCAAATATTTATTAAGGCAGTTTTTACTGTTGTAAAATTAATTTTAAAAAATATAATATTATATATATATCATTATATATATTATTTGAAAATTTTTGAACACTTCAAGATTTTGGCTAGCATGAAAGTACCCAGGAGTCAGACCTTGTTTTCCCTTTTAGGACATACTACTTGAACTTCAATGGAAACTGAAGCAGAAATGCCATGAAGATATGGCATTCTACTTAATTTCAATATAAGAAGGTGACATTTTATATGAAGAAGCTGAGTTTTCAAATTGCTTGATACATAGCATTTTTGTAGAAACAAAAATTTCGTAAAGGTCTTCTCAATGAGAGCTCTAATCCACTTTAATTAAGCACAGAACCAAAACAGGTATTTTTCAATGAAAACTGAAAGACAGGTGTCGAACTATTCATATTTCCTGTGGTACAAAGGTCTTGCTTCTTGGTCATCTCTAACTGAATCTAAAATTAAATATTGCCAGGCAGCAACTCCCACTGATAATTATTTATCTGGGCTTATTGTGAACCATAAATCTTTAGCTGGACCTAAGCTGGTAGCAACCTAAGACATCAATTCTCTAAAACTATTTGAATGATGTTTAAGAGAACAGTGAAGGAAAAAAAAAAAAAAAAAAAAAAAAAGTTTTGAGTCCAAAGTTTAGGATTGAGCAACCATACAGATATTAAAGGATCTTCTGAGCTACAACTCAGTTTCTTTTAGTGGCTGTGTCAGACTTCAGGCTCATGTTTACTGGCTGGAACCAATAGTTTCCAGATCACTAGGCTTTGTCTATCATATCTGCTGCATCTACGTAATACTTCTGCAGGGCTCCATTTGGGTTCATCAATTGTCCCTACCACCTTTGTGCCTGTATGCATCTACCAGCTCTCAAAGAACTATAATGATGTTATTGGAATGGGACTCTACTACATCACAATAAAAGCTGGGACTTTGTGTGGACATTATGATGGGGCATATAAAAGACTGCTGTGTAATGACAATCCGACCCTCTTCATCCTTGGCCAGACTGTTATCCCCTTTCCACTCACAGACAGCAACATTAGTAGGCTCTGGGTAGCGATTTGTATTGAACCCAATATACGCACCCTTTTCTGGAAACTGTCCCACACCCCTCACTAAACAAGAATAACTCTCACAGGCTCTTATCTAAGTTTTGAGTTCCTACAAAATGGCCAATACGTCTTTTGGATTGTTAGAAGAAAAATGGTAAACTGTAATATTTGTGCACCTAGCCACTGGTGTCTGAAATACCAAATGTATTCTCACCGTCTGTTTCACAAACCCCTAGCACACTACACTCTTTCACCAAAACTGGTACCAATAGGTAGAGGTTCCTAAGGCTACCCATATGTAACCCAATACCACTGGAGACGCTGGTCTAGCTGTAAAACAAGTGCCGTCTCTGAGGCTGAACTTGTGTACCTTGCCCCTGATAAGTGCTATGGGTACCTAAGTGAAAAACGCACAGGCTGTCAGGACCGCCAGCATTCATTGCTCACTGTGAGTCTTTACAGTCTTTCCCTTTTCTCTCTCACCCAGTCACTCACTGCTGACACTGTTTCTTCCTGTATCAGCTGCCATCAGCAGTGGTCCTTTATCCCCTAAAATTTCCTCTGAAAAAGCTGCTTTCCAGAGCATTTTCACCAAAGCTGAAGAATGTAACTACCTAATGGTCATCTGGAAAGGGTTGGCTGCATACTCAGGTAGCATGGTGGCCTGAGGACTATGACATAGTGGGTGTTCCTGGCAGCGTAAGCAAAGACCAACTTATTTCTTCAGAGCTGTTGGTCTTGCTGAATAATCTCTGGAAAATCAGGCAAGGCAGCTAATGATTCCACTTAGGTGTTGGCTATTTCCATGCTGCTGCTAAAAGCAGAGTTTGCAGAGTTTGGACTAGTTCCTCATCAGTGTGTACATCTCTCTCCATTTTAAAGTGATTTGGAGTATTATCCAACAGGAAAACATTGTGGACATCTGCAGTTCAGACTAAATAACAGACATTTTTAAATTGTGATCCTCTTCCATGGTTAACACGTCTCTTCTTTCCACATAGACTACTTCTACAGTAAATTCCCAGAATCATTCAGCCTCTTTATCCACAAACTCATAATTCATGTGCTTTCCAACATTTTTTGTTTGTTTTTAATCAACGTTCAGGTTAGAACTTTCTATTGAACACTTGAAAAGGCAAAAATCTTGCCATTTTACAGAACATGGTATTGACTGCAATGCAGACATGCTCACCTTAAAACAAGCTAGGGTGAGCACTCCAAAAATGCCAGCGAAGGAATCAATGGGGACTAATTTAGACATAACTCCAAGTACAGCATCATATTTGACTTTGGCAAATGTTTTATTCAGAAGATCCATGTGAACTGTCATAGTGTAAGAGGCTGTTCTTAGCACATCATCATTACGAAATACAGTCTTTGAAAATAAAGTTTTAATTAAAATGAATGTCTCACTGGATTTCAAGTCAGCTAACTGCCTGAAAATTTGTATCTTTATGGGATACATTAGTCCTATGGAAGCTTAGCTATGACACTGCAACTCATTTCTATCCTGTTTAATAATGGTTTTAAAAAAAAGGAGTGCTCAGTTCCCACTCTGCTTCTACATCCAGTGAATATAGTCCAAATATTTCCTCCCCTGGGCCCTGTCTTTTTTTTTTTTTTTGCAAACTCACACAGCAATGGCTGCAAAATTTCATTCAAAGTTCGAGTTATCGTCTGAGTTTGCCTGTGCTATAGGCTTTTTCATTGCTAGACCAGCCACTTTTGTCCCTCATCCCCTTACTTAGGAGTTCCCTCATCTAATTTGACAAGACAGAAACACAAAAATTCTCTTCTCCTGTATTGAAACAAGTAGGCCTGGCTGGTCTAATGGCAGTGTGAGCCAGCAAAGACACCTTCATCTCTGGGTAGGGTCCTAAGAATACTTAGTATTCCTCTAATAACAATCTCTTTGTATTGCTAAGCTGGTTTGATTGATTGCCCAGTGTTGATACTCAGTATTTTATGGTATATTGTGTGGCCTGTCACAAAATCTGTTACTTGTCAACAACTAGGCCACCAGCAGCAGCACGCCAAGTGCTGTGGAATGACAAACGTAATTACAAATTGTATTCTGAAATCCATCTCACAGTTTTGATGTGGAGCAGGATTACTAGTTTATTCACTACTCTTTAGGAAAAAAAAAAAAAAAAAAAAAAAGTAGAAATACAGGGAAAGAATCTGGTAATATATATATGAATTCAACTCAGAAGGCAAAAGGCAAGTCCATCACAGTTCATAATACAATCATACTCAGAGATGATTCAGGAATCAGCTGGCAAATGTGTGTTAAGACATTAAATATAAAAACACTGCATATCTATTCAATGATACACTAATATGATGAAATTCTGCCAGCAAAATATGGTGGAGAACAAGGGAAGAGAACTAAAGGTATATGAAAAGTAGATGCATAGCACATTAATTTCAACTACTAAAAAGAGGAAGCAAATTACAGAAACAAATTGTGTGGGCAGACAAAGACATGATGAAGGAAAAGAAACATCAAGAGCACAGATGAAGGGCAAAAGGAGGTCATAAAACCAAGCAAGTCAGATGCAGAGGTTCAAGCTATTGGGGAAACCCAGAGGAGTGACTGGAATGCGCTTAATATATTCCATGTGAATATATGTCTGCCAGCTCCCTTTCACCATCCTTTGTTCCCACAACCCACCACAATTCTCTGGAAGAACCTGCTTTGAAAGGCCTCAAAGACGGGACTTCACACATTCCCTGTGTGGGTCTTCCCACATACCCTACACACAATTCACTTTACATATCTAGTGCATCTTTACACAAACCGGGGTGAAGAAACAGAAATCTTTCTTCAAAAATGAGGGAAAGTTGAACATATGTTTCAGTGAAGTCCAGCTAACTCCTGTAAACAAGTACTGAATGTACTGTTCTAAAACTATTGTCCTGTGAAAACCCTTAACTTACAAATATCTGGAACTCAACATTAAAAGGATCTATTCCCTCCGGCCCATATAATCCTTCCTAGCTTACACCACCCACTCAATTTAACATTGCTCCATCACAAAATTGGCAAAAGCATATGCAGAGGTCAAGATAATATATTGCTTGAAGATTGTTTGAATCACATTTCTTATTCAGGAGTCTAATTTCCTAATAAATATCCCAGTAATCTGTGGTTTTGACTTTTGCATGTAGTTCTATGAATATTAATAAGAAATTGTCAAGTGCACATTGAAAACTGGGTGGGCAATAACGAGTGATAATAGATCTAACAGCGATCGGGGATGAGTTGGAGCACTCTCTTCATTCTGAAGTTTTCCTCATATTTGATGTTTTAGAAGTGTAGATATTTCCAGTGTGTACATTGCTTTGGGTTGTTAGTAGGCGTTCATTAAAAACTTATTTTTCACCCACTGTTGTCAGTGTTCTGCTGAGAAATGTGCTTTCAGAAGGAGCACTGCACAGTGCTGTTGGGGTGGTCAGTCAGAGAGATGAAAAAAGGCACTCCCAGAACAGCAGAAGGACATCATGGGGGACTTTTTTCATTAAGTTGTTTGTTTACTAAATATGACCAAATACAGTAGATGGATTTGATTCATTCTAAGTATCATTAATCTCTTTCTCTTTTTGATTTGTCTTATTTAATCTATTTTTTCTTTTCACTGTTCCTATGCAGTGTCTCGGAGGCAGTCATTATTATTTCATATCAAGGGAAACAAAAAGTATATGTTGACAATATCTGCCATCCACAATGAAGAAATAAGCTGTCATGATATGCCATGGCCTTTCACCTACATGACCTGGAACAGCATCCAGCCAGCACAGTATCAACATTTACAAGGTACAAGGAAATAATTAAAGACGAAAAGGAAGAGATCACCACAGTGTTGTCTGAAAGCAAAACCCACATATCAATCTCATGTTAATAAAAAATTTAACCCCTTGTCTTCAGTCAAATTTATGAGCTGTAATTATGGTCAATCTTGTGATATTTTTTTTTTACACAGACATGGTGGAATTTAAAACCCATTATTTCCTGTAAAGCCTACTTTACTGGTATGTCATTTCATTTTCATTGTCCTCTGAATAATAGCTAACTTGCTTTCTTTCATAAATTCTATTTATGACCAGATCTCTCTTCAAAATCATGCAAACAAAATGTAGGGTTCTTGTCCAACCCTGTCACCTTGCAGATTTCTTTGAGTACTAAAGACTGTATTCACTGATGGCATGAAATAATTCTTCTGAATGCTGAAGTATAGATCTAGACATCTCTCTCTTTTTTTTTTTTTTTTTTGCTAGTAGTTTTATAAAGAAGTCAGGACTACAAAATATTTGATCAAAACTTAATAGACACAGTACTGATTACACAACTAGACCTAAGAGTACGTGATCGAAGCAAATCAGCATGTTCCCAAGAAAGATCAAGAACATAAGTAATTTGACTACTTTCCCTGTTACATCACGTCTTGCATCAAAAAGCTATTGGAATTAGTTGCAGTGAAGTGAACCAACATATAAAGACATAGGGCCTGGTCTTACTCCTATTTATTCAGAGCCACCTTTGAAAACTGATGGTTTGCACAAATGCAACAGTAAACCTAAAATACTGTTTGAGTCGGTCACGGTCCCAACTAAGGACAACAGTCCAGGCAATGACATGTGCAGACCTTTGAAGAAAGCACTCTGGCAAACTTCCAGCTACAGCTGCCTTGTCCTCTTTGAAAATCTCACCGCTGCATGGCATGTCTTATGCTTTTCTGGCAAACCTAAACCTAGTGTGTTGTAAAACTGCTGGAATGGCACTGATTTTATATTATCGTGTCAGCTGTGTTTGTTGCATCATAGCAAATCTCTCAAAATGAACACAAGTGAGATGTCTGATATGCTGCCCTAGCACTACAAGAATTACAAGCACATTGCCAATAAAAATTGAATTCTTTATATCAACATTTTTATTCTAAAATGATCTACAATGCATTGTAATTTGTCACAGACAATAGTGAGAGACAGTGGTTCCATTTCAGTTATCTCCAAAACTGGGATATGGAGGTGAGAATTTTTACAATCTATATACTTTAAGTAACTGTAATGAAAGGAGTGTTTCACAGGAACAAACAGTTCTAAACCAGACTACATCTAAATTGCCCAAATTGCAAATTCAAATACATCAGCATTACCTTAGAAGCCTGTTTCGTTAAGCAAGTTACTCTAGGCCTGATTTTGTGATCTCAGTGAAGCTAATCCAATCCTTGCATACATGCTTCATTAAATGGTCTTGGTTAGTGCTGAAGAGAGAGCCTTGAGTATTTCTCTGGAAGCTATCAAAGCTAATCGTGTTATTTGGTGGAAATACAACTATTTGACGGTCACAGAAAAGGCAGAGGCAGTACAATGTAAAAAAGAGTAAATACTCCTATAGGTCTTCAATCTTTTAATACTTTTCAGTGTTGAAATCCACAGAGTCCAGTGCCTGATGGTTTAAATACAAGAAATAAACACTATATGATAGTGTTTGTAAGCCACGCATTTCTGCCCTATTTCATTCTCCAAACCATGCATCCCTATTTTATATTTGATTGCAAGTATTTCGGATAAGGAATACGTCTAGAACACTGAAAAAATTAACATCCTTTATGAAAAAGCAGAATTTCATATTATTATTCCTTAAAATAAGATTCTGAAGCCTTCCTGTTTTACTAAGCATTCAGTGATACAAAGCTTGCAGGTCTCAGTGAGAATTTTGCTAGTGAGGAATTTTAAAAATACGCAAACTGAAAAGTGTTTCAAAATTTAATTGAAAATAAATAATGATTGATGAAAAAGCCTAAATCCTATAAAGAAAATAAAAAAATCTAACAAATTCAGTAGTGTAGCTCAAATTAGATGAACAAGGTTTATTAGCACCTAAAAAGGGATATTTTAAAATGCATTTTGTACAGAAACACTATAGAATGGTGCAGTGATCCAGAACTTCTTGTTTCTGAGTGCATTTTTGCTTTACTTCTCAATTGGTCTGGATGTAGAATTGCAACAATGCTAATCTGTTGCTCTCTAAATGCTGTACAGCATCTTTTAAATTTTTTATTTATTTATTTTAAAACAGAATATTACCTTATAGCTGCCAATTGGTAAAGCCCATTAGAGAGTACCTTTCACCAAGCCTTGTCCTACTGTCCTTTTTTTTTTTTTTTTCAAAAATACAATTACTTCTCGTATGCATAATGTATGTTTTGATTGTTTTTGGAGCATGCCCAACACATTAATAAATCTGAAGTCCATTTGGGCAAATTCCAGAACCAGAATCCTTCAAGCCACTAGCAGACATCTACTTCATGAAAGGCAAGGTCCTGCTCATTTGTCACATCTGAGACTTGTCTAATGAAAAACAAATGAACATTTCTCTCACATGTCCCTGTTATTTGGAGAATATCAGCAAAGGGTAAGAGGTGTTGGAACTCTACTCCTGGTTTTTATAAATTGAAACTAGTATCATACTTTCTTCTTGGACATGCAGTGTTGTACTGGTTGCTTTTTTATTAAATTAAATAGCTGAATGGACATTAATTTGAGTGAAATCATTCCCCAGTACAAAATAAATTCACATAATCCAGACACAAGGCATAATCCACATGATGGTTGTAGAATGAGATTTACTTTTCTCTTTTATAGAGAAAATAATAATATCATCAGGGGTGGAGTCACAGATAAAGAAAAATATGATCACTGGATTCAGTGGCTATTAGTTTGACAAGAAAGTATAATTTTGTTCCATATCTATCTTCTGAGATGGAAAAATGGGTGAAATGAAAAACAAACTGAAGATGACTAAGATGTCCATGTCTTTCTGCAGAATTAAGAAACAGCACAAAGGCTAGAAAAGATACATAAACACCTAGGCAGAGACTGCAGATCCAAGAACGTGATGTGCAAGAAATGCACTCTGTGAAGATGGTAATGTGAAAAAAGATTACAATTATTTTCTTAAGAGAATCAAAAAATATATTATGTGGACAAATATTCATTCTCCAACTAAGTGAAAAAAATATATATTAGGCAAAATAACTAACTTTGAACAGATGTTCAAGCTATTCAGCAGCATTTATTAAATACATGATTAACAGCAAGATAAGAATTAAATGTCCTGCAAGCGAAGGGGGGAAATCTTCACAAAGGCTGATTAAATTGGCAACACAACAATATGCAGAAATCAAAACAAAAAAAAAACAACCACTGATTATGTCATGTAAGGAAAATCTTGTCAAGAAATGATACCTGAATTAGTATCACTGTCTGCTGCAAAAGGTCATCTCTTTTCAACTGCAATAGCAGCCTTGTACAAATTATGGTTGGCAGACTGGTATCTCCTCAATCAAAATAAAACATAAAGTGATCCTTAGTGGACCAACTGCAGCTGTCCAATCATAATAAACAAAATTCCTTCATTGATTTCTTTTTCTCAATCTACTTTTTCTTTACCTTTTCCAAAAATTAAATGGATAGAACAGAGATGAAGGAAAAGACATTTTAGACTGATTTGTGTGTGTTGGATTATCTGAGATACACAGATAAATCTGGGTGTTAGCCTGAAAATCAAGCAGAGTCAATTTCAAAATAAATAATGGCATTTTCAGTTTTTTTTTTTGTTGTTTGTTTGTTTGTTTGTTTGTTTTGTTTCATATTCAGTACCAAAGCATTCAGAGTACCCTGTTGTAATTATAACATAATGCAGGTGGTGGAAAGAGTTACCGCTACATGTAACTGTTGTTTCTAGACAACATGCTGAATGTCACTTTAAAATACAAAAGTAACATCAGTAACCTCCATATTGCTATAATGCAAAAAAGAACAATAAGCAAGGCACCTAAAATAATGGAACTGGTAATCAAACACTGAGTTTGAAATGCTTACAGTAACTGGCCAAAGGAAATGCTATAGGAAGAGCAAATAGTGTGTGTGTGTTTTGTTTTTATTATTATTATTATTATTATTATTATTATTTATTTTGTTTGTTTGTTTGTTTGTTTTCCAACTATATCTGTTTGGGCTAAATACCTGAAGGCTTTATTAACACAATTGCAATTGCTGCACAAGTCTCATAAATTTATCTGAAAAAAAATACAACCCAACCATGAAATGTCATCAGTAGGCCTAAGCTTAAGCACAGTAACAGTATCATAGTTTCTAACTGGAAGAATCATTGCATGTTAAAGTTACGAACAGATGAAAAAGCTTTGAGGGTGGTGTATTCCAGCCCACTTTATCAATTAGTGCTGTGTTATAGATCAATACTAGTAATTTTCAACTAATCTCCTGTGACTTTCCCTTCTCAAAGTGATCTATCAATTATCACATGTATTTCTCTGATTTACTCAGAGGCGATTTGTATAAGTCTAAGAAAAACAACTAAGCTATTATATAATGTGAGGTATCAGACAGTATGTATTAAATACCATGTATACATTCAGTACTGAAAGTACAACAAAACACAAAAGATCCTGTCTCTAAGGTCTCAAGATCAGCAGAATATGATCTTGCCTACTGTAATCCAGTAAATGAGAACAATAAACCTTTTACACTTATTAAAACGTGTTTTAATGTTTCAAAACATTATGGATGGAATTCATCTCCCCTAATTCTAAAAACTGCATCTAGATTAAATTTACAGTCTGAATTCTATTTGTAGTAGATTCAGACAGACAAGTACTTACACAGGATGATTTCTCCTACCAGTCTTTGAGATCTTAGGTAACACTATGAATAAACGTAAAACATAAGTAAAATTTTCCTTTAATCCAAAGAGATCTAACCCCAACTTGAGCGGAATGAACTCAGTGCAACTGAGAATACAAAGAATGCCTATAGAATATTTGCTAAAGCACAAACATATAATGGGAATATCTATAAACATTCTCAAAGAATAAAATAAAAATTCACATTATAACTTTTGTAGACAGTTCAAGTGAAAATTAACCTGAGATATCCATTTTGAGAAGGAGCAAATGAGTAAAATGAGGAAGAAAACACACTACTCTGAAATATCAGTAACAGAATGGCTAGCTTTACCTTCCACAATGGTTGAAATTAAACCAATATTGAAATGATTTATTTTTTGCCTTATAATTCAAAATATGTCCAAAGAATGCTGCTGACTCGCCTGCAGGGATCAGCCACCTCCAACTATCACCTCAGATATTTATCTTTTTGAGATAATTTCTATATATACAAATCAAAGGCATTGCAAATTTCAGTTTGGAATGAGCTCATTACTTTCATGAAAATCATGAGGGTGACTATCATATTTTCAGGAAAAAAAAGTTCATTGCTTTTTCAGAGGTTGAAATAGGTCTTGAGAGGTAAGCAGAGTAAAAAAGTAATTGTCCTCATGCCACGCATAAACTGTTAATTAGCTTATGACTCAAAAACAGTTCAGCAGGTGGGTGGAGTTTTGTAATAAAGCAGAAAGTAATTCCCTATGCCTGTATCAGTCCATAGGTCTTTATTCAGAGTCCAGACAGTGTTTTCAGATAATAAGCCTTCAATATGAATTTGTTTCCTCAGTAGCAAAGGTCAATGGATACCTCAAAGGGGAAAAAGATGGCAAATAAGATGGAACTGCAACATAAGGTTTAAGAATCTCTCTGTCTTGAATTTGTATTCATGGAAAAAGGGAAGAGCAAGTCTCAGAATATTAAGGAAATCATACTCTGCCTTCTTGTAATGTAGTGAAATAGTTCTTGTATACACTAAAAAAAAACAGCAAACATACTTGGCACTTTCAGCAAAATTCCTGTATCTTAATTACTGCTAAACAATTAAAGCAATGACCAACAGATTTAAAACGAAAAGAAGAAGATAGAAAATGCCTCATAGCTTCTTTTGCAATCTCCCTGAGACTATGAAGACAGACATTAAAATACTTCCCCAATTACAATTAAAGAAAATGTCAGTTGACTTTTACAAGATTTTTTTTTTTTTCTATACCATCAACAAAATAGCCAAAATAGCCATTGTTTTTGCTGTTTCCTGCAATTCTGCTTGCTATGAACAAGGACCAGTAAAGCCCCCACCTGAATGTAAGGGCACAGCATGACTGCTCATTGGCATCTACCACATGATTCTGTACTGATTGGTGGTGCTGAACAAACTATAGCTCCCCATTCTCACCAAATAGGTATAAAAAGGTCTGCTTAAGGGGAAACGGTTATTTCAGTGCACCACAGGAAAGGCTCTCTTACATTAGGTAAAAGAACAACCCACGTCTCTCCTGTCCATGCCTCATGTAGCTGCTGCCACAAGAAAAAAATACATATTTAATTCTGCATTTAAATTCAAGACAGTCTCCAGTCACAGTTTGTCACTGCAGATCCCATTTATAGTAACTTAATGAACTTTTACTTACTATTTACTGCAAAGAAGTCATGATTAGATAAATTTCATTGGAGATTTCGTTTGAACCTCTTGGGCAGAGAAAAGTTTTATCACAGATGTCAGTTTAATCCTCCTTCTCAGGAGTTACTGGGTTTTATACTCTTTGATCTTTTCTTCGGCATCATCTTCCCAGTAGCCCAGTGTCTAACATCCTTAATGGATGAGTCTCTAGCATTCTTAAAGTCCCTTCCTGCAGCCTCCAATAGAGATCAGCAAAATTCCTTGTGGGTTGCAGCTCTCTATTCTATCCCGCCATTCCTCAACCAAATGCTGGCAGTCAGACAAATACTCATTCCATGGTGATTCCTAGCAAGCAAAGTTATGGAAACTTTTGATGATAAATACCAACCACAAGTTTCATTTTCCACAATACTATATAGAAATACATGATTAAGTCACCACTTTACCTAACAGTCTTCTCACCTTGCTTTCTTATATACATTTAATTGCCAGATGCTTAGCAATGTAAGAGCTAAGTGGCTGCAAATCAGTAATAAGACTTGATAAAGATTAGCCAGAACTCAGGAAAGAAGTGTGATCCAGTGAAAAGAAGCTAAAACCATGATTCAGGAGTCTTTCATTCCCGAGGGAATGGCATGAAGCTGCCACAGGGAAGGTTCAGGCTGGATGTCAGGAAAAGGTTCTTCACCAAGAGGGTGGTCGGGCACTGGGACAGGCTCCTCAGGGCAGTGGTCAAGGCACTATGCCTGACAGAGTTCAAGAAGCATTTGGACAACGCTCTCAGTCACATGGTTTGATTTTTGGGTGGTCCTGTGTGGAGCCAGGAGTTGGACCCAATGATTCTTGTGGGTCTCTTCCAACTCAGGATATTCTGTGATTCTGATTCTACATTCTAATCCTATCTCTATACCTGATATGCTAGATGTTCTGTACTATGGTTTAAAAAGAGAACACTTATTTACCTGTTTGTTTGTTTTTTTCAACTCTTCTGCTGTTTCCAAGACTGCATCCAAAGTGATACAGTGTAAACAGGTTGCACATGAGTGGTTGAAGCTACAGAAACAGGCAATAGTGATTGGAAGAGATTGGCACTGTCACATTTGTGGTATTGCCCAAAAGCAAGGAAATTTTCAAAAGGAAGCTGCTCGAGAAAAAGTCATCAAGGTGAGGTCATTCCATAGGACTGATTAAGCCAGTGGAAAGAGTGCTGCACTAAATGTATTTCTCCATATATTCATCAAATTCCACAAACACAGACTTTTCAGGGTTAGGTAATGTCTATTTAAGCCAATAGTTCTCAGTCATTTTAGATAGCAACATACTTCAAAATAGGTTTCAAGTGCTAAAGCATCATTTTCCCGTTATAAAAGTCTTCAATCAGAAAGAATCTTATTTAAAAGTGAATGTCGTCTCTAATTTCCAGAAAGTCTGTAAGCAAAGCTACAACAGCACATATACAGTAAATGGATTTACATTTCAGTCTGATATGCCTGATAATCTTCTCCATATAAAAGATCATTTTCATAGTTGTGACTCAGGAACTGCTCTCAAAAAATCTACAAATTCTCCTTAATGGAGTTCTCCCACAAACTTCTTCTATTTGTTTCAGAGCATTTTCGTAACTCCTTTTCTTGATCACATTTTGCCATTAAAATTTATATATATACTGAAAATATGAAAAATTAGTATTTTAAGCCATTTTCAGAGGCAAGGATCTTCACTAAATATTTTTTCTGATGTATAATCCTGAAGAAGGACCTAGTTAGACAAAATTTGAAGGTAACTAATAATCTCTTTTGATGAAGATGCATAAAGAACCTTATGTCTCAATTATGTTTTCCTCATGAGAGAGAAAATATTTAGTGATACAGTCTCTTTGGTGGTTTCAGAAATGCTGAATCTTAAGAGTTTTTTTACAGTATTGTTTAATTTTACAAATTAGTAATTTTTAAAATGTGAGAAAAGTTTTTGATAAAAAAGGTTAATTCCACAATTATCTCCAGACTCCACTCCTGTGAATGTTTTTAAGTTTAATATATTCTCATCCTTTAAAATTTCCTTTATACCAACCACAATAAGTGTATTTGTGAAACAACTTCATTGGCCTGACAGAAGCTTAAGTCACAGTGGAGGTGATGCTAGATCTTTGGGAGGGAAAAACAAGATTCCATTGCACTTGAGCATGACCTAGTGGCTGGTTCATTGAGTGGCATTTATGGTAGAAACAGAAAGACTACTTGTCTGCTTTCCAAGCAGCAGTATAATTAATGTGTATGCAGCTGCTTATTGAGGATTGGATAAAGGGAAAAAATAGTGGCTTGGTATGAGGTGTGGAGATGCAAGACCCATGCTCCCACAGAAATTAGCCAGTTGGGACTCATGTGCCTGGTGCTTGGACCCACCAAATACACTCTATTTTGTGACTAAACAAAATGTTCTAACAGATTTTGCACTGAGGATCAAAATCTATACACTTTCTCACTCTTTCCAAAATATTTAATATAAGACCTACTTGAACTATATAAAGGCTTAATCGACTAAAAAAATAGACTTAATAGCACACAGTTAATATCGCTGTTAAACCAAGGTTGATATTTTTTTATATTCTGTATTTAAGTTGTATACATTTCTAGTTAGACAACAAGTGAAAACCCTGCTAGTAAGATAAATGGTTAAACAGAATACATAATCTATTTTATGTGTTCAAGTCATACCTATCGTTTCCCCAGAAAGAGTGTACATGCATTCTTTAGACCTATGAAATAGTTTCCTCAAAGTCAGCCAAGCTGTTATTGAACTTGAGTACCCTGGTTAAAGTATCTGGTACATGAAGCAATTGACATACGTGCCTATTCAAGCTTTATTGATGCTACTTACACCATAAAAATTTAATGTGATTGCCTTCAATTTGGAAAACATTAGTTTGTCTTAACCATGAAATAACCCAATAGTATACTTTACACATTCAAGGCAATAAAATACAAAGCTGTTTGACCCGTATTAGTCAAACCAAAACAGTAAATGGGAATATGTATTATGTTTTCATTACTAATTTTTAGCTAAATCCCTTGAAATGTAAAATAAACTCACATTACTGAAGCTGAAACAACTATAATACTGCTGTGTCAACCAATTTTGAATGCCTGTTGATGATGACTGACAGATACAGAAAGATAAATATTTCCAACGTAAAATGTTGTAAGCCCCCCATCCTCTTTATCCATGTCTTATAATATCTAATGGGCTTCTGTACCTCTTCATTTTAGTGGTCAAAACACTTAGACTTCCAATCATTAAAAAAATTACTTAAATGGCCATTACATTGAGCTACTTTATCTCCCCAAGTACTCCTTGACAGTCATTCAACCACTAAACATTTACCTTGCTCTCCAAATCTGATTCCCAATGAAGATGAAGATCTTTGTTCTGATCTACGCATCTATTCATTTTGCTGTGTTCTCCCTTAATAAATCAAGAGGACTCAAAAAAGGAATACATTTAATGGTTCAGTCACACTTGTCTGTATTTTAGCAAGGTACAGTTTGACCTCATGTTGACCCTTAGTTTGAAAACTCACAAGCAAAATGAGTACCTATATAATTCTGCTTATAAATCACTAAAACCCTGACCTATTACTTTGACTGTGAGCTCAGATTTTAATCTCAGTATTTTCTTTCAGGCTGCCAGAAAACACTTCATATTAACAGAAAATATGCCATTATAGTGATTAGTATACTCCTTTCTGAGTAAACATGTGTCATTTTAAAAAGGACATAACACATTGGGAGCGAGTAAATATATTCCAAAAAGAACTAAAATAACATTGTCTTTGGTCCTGATTCCAGAATGGGACATACTGAAAGTCTGGGGAAAAGAAGAAAAAAAATAAAAGACAAAAAGAGAAAAAAAAAAAATTCACTATGTCATTTCTTGTTTAACTAATGAAAAAAATATTCTTAGTTGAGATAATTCTCCATAACACGACCCTACAGAGTTCGTAAGTCAAATTGATATGCAGCCTTTTTGGATGAGCAAACTGCACAAGGCTACTTACTGTACACAGACTGCAAATACGTCAACGAAGGGAAAGGCAAGCCTACTGCACAAAGCCACATATGAAAGAGGAGAAACCTCCACAACAGGAAGTTGTGGAGCTGCCTGTGGGGTGGAAAGAGCATGGAACTAAACTCCATGCCACCCACACACTCAAATTTTACTGGAGCCAGGTACAATATCTTGTATGATTTCCTTCTGTGTCAGTGCTCCAGTAGCTTTCCTGCACAGGCCTGCATGTATAAAGGACCTAGTCTGTTAATTTGCTTAGGGGATGAAGAGAAAGAGGAATATTTTGTGGTAAGGAATAATGCCTTCATTTCCCTTCTCTCCCTCACTCCTTCCCCAACTATCATTTTGTTTTAGTTGGATTTGTTATAATGAAATGGCCGATACTCTTCTGCACAGAACGTCCACAGCTATGTAACCCTCAGCAGTCTCCAGCTTTCATATGAACAGAATTAGATAGAACCAGCAAATCCATCTCAGTAAAGGAAACCCTAGGTGCCTGTAGTGACAGATCTATACTGACATTTAGGCACTGCACAGCTGTTACTAAAAGAGAGACACCCACACCTGTGTTACCTGTATGACTCTGTGGTTTTGCCCAGTTCCTCCACATCTTAAAGTATACGCTCATTTCCTCTTTGAACCCATGCTTACCTTGCAGTTGGTGGCAAGAATTAAAGCCCACACTGTGCTTTTGCTTGTGCTGGACCCCCCACACTTACAGTAAGGATGGCCTTCCAATACCTTTTTCACACTTCTTACCAGAAGACATACAAGTTCTTCTGCAGCAGAGCTAAATAACTGCAAAAGAATCCTGGTGTGTCTGCACAAAATCAGAGGGCTGCATAGACCGCCCAAATAAGAGAACATCAGTGCTTTTGTGTAAATGCATGAAGCCCGGCTAACTTGTTCTATAGACCCTCACAACTGGTATTTACTTGAGCAAGTGGTTAGCCGGGCAGCTGTATACGGCTTTCTGCTCTAAAAAGACAGTAGGAACAGAAAGAGGATGAGAAGAAAGCAACCGCAAATGAGCAAGAACTCTGATTCATGAATGAGAAAACACTGATCTTGGCAGTGTTACAAAAGTAATATTTTCACTAGAATGAACTGTTCTCAAACAATTTCTCCAATATATTAGATACAAACAAGTTCTCCTTCAGTATTAGGCATGCATGTCTTCTCTTTCCACCTCTTTTTTTCAGTTCCAAAACCAAATTTATTGTGGCCAAAAGTTCTTTAAAACTCCCAGTCTCTGTTTGTATTTTAGCTATGTTTCTCTCTGATGGTATACCAGAGCAGTGACGCAGTACGGGATCTCGTTCCAGAACAATATTTCTCTTTCTCCATCCTTCTCTTTTAATAGTCCCTTGCCATAGAGAAACTACTAGCGGTTAGTGAGTTTCTATGCCAGTAGTACTCAGTTTTGGAGATGAATGAGATTTTCTTTGTCTCTCAGTGATATTAGTAACTCAAAAAATACTAATGCTTTGACAAACTCATAGTAACCAATAATATGTTATGGATTACTTAAACCACAAGTGAAACATAACTGCCTGTGGGAGGAAATGTGGCAATTGTTAAACAGTGGTTAGCTTCAGAAACACTTTTAAAGTTTAGACAAGAAGCAAAGAACCAAACTCAACTGAAACTAAAAAGGGGATGCACACAGGCAAATCTACCCTGGAGCCTGGCTGTAATTAATACCCCTGTTTTTGCAGATACAATTTAATAACTGCATATGGTGAATGCCACCAGTTTAGATTTCTGAGGAAATCCAAATCAACTTGTTATCTAAAGGGATGCAATTCCAATTGTTTTCAGGGGAGACTGAATATGGCCCTGTATTAGGTGACTTAGCTACTGATTCAGATGACAGACCTGAAATTAGCACTGCTGTTCAAGGGCAACCTGGGGGATCTCCAGTTAAAGACTGTGTATGTAAAAACTATTTACTATTTCTTCATTGCCTTGGGAAAACAGAAGCACTAGCAGTAAACAGCTTCCTGTTGGATATCATAGGTGCAGGTGCCAATTACTTTTTGGAGTAGAGGGCAGGGGCAGAACTACTGGAGAAGTGCTCATACTCCACTGTTTTGGCTACTTCTTCACCTCTGTATAAAGGATGCATTCATGTTACATTCTGGTCTAGCATTGAAAACAGGGTTCAAATTTCCTTGTTTTAAGGGAGAGCAGACGTTTTACCCTTCCTCCCCAGAATAAAAGCACTTTAACAGTACTTACTGTTAGAATATAAAATATGTAACTTACAAAGCTAGCAATAAATAAAGCCAGCAGTTCGATTTCAGTGCTCAAAGGAACTAAACTGACAGCCCTGGCCTACTACTGTCTTGTGTTATTCTACCTTATAGACAGCTTTAATACTAAGACTTTTGTCAATTAAAAATTTAAACAAACCAAAGCATTTATTACTATGGGAAGGCTTTGTACTATGTTTAAAATATACATTGAATCCTGACACTGAAAAAAATCTAAATATCAGAATTATGACATCAAAAACTGCCACTCTCCTGAGACCGTACAGAAACATCTAAATTATTTCCCAATTTCAAGACTTCCGAGATTCTCAGAAGCTCCATAAAGCAAGTACTTCCAGTGAGAATGAATCTGCTGTCCTAAAAAGCATGACAAGAAACTGACTACGAGCCATTATATTACTCTGATAGCCAAAGTCTCTTTTCATTGCATACAATCCCCATTTATGACTTGAAAAACTTAGACACTAGGGAAAGTCTTAAAACATCTCTTGTAAGAAAACAATAACCCTAAAAATATTTTAGTGTAGTATAGTTTTTGAACACTTGGTTTTCATTGACACCTTCAGTTCAGCTCCATCCCTATCTTCTCTGTATCAATATTATCTTTAAATTGAAAACAAAGTGGCAGAATTGAATACAGCAGAATAGTTCAGTTGGAAGGGACCTAGAAAGACCACCTATTCCAAACATCTTATCACTTCAGGGCCAAACAAAAGTTAAAGTGTGTCATTGAGAACATTGACCAAACACCTCTTGAACACTGACAGGCCTCATCCTCTCAGGGGCACCAACCACCTCTCTAGGAAGCCTGTTCCAGTGTTTGACCACACTCACAGTAAAGAAACGTTTCCTAATGTCCAGTCTGAACCTCCCCTGTGGTAGCTCTGCACCATTCCCATGTGTCCTGTCATCAGAGACAAGGGGCAGAGACCGGCACCTCGCTCTGCGCTTCCCCTCCTCAGGAGCTGCAGAGAGCGGGGAGGCCACCGCTCAGCCTCCTGTGCACCAGACTGGGCAACCCACATGTCCTCAGCCTCTCCTCACGGGACGTGCCTCCCAGCCCTTCCACCTCCTTAGCTGCCTTCCTCTGGATGCTTTCAAGTACCTTAACACCCTTTTTATGGCGTGTGATGGTTTTGTAAGAAAAGAACATGTTCCAGCCCTACAGAATTCATAGTTTTAAGCCCCAATCGTGTAAATGATTTGGAGCAAGCAAACCTTTACACCAAAATACTCTGTGAAGTAACTGTGAGACTCTGTTACATCATGACTCTAAACTAAATATCTCTGAAGCTTTACAAAATTTGAAGAGAACAGGACTATTAGAAAATTAGATGCAAATGAGCAAATGAGCCAGTATACATATACAATCTGAACATTTACTCTTTATTTATTTATTATGTATAGGTCTTCTAAACATATTTATGTGGACAATATCAGAAAGTAAACCTTGGCAGAGGGAAATTTTAGTGGCAACGACTTCAGCAGTGGGACACAAACTGAAAGGAGTAAAAGGTCAGTGATAAAAAAAAAAGTGAGACCAAGAATGCAAAGAAATGCACAGTATTAAAACAGGATTTTAGAGAGTTGCCTGCTTGCCTGTCAGTGAATTTACATTGCCCTTGTTAAGATCCCCAACAATGGAAATCTCAGAGGTAAAAGCAAAATAAGTTAGTATTGCCTTACTCTGCCCTTGAGTTAGCACTACATCACCCATATAACTACTAGTTGAGATTATGAGCTCTTTACATACACTAATAAGGAAATGACTGAATATTATAATTGAAAATCATTATTGTGAGATCCATGAAGTACAGGTTCTCAGAATTTTGGCTAGAGTCTTCCAACATTGTAAAACAGTGATCTACCACATATTTTCCTGGCTATGTAATAGCAAAATAAATGGTAATACTTGACATCACTGCAATTTAGCATTTTGCATTGCTGAACAATAAACATAGGGTAGAAAGTATGGCATAAATTCAAGAAGGAGTTTTGTTGTCTAGTTTCCATAGTATACTTAACACAGCAATCTCACTAGAAACTTCTGAAGAATAATAGCTAGCGTCACTATCCACAGGAATAGCTTGTGAAGCACGTGAGCAAATTTAATGAAGCAGAAATACGCAAAAACTTACAGACAAAAGTAAGCATCTTATTTGTCACTTCCTGATATTTCATATGCTATCATCATTACCCTTCTGATTATGCAAGTCCACTCAAGCAGTGTCTTGGATTAAAATTGTATGTTCCTATGTATGAAGTAAAATACATTGCACAGTACAGCATCATGTGCCAAGTTCGTATCATTATACTTAGATTGGAAAGACCGACCTTGCACCTGCATCTCTTACACAACTGGACAACATTCATTCCTGGACCCACTTTTCCACAATGGGCCAGGAAGGAATGTGAGTCAGACCATTATTTGGAGTATATTCCTAGTCATGTGATGCAATAGTGACCAAGGGTCACTCAGGAAATGCAGTGGCTAGCTTGTAATTGCTCGTTGCAAGTTACTGCGAAATCATTAAGAAAGAGATGAGGTGGAAGTTATTGAAATTAGTTATTCTAATATTGGGAGTAGAAGTCTGGTCATTCAGGACACTAGTAAGACTCTTCAGAAGTGAGACTTTCTGGAGCATATATCCTATAAGCTTTTGAGAAACATTTAACATACTGGTGCAAGTCAGTAATGGTCAATTCCTTCCAAGCATGAACAGAAAAGTCTACAGACTGTAGCTCTAGCTTATATATACTAATGTAGGAAATAATGTTCTCATTCAGAAGGTCTTTGGAATAAAGGAAACAATTTGACAAAGTGATAAAGGCAGCAGAAGATTCTTTTATCTCTCTTTCTGTCTCCAAGCATACACATCCCAGGAGATTTTTTAATCACCAGAGCCTTTTAAGGTCTGAGTGTTTGTATGCTCTCTTCACTGAACCTGTTCCATTTTGCATTAACATTTAAAATTAAAGTGAGAAAAAGTGTTCCTACAGTTGAAGAGACTATGTGGAACTCAACAAGGAAGAGATGCCATTCCTTCCATGCCAATGGCAGGGCAAGTTCTCAGGCCCTGCAGGCAGGACAAAAGGAGCAATAACTGTTTTATAAATCCTGATGGGATGTTAGCACAAGCAATGTACCTATTATTTAGGGCAGTCAAGACTTAGGCAATTCTACACTTGAACAGAACAAACATTCAGAAGATTTTAGAGGGGAAAACTCAAGTGGATGGGGGCATTACGCACTGTTAACAGTAGCAAAAGCTAAGGGCTTTGACTATAAAAACTTCAGATAGAGTTAAGAGAAGCGAGCTGCTAACAATAAGACCACAAGAAAATACAAAATGCTTTACAGGGTCAGAGAATGGTCCACCGAGCCCACTGTTCTGCTTTTAACAATGGTAGTAACGGATGCTATTTCATGAGAATACTCAAGCCTGGTCCCTGTCTATAGGTACCTTTTTTAAGGCCTTACTTAATGACACTATAAATATTGCATGCTGTTATTTATTAAGTCAGAAGTTGGAAAGAAATCATGCATGATTCTAAGACACAGATCAATGCGTAGTACAAAGTAAAAGGATTTCTCTAGTTGTTTCCACTGAAACTGCGTGAGCAAAAATTAGCCTTCTAAGCATAAATATAAAAATTACAACCAAAGATTGATCCAGTAACAAATATTTGAAAAGCACCTACGTTAAAGCAGCAGGAATAGTTTAATAACTTCTGGGTGATAAAGATGTACTTAAGTTCTGAACAAATACACCCTGACTTAACTCATCTGTTATTGAAATCAATTGGGAATTCTTTTGAACATCCCACTTACAAGAGAACAATTTCACCAGCCCATCCTTGTCTCCAAAAGCCAGAGTTCCAGTGCAGTAGCTTGGTGTTACGATTTAAATATTTCTATAAAACGAAATGTCAGAAGTTTTGACAGCAGAATATGTAGTGAAAACTGAAAACATGTTATAAACAGACTGAATAACGGTGTAATTAGGATTTCCGTTAAGACAGCTTGCAGGCTAGTTAGCATTTTAAAGATGCAGAAATAATAAGTAATGGAATTGTTCATGTAATCGGTTCCTAATACAAACCTGTTTACACAAATCCAAATGAAATATATCCAACATTTTATGCCACTTTTAAATCAGTATTTCTTAGCTTGTAATTCCATCTGCTTTATCAAGAAACAGTAGAGTATGAAAACAGTCTATCAATGTGAATTCTCAAAATAGTGTGAAATGAATAGAATACTGTGGAACTTCCTGTTGAACACTTTAACAAGTGCAATTGGCTAAACATGGGGGCACAGAATATTTTCCAACTAATGCTCGTTATAAACATACCACTTGCTTTTACATTCTGTCTCTATAAAATACAGGTGCACTCTTCCTGGTCTGATCATGCAAGCATACATTCAGTGAGCTCTGCTGAATCAGAAACCTGGTGTTAAAGAATACTAAATGCTGTAATATATAGAAACACTTAAGGCTTTCTCTGCTATATTTTGAGCTGCCTTCTGCCCCTGAGAATCTATCTCAGTAGAAGATTTTACTTAGCTGAACTGTTAACAAGATGACATTTTTGGAATTGTTTGACCCGACTAATCTCACTCCCTTGCTCTTGGCAATCAATGAACAAGGATCATCCTTAAGATGCTAGTTACAAATGGTTACATTACATTGTTTAAAGATTTATTTATTGCTAAGAATGAGTCTGCAATTTAATAAATGTAAGTTCTAGTAGAATTGTAGGAATGGAAAATAATGATCAAAGTTTACAGTAATAAACTGACTATTCCAGTGATGAACTGACTGCAAATTCTCAAGCTGCCTTCCTTCCAATTTCGAAACAACTTCCTTCAAAATGCTCCCATAATTTCAGTGGATATAAGCATTAGAAAAAAAATAATATCACTAAAATACATTTCTTTTTTTTTCAAGCTTAAAATTATATATAACAATAAATAATTACCAGTGCTCATGCTCTTACACATAAAAAAGATAAGAGTTATGGTCTTTATTTCACTGCATGGAATTCTAACTTATGGTGCTGATGTTGTTCAGGTGAATAATTTGAACTTATTACTATGTGCAGCACTTTGCTTTGAAAATACTGAAATAAATGAAAAGCATATAACACCTTAAGACTGACATTTTATTAAGGCCATGAAATACCACGGAAACTATGACTGCAAGGTGCAGCAAGAGGAGGCTGTAAAGCACCTGTCATCTTAGCATGCTGGTTTTTACACATCTCAGGAGATTCGTTATACTCACAATAGCCTGCCCCTAGCAGACCAAATTCCAGATATCACCTTTCCTACAGAGAGATGTCTGATCAACTGCAAATGCTATTTCTTTCTGTGAGATGATTCAGAATTAGATCCTGCTGTACTTAAATGTGAAACCAAAAGCATAAATAGGAGTGTTTGCATCAAAAGGTTCAGGTACTGAACTGATTAATCACAGAATTCAATGGAGTTTTATAAATCAAGTTCTTCAGGCAATCACGCCACAGATGTCTCTTAGGGACAATATGAAGGTGGCCATTTTTGTCTATCTGCCTCTGACAAGCACAGAGCAACTTGTCATTTCATAGGCTTAAAATCATAGAATGGCTCAGGTTGGAAGGGACCTTAAAGATCATCTAACTCTAACGCCCTGCCCATGGGCAGGGATGCCACCCACTAGATCAGGTTGGCCAAGGCCCCATTCAGCCTGGCCTCAAACACCTCCAGGATTGGAGCATCCACAGCTTCTCTGGGAAACCTGTTACAGTACCTCACCACCCTTACAGTGAAGAATTCCCTCCTAATGTCTAACCTAAATCTATCCTCTTTTAGTTTAAGACCATTCCCCTTTGTCCTATCATTATCTACAGGAGTAAAGAGTCCTTCTCCATCTTTTTTATAAGATCCCTTTAAGAACAGAAAGGGCACAATGAGGTCTCCCCAGAGCCTTCTCTTCTCCAGGCTGAACATCCCCAACTCTCTCAGCCTTTCTTCATAGGAGAGGTGCTTCAGCCCTCTGATAATCTTTGTAGCCCTCCTCTGGACTCACTCTAACAGGTCCACATCCTTCTTGAGCTAGGGGCCCCAAACCTGGATGCAGTACTTAGAACCTTACTTGTTACCATTCTTCACACCAAGGACCATTATCATATTGACCATGACTGTATTTGCAGTAACAGCATGTTCCTATGATTATTCTTACTTTGCCTGGCACTACGTACTGCATTTATAATGCAGTTGTATCAGCTATGTATGTAGCAACCATGTAAAACCAAAGGTTTTCTTTGTTTCTCCCAGCTTCTTGTTTGTTGAGATACTAAATCCTGTAAGAGTTTATAGGAGTAATCATGCAGAGGATCTTTTTTGTTTTGTTTTGTTTTAACTTGGTAACCATGTGGTTGATAGATCACAACTGTGGGCAAAACTTGTGTTTTGCAAGCAAGAAAATGTGCAGGTACGTATCACTATTAAAAGCAGCCCTGTGCAAAACATGACAAGATATACCAGAGCACATAGCAGAAAAACATAGCATCCTGACAGAGCCAAGAAATACCAAAAATATTCTTAAGATACCCTAAGTACTTCTACATGGACCACCCATTTACGTATTTCACACGTCTTCGAAAAGGGGTTGGTGAATCAACAAAAATATATTCCAACAATTAGCTGTCAGATAACAGTTAAAAATGTGGTCAAGAAGTGTTATCCCTTTGAAAGATGGGTGAGGAAAAGTAGAAAAACCTACTATAGTCCTCATGACAAGCTGAACGCAGCATGGAAACAGCATTTTCTCTTCCTATTGAGCAATGAAGAACAGGAATTTCTGCACCTTCTGGGCCTTTCTGAAGTTGAGAACAATAGCATCAGAGAACCTGAGCTGTCATTACAGCTTTATGAGAAGTGAAATATGGGAACACCTTAGTTCATCTCCTTACCATGACAAAAGGCAAACACAAAATGCATATATGATCAACAAAAGATGTTCAGTTCTACAAAATTGTGCTGACACATGGAAACAAAATGTAAAATTTCATTTTAAAAAATCTGTCTACCTTGGTTCAATGCTTTCACAACTTGCTTTTAAAACAACAGCAGGTATCAACAACAGAAAGACCCCTTTTTCTACAGTGGTCATCCATTAGATGAACTGATATAAGTTAGAATGATTTATTACCAACATCGCCTTGATACTTAGTCAGAGTGATATCATAGTTTTAATAATATTTTCCTTCAGTTCCAAACTTTAATTATTCATTATAAAGGCATTCTGACAGAGATTAACATCACACTCCATATCAATTGCTAATCTAAAGACTGCCTGACAGTGATTGGCTCAGTATTTCAAAACTCTTCTTAGCAGCGGATACTAAACATAATGAGGTCATGATTTTTTTCCTACAAGATAATTATTCGAAGAGTATCTCCTTTATCAACACAAGGAAACAGATGAAAAGAGTTATACATGTTGGTAAATATTAATGGACTTAGGGTTCTAATTATATTTATGTCTTTCCAGAAGTGTTTCATTACACTTCTACAGGCAGCTGGCAGAAGTTGTGAAATCGTCAGCGCTGGTTCTCGTGGGGGACTTCAACTTCCCTGACATATCCTGGAAGCACAACACAGCCCAGAGGAAGCAGTCTAGGAGGTTTCTGGAGAGCGTGGAAGATAGCTTCCTGACACAGCTGGTTAGTGAGCCTACCAGGGGTGGCGCCCCGCTAGACCTTCTCTTCACAAACAGAGAAGGACTGGTGGAGGATGTGATTGTTGGGAGCTGTCTTGGGCAGAGTGACCATGAAATGGTGGAGTTCTCTATTCTTGGCAAGGCCAGGAAGGGGACCAGTAAAACCACTGTATTGGACTTTTGGAGGGCTGACTTTGTGCTGCTGAGGACACTGGTTGGTAGAGTCCCTTGGGAGGCGGTTCTGAAGGGCAGAGGAGTCCAGGAAGGCTGGGTGCTCTTCAAGAGGGAAATCTTAATGGCGCAGGAACGGTCTGTCCCCACGTGCCCAAAGACGAGCTGGCGGGGAAGAAGACCAGCCTGGCTGAACAGAGAATTGTGGCTTGATCTTAGAAGAAAAAAGAGGGTTTATAATCTTTGGAAAAGTGGGCAGGCCACTAGGGAGGACTATAAGGATATCGCGAGGCTGTGCAGGGACAAAATTAGAAAAGCCAAAGCTCATCTGGAGCTCAATCTGGCTACTGCTGTTAAAGATAACAAGAAATGTTTTTATAAATACATCAACACGAAAAGGAGGACTAAGGAGAATCTCCATCCTTTACTGGGTGTGGGGGGAAACTTAGTTACAAGTGATGAGGAAAAGGTGGAGGTGCTTAATGCCTTCTTCGCCTCAGTCTTTAACAGCAATACCGGTTGTTCTCTGGATACCCAGTACCCTGAACTGGTGGAAGGGGATAGGGAGAGAGATGCAAGTAGACAGCAAGTTGAATATGAGCCAGCAGTGTGCCCTGGCAGCCAGGAGGGCCAACCGTGTCCTGGGGTGCATCAAGCACGGCATCACTAGTAGGTCAAGGGAGGTGATTGTCCCGCTCTACTCTGCGCTGGTGCGGCCTCACCTCGAGTACTGTGTGCAGTTCTGGGCACCACAGTATAAAAAGGACATGAAACTGTTGGAGAATGTCCAGAGAGGGCTATGAAGATGGTGATAGGCCTGGAGGTGAAGACGTACGAAGAATGGCTGAGGTCACTGGGCCTGTTCAGCCTGGAGAAGAGGAGGCTGAGAGGAGACCTCATCACAGTCTACAACTTCCTCGTAAGGGGGTGTCGAGAGACAGGAGACCTTTTCTCCATTAACACCAGTGACAGGACCCGCGGGAACGGGGTTAAGCTGAGGCAGGGGAAATTTAGGCTTGACATCAGAAGGGGGTTCTTCACAGAGAGGGTGGTTGCACACTGGAACAGGCTCCCCAGGGAAGTTGTCACTGCACCGAGCCTGTCTGAATTTAAGAAGAGATTGGACTGTGCACTTAGTCACATGGTCTGAACTTTTGGGTAGACCTGTGCGGTGTCAAGAGTTGGACTTGATGATCCTTAAGGGTCCCTTCCAACTCAGAATATTCTATGATTCTATGTGGCCCTCACTATCCATGAAGAAATGGTTGGTGACCTGGTACGGCACTTGGATGTGCACAAGTCGATGGGGCCGGATGGGATCCACCCGAGGGTACTGAGAGAACTGGCAGAGGCGCTGGCCAAGCTGCTTTCCATCATTTATCAACAGTCCTGGCTATCGGGGGAGGTCCCAGTTGACTGGTGGCTAGCAAATGTGACGCCCATCTACAAGAAGGGCCGGAGGACTGACCCGGGAAACTACAGGCCTGTCAGTTTGACCTCAGTGTCAGGGAAGCTCATAGAGCAGGTTATCTCGAGAGTCATCACGCAGCACTTGCAGGGCAAGCAGGCGATCAGGCCCAGTCAGCATGGGTTTATGAAGGGCAGGTCCTGCTTGACGAACCTGATCTCCTTCTATGACAAAGTGACGCGCTGGGTGGATGAGGGAAAGGCTGTGGATGTGGTCTACCTTGACTTCAGCAAGGCTTTTGACACCGTTTCCCACAGCATTCTCCTCAAGAAACTGGCTGCTCTTGGCTTGGACTGGCGCACGCTTCGTTGGGTTAGAAACTGGCTGGATAGCGGGGCCCAAAGAGTCGTGGTAAATGGAGTCAAATCCAGTTGGAGGCCGGTCACTAGTGGCGTTCCCCAGGGCTCGGTGCTGGGGCCGGTCCTCTTCAGTATCTTCACTGATGATCTGGATGAGGGCATTGAGTGCACCCTCAGTCAGTGTGCAGATGACACCAAGTTAGGTACGTGTGTCGATCTGCTCAAGGGTAGGAAGGCTCTGCAGGAGGATCTGGAGAGGCTGGACCGATGGGCCGAGGTCAACTGCATGAAGTTCAACAAGGCCAAGTGCCGGGTCCTGCACCTGGGGCGCAATAACCCCAAGCAGAGCTACAGGCTGGGAGATGAGTGGTTGGAGAGCTGCCAGGCAGAGAAGGACCTGGGAGTGATGGTTGATAGTCGGCTGAATATGAGCCAGCAGTGTGCTCAGGTGGCCAAGAAGGCCAACAGCATCCTGGCCTGTATAAGAAACAGTGTGGCCAGCAGGGCCAGGGAGGTGATCGTCCCCCTGTACTTGGCTCTGGTGAGGCCGCACCTCGAGTACTGTGTTCAGTTTTGGGCCCCTCGCTACAAGAAGGACATGGAGGTGCTTGAGCGAGTCCAGAGAAGGGCTACGAAGCTGGTGAGGGGCCTGGAGAACAAGTCTTACGAGGAGCGGCTGAGGGAGCTGGGACTGTTCAGCCTGGAGAAAAGGAGGCTCAGGGGTGACCTTATCGCTCTCTACAGGTACCTCAAGGGAGGCTGTAGCGAGGTGGGGGTTGGTCTGTTCTCCCACGTGCCTGGTGACAGGACGAGGGGGAATGGGCTAAAGTTGCGCCAGGGGAGTTTTAGGTCAGATGTTAGGAAGAACTTCTTTACCGAAAGGGTTGTTAGACACTGGAACGGGCTGCCCAGGGAAGTGGTGGAGTCACCATCCCTGGAGGTCTTTAAAAGACGTTTAGATGTAGAGCTTAGGGATATGGTTTAGTGGGGACTGTTAGTGTTAAGTCAGAGGTTGGACTTGGTGATCTTGAGGTCTCTTCCAACCTAGAAATTCTGTGATTCTGTGAAAAGAATGACTAAAATTTGGTATACTAAAGCCCCTCATCCCTTAGTATCATGTATCCTGGTTAAGCCTGACTATTTTTCAGAAGTATTTTAAAGTAATTTTCTGTCACCCCAAAGAATCAGTTGTCAATGATGAATTCAATACACCAAAAATTGTTTGTTTTAACGTAAAAGTTATTCCATCTCTCATTTGCATATTTTGTTATGTCCTTTTTAGCTTCCAAATTTATAACAAAATGATAAATTGATCCTCCTAAGGGATTTATTTCAATTAAGCTTGGCTTCAGGGTGGTCCTTATTTCAGTCAAAACTAGAAAACTGATGCTTGATTTCCAAAGCAAAAGCCACACCAAGTTGCACAAAAATAATTCATTCTAACATTTCCAGAGTTTCACTGATGTGTATTCATGGTATGTTCCAGATTTTATTGTTTATGTATTTTAGTTCTGTATTTCCAATGATCTATAAAAACTCTTTAAATGTGGCTATAAGAAATAGCGCAGCTAATTGACGTCCTTTAATTTCTTCTTCTTCCAACATAAAATTTTTCGGTGATACTTCTTTTAAGCTTATATGACTTTTTTTAAAAAAAAAAAAAATGTAATGCTGTTATATAATACTACAAAGTATGTATGACAAAGTGTATTAGTCAAGTATCACCAGAAAAAGAACAAGCATAAGGAAACATACTAGCAATTTTAAGAGATCAGAATACTGGAAATACAGTTTAATGTTTAAATAGAAAGGGAATGCAGAAGGTTTTCCAGCTCATTTTAAAACTGAACATTACATATCATGAAAATGTTTTTGAGGAAACATTATGGTTTTCAAATAATTTATGATGTTTCTAAAAATCTTATTTACTTCATATTTGTCATATAAGTAGATATCAGAAGTTACCCTTCCTGTTTCCTTCTGGTACAATATTTACAAATTTGTTGAAATCAGGACCTCTGATGGGAAAATGCCAATGCAATAAAAACTACCTCAGATTAGCCTCTTCAGTCTCAATTGCATTGCAAGTGAAATAATAACAGTTGAGACATACTAATACCTCTTCTTCTTATGTAAAGTAAATATATTCGTTGAGGTGCATTTTAACACATTATTTAATAGTGTCACCTATTATATTTGCAAATCCGTCTCACTTGTCACCTGCAACCATTTGGTGCAGGAAAACCATCTGAAAATATAAATTTGTCCTTCTTTAATGAATAGTCACTTCTTCCCCAAAACAAAGAACATTAAATTGCCACCAGAATTTTTCATGTTTTGGTATGTATTGCAGGTGTTACTGAATCCTCCTATCCTTCATCTACTCTGATAGCTCTGTATATGTATTTTATTTGAGGTTGCACGTATATTTCTATGTGAGCTCTGAGGTTGTCCGATCCTTTTGGACCAACTTCTCTGATGTGGATTAAAGATGTTCAGCACTTTCAGAAAGCTATTGCTAGCTCCCTCATAGACAGCTCCAAAATGCTAGCAGGTACAAAGAGAATGAGAAGACAATAGTGTACAAAATAATTTATATAAAGGGCCATTCCTGTGGCCAAATATAGCTAGTTTATAGCTTTCTTGGATCTTAGAAAATACTCTGTAGAGTTGTAGAAGTATGTTTGAAGATATACATACTATACACATATACACAGTATGCACATTGTGTGTATGTGCATACTTATGGACATAAAATATATTTTCTTTTTAGCAGCTGTGTGTCCGACTACCAATTCATAGCTTAATGCTTTGCATACTCACATAATTACTGTATATCTTGGGGCAGGGGAATATCAATTTCAGTCTACATCTGTACACATCTAAAGGTGACTGTCTGAAGTAACAGTGAATCCCACGATGGTCACAGAACATAAAAATACAAAGCAGCAATTCCTGTTCCTGTGATGACATCCTTTCATTCTTTATGATGAAGCAATTTAATTGCATAGCTTTTTTTTTTTTTTTTTTTTTTTTTTTTTTTTTTTTTTTTTTG
>NC_048896.1:54966235-54997013 GCF_011077185.1 Oxyura jamaicensis | reverse complement strand
TTTTTTTTTTTTTTTTTTTTTTTTTTTTTTTTTTTTTTTCTCTGCATCCTTTAAAAATTGTATTAGCTTCAGGAGAAAGCTTGACAACATGACTGAAGTTGAAGTGATCAAAACCTTTGGGGTTTTTCTCTTACTGCTTTTAGATTAATTTTATTGAAGTTAGCACCATGTTGCATATTGGAAACATCTGGATGATGCAAATGCTCATATTTGGACTTAAGCTAAAAATATATGAGTACAATCAGACAATTAAGCTTCTGAATGTGATCATTCACAAAACCAACTAATTTTATTTCCAACTTATCACCCAGAAAAAAATCATGTTGTATTTTAAAGAACTCAGGTTCTTTGTGTTTAAACATCAGTATTCTAGAAAGTAATGGTAAGTTTTCAGAGAAAGGACTAAAATAGAGTTGCAGCATTTACTGGTGTCAAAGAAGTGATATTATCAGTTTATGTCTTGTCACAGTTTATAGAACAATAAGAAAATTACTTGTTTATAATGTAGCCAAATAAATATTTATCTAACTTTTTGTCAATTGAAATAGTCTTTCCAGGCATCTTCAATAATTTGATTTACCATGTAATACTCTTCCTGAAAGGAAGTATGAAAGATTCAGAAGGAAGTATTAAAGACTTGAACATTCATACAAATGTAGCATTTTTAATGAAATGAACAAAACAGAACTTGTATGTCATTTTCTGTTACTCCAATTTATTTCAAAAGCACAACATGAAGATTTGGAGTAAGAGATGAAAAACTCCTGGATGTTGTAATGTTATTGCTTCAGAAAGTTCTTACTCAAAATAATCATGCTAGTCATACTAGAATCTGCTAGTCATGAATAAAGAAACAGGCTTCAAGGAGTATTACTTACTGTTTGACATAACTATACATCAAGTTCCTGAACACTGGAGAAATGTTGTCTACCCTGGTAATTAGTAACTGCATGACATTACAAGCAGTAATTTCCATCAGTTCAATTTCAGCCAAAGGAAACAAGAATTACGTTTCCAGATAAAAATTAAAACAGTACCAGTGTGTCCTATGATATAAACAGAGAAGTTCCAGGCACACTACAAGGAATGGAAGATGTTGCACTCATGTCTCAAAACTAATTCTGAACAAAATAAGCCCCTTGCAGTTCTTAATTACAATCTCAGAGCCCAGTCTAACAGGACTGAAGTCAATTATGTCAAGCATCAATTTAACTGGGAGAAGTAGCATGCCCAAGATATGCTTTAAAATATTTTTCATGCCCTAGTTCCACATAAACCATACAATTATATGATCAGTAAGACTGTGTAAAATCAGTCCTCTTTGAGACATCAAGAAAGCTCAAAAGGACAGAAGGCAGTGTACCTAAGTCAGTTATAAATATGCCAGAGGAATGGACCCCATTAAAATGAAAATGTTGCTTCAGCACCTCAGGCTATCTGCTCTCTCAACATCTATGTATAGAGGACACGTCAAGGGCAGGCCTGGGGCTGAATGTTTGCACACTGGAGCTCCATAATGTAAGATCGTGCAGGTATCCTGGAAAACTAACACAAGGAAGAGACACTGTCTCTGCAGGACTGTGGTGCCAGAACTGATTTTGTGAGGGCCCTCAGCTCTCATTCTCAGCAGAGCTAGTATCTGCCTTCATGATAGCAGCAGCAATTCTTTTTGTCATCCTGTTCTAGCACCTGTTGCAGCTACTAGTGACCAGCAGACCAGGGAAGGGTTTAAACCAGGTTCACTGCAGCAAACCTGGTCTGCACTGAAGCCTCTAAAACATTCAGAGTTGTTTTTTTCAGTTCACTTATACCATCATGAGCAGACTGAAGCCAAAGGATTTCTTCTAATTCCTGTGGGAGTTTACTCCTACACAAGTTTATTCTGTAGGCTCCTAGGAAGCTTTTTATTGTCTCCTTGATATTTTCACCTTTCATGCATTCTGTTCTATCCGACATCATCTTGTTACCTTTCTGCTCATTATTCTAAAGATTCTGCTCATCATTATGACATTGTGTTATAATTAACTTCTATGTTTAATTGATGTTTTGCCAGATTATTACTCTGTGATAGTGCTACAAAACACTTTCCCTAAATATCTATCTGTGTTTTAAGATACAGTAACTTTGCAAGATGTGCAAATTCTACTGAATACATCCACATTAGGATTGTCTCTCTTGATGGCCAGAGGTGTTACAACTCTCTATTTACCTCTCTCACTACACCTTGCATGCATAGCCCAGAACAAAAGTGCTCACCTTAGCAACTCTACCAGAGTACTTGTCTCAGCAATGACCCAGACTAATAAATCATGCCAGTTCCATCTTAATTGAAAAGCACATTGCAATCTTACTGTACAGTTAGGACTCAAGTAGACGAGATGATTTGATTCAATATGAACAGAATATAGATTTATATACTAAGACAGCTTTTTAAGCACGACAGTAGGCCATTTTTAGCTGCCAAATAAATCCCTTCTTTCTCCAGTTAGAATTTATGTCCCAGTTCCAAGATGTGTATCATCACCAGAGTCTGAATTCCAGGCTGTTTCACTGGTCAACTCAGTCATAGCCCACCACTACTTCTGAGCAGAGCCATGGGCACTCTTTCTTCTCCCTAGCCCTTCTTTACTTCTGGGCAATGCATAGCTCTTACATACATCCTTGTCTTACCCTGGTTTCTGCTGTTCCTTCCCTGTAGTAATTCCATATGAACTGGCGGTGAGCCCTGAGAGGAAACAAGTAGATGTAGCTATTTGCCTAAGAGGGTTCTTGAAGGAAACTTGCTAATTAATACACAAGCTCCTAAGAACATCCTCCACTGACAACACTGAGAAAACCAAAATGATGGTCTGTATAGAAAGCTGCCCAATAACACAGGCAGGAAACTGAAATTAGCCACTTCACAGCAAAACATGCCACCTTGTTGACAACTCCAAGACACAAAAATCATGTAAGAGGGCCACGTATTTAGGACCAGCTGCTCCAGTTCATTATACACTGCTAGACAATCATCAGAAAGGTCAAGGACTTTAAAAGGTGTCACAGGAACTTATGCTACTTGGCTAGATGCCATAGGATAAAGTACACACACAAAAAAGGAGTACATAGCATAGCCTGACTAGAATGAGGAAACTGCCTTTGAACCAGAAATTTGCAGCACTGTGTAAGCCTACTGTGATGACTTAAATCCAGAAAAGGATCTCTTCATGCCATGGGTGGAAGAATGCATGAGAAAAAAGACTGAGGCCACAGAACGGTGCTTTTCCTATGTTTGATAAGCCTTCTCTTTCAGGTAACAAAATAAATATCTGCAAAACAACATGAGCGCAGGTAGCCACATAGTTTGCCCTATTTTATGTAGTTCAAAAATATTTAAGTTAACAAATAATGACAGCTTTCCCAGCATGACCATTGCCTCCTCCCATTCATTTCCAGGAAAGTGTGTCTTAAGTAGCCTGTTGTGAAGAATAGTTCTTGTGGATGGTATGTCCAGACTCCAAGTATAGGCAACAGAAGCTACCGTCTAATAAAACGTGCCTAGGAAATGATACCACTATACACATCACATTTTTGCTACCTGAGAGCAGATTAATAGAGTAGCAGAATAGCTGGAAATATCTGCTGCCTGGAAAGCACTAGCAAAGATAAAACTATTGGGGAACTGTCCTTGGCTCAAGCATATCTCATGGGCTGGAAATAGATTGTATGCAGATCCTAGAAAGGGCACACAGATGTATATAAAACAGGCTAGTATAAGAGGCGGTAATTATATTCATACCATATGTCTACTACTGTATGATGAAGGCACAGCCGGGGTTAATGGAGCTTTCTAATATTTATTCAGATCCTGCTACATGTCCATGCCATCCTCAAAATGTTGCCTTTCCTGAAAAATCTTGTACAGCCACACCTCAGTTTTCCAAATCCCAAAGGAACTTCATTTGTTCCTCTTCATATTTACTAGCTTTTTAAATTTTCCAAGTATCCTACAGGCTATGGATTGGTCAATGTGGACTGATAGGCAGTACAGTTAAATAAGCCAGTGGACCAAGGGCAATATTCATCAAAGACTTTGATGGAGATGGCCAAAGGCATCACAGAACTGAGGGTGGGCCTGTCCCACAACTAAGCACTGCATAGCCTCAGTCTACTCAGTAATTCTTTTCAATTCAAGCCTCCCCCAAGAGGCTGAGAAAGCTGGAGTAGGTGGCCTGCTGGTCCCCTGCCAAGCTTGTTTCCCCAGCTCCTCCAAATGACCAGACACAACTAAGGGGAAACATACTGGCTAAGTAAGTAAGTCTGGTTTCCCCGATCCTATTCACCCACTGGCCCTTTCTGTCCCATACTTCTGACCTCAGTCGAGTTTCTCTTGTATCCCGTCCTCCCACCCTGGCTGTCCCCTGTGTGCTTCACATCTTCCCCCTCAACGTCCCTGATAAATCTATTGCTGTTTCCTAGTCTATCCCATCTCTCCTAACACATACTTTCTGTGCCTCTGCTACAACCGTCTGCTAACCCAAAGGCCTGGATGAGCATGAGGGAATAATGGCTTTTATACTGGTGGGCCAGCCTTGTTCCCAGTTTGGGAGTCTTGGTTCTGATCTTCCTGGGTGGGCTAGTCATGACCCTGCCTTGACAAGAATTAAGGACTTTCCACATGGGTTGGGCAATATTTAGGCACGCGGCATGAGGGAAATGAATCAAAACAGGGATGGGTGGAGGACAGAAGGCTAAGTTGGCAGGGGAGAAACATATGAATCTGAGAAAAGCAATTTAGAAGGCCAGAGAACTTTATAAAGCTAATTCTGGAAGGCTATCAGATGAGTAGGGCACCCTTGGAAGGTGGGTTAAAGAAAAGAGGAAAAAGGAAAGTAGATAACATGGCCAGCAAGACTTAGCCACTGACCTTCACGTAACTAGCTAAATGAGAGAATCCTAAAGTTAACTTCAAGAATCTTTGCCAGGAAAGCAAATTACTCACTCAGCTGCATTGAAAGCACATAATCTTATCTTTTAAATAATTTCTGTAACCCAGCCTCTTCGTTGCACTCTCCAAGGTTTCTGGAAATTTGGTGCTTAGAAGTGAATTGCAGTTTTCCAGGTTAAATAAATGCTATAATCTCCCTACCTCCACCAAGATACAGACAATGTAGAAAAAAACTAATTGTGATTGCATCCATATTGCATTTACCTCAGCAACTACTGCCACTATGGCCCAGGAACTAATTTTAAACTTAATATCAGTGAAAATAAAAATTTAAATGTTCCCTATATAAGCATTTGCATCAGAAAATGGAATGTAAGCAAATTACAGCATTAATTTGACCAGGACACACAAGTAATAATGTATAAGTTACCTGACCTCTACAACAGAAAAAAAAAAAAAAACAAAAAACTTTAGAATATTTTTTTTAAACAGCAAGACATACTATACTTTGTACCTATGATATGCTTTGTTAATGGCTTCAGTTTCAAATAACTGTATTTAAGATCACTTCACTTGTTAATGCATATTCAGTAACAATTTTTTTCTTTGGCAAAATTCTTGCTATTATTTTTATGTTAGCTATTCATTTTGAAACATGCTACTATCAAGCAGAAATTAATCCAATTTACACTGAAAACCTGATAGTTTTTCTATGGACTCTTAAGAGAACTGGATTAGACCCTTGGAGAAGAAATAATCCCTCCTCACTCCATGATAAACAGAACTGAATGTTTTGTTTCCTACAAACACTTCCCTGATTATGCAGTACCCATTTACAAGTTGTTAGTTCATTTTTTATTTCTCCATCCTCTCTAGAGCATGCTGTTCATCACAATTCAGGCACAGTTTCACAACGAGGATATTTCACAATCCACGTCCACGCTGCCACCAAAAGGGAAAGTTCTCTCTATTTCCTTGAGCCCTTGTCTGCTCCTTTGTGCCAGTACTAGATTGCTGGGATCAGATGGATTGACTCTATTCAGCTGAAAACTACCAAAATTAATTAATTAGTTTTCAGGCAGATCAGCTCTCTGATCCAACCAATTACACAGCTGCATGAATGCTGGTGCCAGCAGAAGGCATTATAACCCATTGCCTGGAGCAGAAAAGTGGTGGGACAGTAGCAGAATAGACTTAAACTGGTTTACACCAATTGTGAAACCGCAGCCTCAAAATCACATGTAACATAACCAAACACGCTGATCACCATTTTCTTCAATAATGGGGACAATAAATAAAACTGGAGCTAACACAGACAAAAAGGTACTTTGAATATTGCCCATATTCTATCAATTAAATAGTTGTTAATGAGACAGGGCAAATCTCTAAGACTAGTTCTTAACATATGATTTTAAGAAGCACTATGAAACTTATTAAAATACATACTATTCTATATTAATCTTTATTTTATAATCTTACTGAAAAGGGAACCTTTTAGATATATTTTTGCTCAGCATTTTTCTGCTTCAAGCAATAAATATTTATACCTTCTTATTAACATTTATCTAACAACCAACGCTTGGATTGCTCTTTCATCATACATTGAAAACATTCAATAAATTTTATCCTTATCTTCTGTCAAGCCAATCCCCTTCAAAATGATCGTTACTACTGCTATATGCATACCTGCTATATCCTTTTCAAAAAATTGGGATACACATTGTTTTGATCAGTCCAATATTAATTCATATATTCGTGAGCAGGCTTCATCTACTTCCTCACTGTCCATATGTTTTGCTTTATTTGCTTCAATTTATTTTAGCCCTACTGAAAAACCCAACAGGTAAACATAAATGTTAGATACATGACATAAGACAGACAAATCAAATAATTTAATTGAGTGAGAAACAGGACGGTAGTTTTCTAGAAATGTACTATTCATATCTCTTGAAACTATTTTGCTCCTAAAATAAAATTTAAAAAAAAAATAATAAGTTCAAATTCTTTTTTTTCCCCTTTCTTTTCATTTTAACCATACAATGTCAACATAGAGCATTTCCAGGGATTCACTATTGGCAACTGCTCAGCTCAGCTCTGAACTGTCAACTTTAGCCAGTCGATAATTTTAAATCAGCATCACAAAATGTTATTGCAGAGTCTGTAGAAAAATCAAAGTGAGTTTTCTCAAAGAATATTCAAGACTATTACCTGCTATTACATATTACTGAGGAGAAGTTTGTCCCATTACAGTGATGAGATTAAGAAATCACTACCCTCCTTCTCTTAAACATCATACTCCTAGCTATTCCAGAAAGATCCTTGTCTTGCTTATCCCTCCCTTGGGCCCTCCAGACCACACTACGTTATACTTTAAAATGACAAAATTGCTTGACAACTTGACAGTAATTGGCATACATCTACTCTACCCAATTCCAGTACAAGCCTCCAAACTTCCACTGATATCACCATACCACAATCAGGTATTTAGAAAAAAAAAAGTAGAAAAGAGGCATTCTGGCTGTAGTTTTTCCATTTCACCTTAAAATGCCAGAAGTCATTTGTCACTCTTACAAAGTTAGCTCATACATGTTCAGAGTCCGCCAAGTCTTTTTCACTATTATTTCCATCAGCCTTTTGATGTGATGACTAATCTGCTGCAAAATTACATGATGTAACACAATGGTTAAAAATAGTACGGAATATCTTTTTTATTGCCAGTCACTACTAGAGTTCTTCATGCCCTCACATAACTTTGTGTTCCTCACACCTTACAAAAGAAATTTTTATGTTGTTCAGTAAGACCAATTTGTTTGCTCACACCATACAGTATAAATATGCATGCATATGTATAATTATACTCAAGACATTAAAAGAATATTAAGACTACAACCTTAAGTTCTGAAAAGTTAGCAAATACTGGAATTAGGGTTGTTTGGTGCAACCCTACCTAAAATGTTAAGAGCAACAGAGGCCTTACAAAAATCTCTGAAGAAATGAATAATTCTGCCTTTGGATGAGGATTTAAAATGTATGCAGTAAGTAGGGCTTCAGGCCATGCATGATAAGGGTAAAGCAATATACTTAATAGCTGCTCATTAAGTGCATCCTGCATGAGGTAGGAATTCTGTGGAAAAATAGTGTAATCTCATAATTAAATGTAAACATATGAGGGACCAACTTTACTCCATCAAAAAAAAGCTCCCAGGCTCTTTCTCCTTCTTTTTCTCCACCTACAATCACAATTCTTTTATCCCCACTGGCCATCCCTTTCTTCTCTTGTCACAGTTCCCTTCTTGTATTTATATATGCTTATTTATATATGTTTGCCTTTTTTCTCCCCCTACGTCCTCAAAAGGCAACTCCTCTTCCATGTTTCCTGGGTTCAGCATGGAAGTAAGAAGGAGCACATGCAACAGCTTCCCTGATCCGCTCCATGACTGGACCTAGATCCACTTCAGCTTAAAACACTGCAGGGATGTTTACGTGCATAGCAAGAGTTGTATTCAAGGTTACTCTCTAACGAACAAAACTGAAAGTATCATTTTCTTATAGTTTGTACTGAGCAACTTTTGGAACATGCAGTACTACAAGCTTGCTTACAGCAGAAGTCATGCCTTAGTATGTGTTTGCCTGTTCTGAGCACTTTCAAACAAAATGTGTGTGGTCATGTAATTAAACATGGTGCATACACAGAAGCTCAAATCCATCTGCACAGGTCATGTTAATATATAAAGTCCTATTATGTGATTGCTGAACTTGACAACATCCACAGTATTTAATATAGCTCACGTGCGTATGTGTCTATGTCGGCATATGATATATCATAAAATTGAATTCAAACAAACAAATAAATAAATACTTTAAAGTATTTACAATAAAGCAAACTCATGTGGCTTGACTGTATGACAGAAGAGAAAGACCTAATCTCTGCTTGACTAAAGGAGGAGGATAAAAAGAAAGAAAAGGAGGGCTGATAGGGGTAGTGCAGAGGTTCACAGGAAATCCCCAAACAAGCAATCATAGAACTAATAGAACATAGAAACAGAAACCACTGGAATCAAATGGGTGTGTGATACAGTGTTCCTTATTTCTGTCTGCAAGAAGGTAGATGGCAATGTCCTACAAACACTGAAGTACAGAGATATTAGGTATTGAAATCATGCAGAAAGAAAACGGATGGGTCTAAGGAAAAAAGAGATGAAAGCGTAATGTACTGTCTGTACTACCTAACAGCTTTCATGTTGTAAAATTCCATTTCTTATTCCTAAAGACTCCATTATCATTAAACCAAATACCTTCATTTTTGTAAAACAAACATAAGCACCATCCTATTAATATCCTGGATATCTTGTGGCTAAGAGTGAGAAATTTTAGATGTGGACAAGAGCTGGCTTAGAGTGAATGCTGCTGACAATTGTTCTACTTCATGATATTTGTTGACTCTGTAGCTGCGTGGTAAATAGTTCCTTTCCTGTGAAATTCTGAAATCTCAAAAATATTTCTGCTCCATGTTACAATTAACCTCAGAAGTTTCAAAGTTTTTCCATAAAATTAGAGCAAGAAAGAGAGACTCAGTAATAGCAAAGAAGCATCACTGTCTGCCTTTATTTTAGCATCAGAAGCAGGGATTTAAAACTTGGCCTTCTGCAATGCAGTCACAGTGCCCCATTCATTTTTCATTCAGTTTTTCTCTCTTCTTCATTCCCAGTAAAAGTGTTAATGAATTAGCATTTCCAGCCAAGATCATCATTATCATCATCACTGTATCATTCGCTACAGTTTTCACAGAAACAAAAAGGAAAAATAGCCAGAAATTTTGCTTGTTCTTACTACACCAAGCAAAAACCAGTATGTCAAAAAGCAGTATGTCCAAAACCTTAGTAGCTTGTTTGACAAAAATATAATTTTTTCAGCAGCTTGGTAATAGTCACCTCATCAGTTCTAAGATGCAAGTAGTATAAGGATGCAAACCATGCTGTTGAATAAGATATTCAAATAAAACAACATGCTATTATCAACTATTTCAAATATTTTATATTAAATTGGAAGTGTAGAAATCAGACTAACATTATCAGCCAAAAAAAAAAAATTACCAGTCTTACGAATTTAAATTATTTAAGCCAGTTTCAACATTTGAAGAATTTTCCTACTCTCAAGGTATTAAGCATATATGCCTGTAATTCTCAGATTGCTGCTGCTGCTAGTCATCAGAGTCTGGCTTTAATTCCATCCAGCTAAGATTTTGCTTAAAATCAAAATCATTTAATTCACTAACAATATCTCAAAATCAAGCAGAAAAGAAACAATCTCATTAACTGGAGACAAACTAAAACAATGCATTTCCTTTAGGAGAAAGGGAGGCACCTGATTATCCAAATTATCACAACAGCAAACTGTGAACTAATTTACCTAGTAGTAATGAGCACATATCTTTTATTACAGCTTCCTGAAACATTTGCAAACTAAGCTGAGCTGACTGAATGTGGAGTCTAGAGAGCAAAGAAAATGACACAACAGGGAAAAGGAAATAGTCCAAGCAGAAGGAGATGATAATAAACATTTGAATGCAATTTATAGAGGTATACAGTTCAGTACAGTTTATAGAATCATCTAGGTTGGAAAAGACCTTCAAGATTATCAAGTCCAACCATCGACCTGACTTACTGAGTCCCACCACTAAACCATCTCCCTTAGTGTCATGTTCACGTCTCTTAAATACTTTTGGGGGGATGGTGATTCCACCACTTTCCTGGGCAGTCTCTTCCAATGTTTGATCACACTCTCTGTGACAAAAATTCTTCCTAATGAAGAATTAGGCCCATCAATCTAGGCTGTTCAGATTCCTCTGCAAAGCCTTCCTACCCTCAAGCAGACAAACAGTCCCACCTAACTTGTTCTTGTCTGTGAAATTACTGAGGGTGCACTTGCTCCACTCATCCAGATCACTGATAAGGATCATTTACATCGGGTGTGAGGAAAAACCCAGAGTCACGCTGTGGCAAAGAGTTCGGTTATCTCCATTTCCCATCCTTCATACATACATACTACTGTAATGCTGCACTGTTCCCAAAAGGAACATGATGATGAGAAATTTGATGACCTTTATTTTATGTCAAGAGTCAAATACACATTAAAAGTTTCAGCTGATTTTTTTTTTCCAGGAATAAATAAATAAATAAATGAATTCTTCTCCTAGAAACTCCTGTTCTATGGATAAATCTGGAAATTTCTGTACTGTTAGTCAAATGATGCTATCTCTAGGAGTCTTCTAAACATGTATGCCATTACACATTTTGATTTTATGGTTTTAACCCCATTTCTGTAAAAGAACCAATAAAAAGGCTAAATTATACAGTTCAGCTTGTGTTAAAAAATTCTTACAGCTGTTTCACTGAGAGGGTCTTCAGCTTTCTTTCTTTGAAGGAAGGAATTAAAATCTGGCAGGATGCTTTTCACTGTCACTATGCAATGTCACTATAGCTCACCCTGTTTGGACAAGCTATAAACTTCTGACAAATATCAAGAGTTTGCATGTGCTCAATGAAAGCCTGTTAGTGGGTATCAAGCAACATCCTTTATGGAATCTGCCTTCCCATTTTGTCTTTCAGAACTGAACAGAGCTTTTTCTTGCAACAGCTCCTCATAGCTGCCAGAAACAATTATGGCACTCGGCACTGGAACAGAAAAGAGGTTAACAGTCTTCCTGTGTTCTCAATGTTCCCCTTGTTACACACACAACTCAGAAAAAGAATCACTTGGGTTGGAAGACACAGTGCTCATAAAAAAATGAGTGAAAAGAGAATCAGTGTGGATGTGAGGGTTTGACAGCAGACAAAGGACTACCAGAAAAGATTGCTGTGAGATATGCCAATGGACAAGAGCATTAGGGGGCAAAGTAGTGGGAAAAGTGCAGAAATCTAATTAGTACAACTACTTCCCACAAGAACCTGGAAGAGGACACACAGTTCTCAATTTTCAACATCCCTCTGCTGTAGGTATATGGCTGGGAAAGTCACTGCTAAATTGCATGCATCTTCTCTATGCTGTGGCCAGCCCACAAAAGACACGACAGCTTATGGCTGGTGCCAGATAGTCCATTTGAAGACATGCAAGAATCTGTGCTATAGGTCTGTAAAATCTCTGTTAATAACAATGTAGCAGTCCATATAGTTCCACCTAATGACAATTCTGTTTTTCAGGAAGGTCTTACTTTGTTTACTTTATCCTACTTTGTAAAACAGGATGGTACATTAAAATCTGTACAAAGTATGACAAATGCTGCAAAATCTTACTCAAAATTTAGAACATATCAGTATTAAGCTCACCTGTGCAACCTTTGATTCCTGTATGCATAATGACTTCTCTTTTACATTAATATATTCTGTCCTGGATCATTCAACAGTCAGGAAAGACACTGTTCATGGAATGACTAAGACTTAAAAAAATACTTAAGGATATTTTTGTTAGACGTTGGCCTCATTTGCTCCAGAAGGCAGATGGTGCCCTGTAAGGACCATGCAAAATCAAAGATCAGTCCTGTCATCTGAATGTGAATTTAAAAGTCTGTTCAGCTGAACAGGAGGTGATCCAGAGGGAAGGAGAAGCACTATGGATAATGAGGGAGTAGAGTGTGTCAAGAGAAAGGCAAGATAAGAGAATGAAAGGTCTTACTAATGCAATGGAAGGCTGCTTTATTGGAACTGTGTTCTGCCTCTGAACTCTGCCAGAAGACGTGAGTTCTTACAACAGCAGCAGAAGTCAACAAGAGCTTTGTTTTTCACACTTCAAGCTCTATAAGCAGCTCCAAACCATATAAGCAATCAGGTCTAAAGTCTCCTAAATTCTAAGCAGTGGACATTCTTGACAAAGAGGATCTTTCAGTGTTTCAAGTACACACATATTTCTGCAGGGACACAGACAGCAGCTCATTTCACAAAATAAATTATTTTTTGTTTGCAGAGATTTTATTTAATATAGCAATAATCACGTAGAAAATCCCACATGGAAATTAGCTACTCAAAGCAGGGTTTGACTAGAGGTCACAAACAAACCAAAAGGGGAAAACATTAATTATGCAACCAAGAAGTTATGCTGTGTTGTCAACTCAATTGAGGTATATTTAACTGGAGCAACACAGTACCATATACGGACAGACAAGCTTGCTCTGAATGATATGCACTGCTCCCTTTGGGCCAAAACACCCTACTGCTCAACAGGGCTATGAAGATTAAAGATTCCTAAATTAATTAAAGCAAACTTATTGTCCAGAATTTATTGATATTCCTGTAAATAACAGGTGCATGCTAGGAACTAGGATGTAGGGCTACAGGAACACAAAAGGAGTAAGACATCCCCAGCTCCCATGTCCATTACTGGGACCATCAGTTCTGAAGTAGCCAGGAGTATAGGGTTCTCAAATACTATTCCCTTTTTGCACATTTAGTTTGGAAGCAGATGAACCCTTAGCTCTTTAGTCTAAACTGTAAGACGCTGCATCAGAACCCAAAACTGCACCAACTTGAATAACTTTGGAGATACAGTATAGATTACAATTTTCACTTTCTCTTTTGGAGAGCTTGTGAGATCCTTCCAACTCCTTGAACACAGAACTACACTTGAAAAACACAGCCAGCAACTGATTCAGTAACGCATGTCACTAGGACAGGAGTGAATTCTGCTTATTGCAGAAAGTTCTGAATTCACAGAATGTTAAACCTATGAAGCACTGTCTTCATGTCTAAGGATCAGATCATTAAGGTCCTGCCTGCACAGAAGTTGCTTACGTGGGTCCTGGCTCAACTGAGGGACCACAAACGTTGTGTACTATGGAAGCACTCAACATGATCTGAAGAGAATATTTCCTTCAGTGCAGCTGCAAAATACCATAAATAGGCATTCCCTCTACTTCATTACAAAGAACAAAATCTCAGACTTGGCTCTGTAGAACATCTGCTTCACTTGGGGGAGAGAATCCCCTTCATTTCTTTCCTACCACCATGAGCATGTAATAGAAGTAATATAAAGGAAAAATAAACCAACATATAATTTAAAGGAGAAGTATACATTGCACTCATCTTTTCTGTCCTTACTTGCATCTGTAAAAAAAGCTTGCAGCTCCATGCTGGTGTATTTTCCCTCCCCATATGCTCTCAAAGAAAATTTAATGCATGGTCAGAGCTTGGACTCGGTGATCTTGGAGGTCTCTTCCAACCTAGATGGTTCTGTGATTCTGTGATTCTGTGAAAAAGCAAAGAGCTGCTGTAACCATTCCCTGTCCTACCTGATCCAAGCTAAGGAGGTTTTTTTTTCCCTATCAAGTGGCTATTGCTTTGAACAGATTCACAGGTCATGAAAATTGTTTAGGTATATACATTATATAGTAATAAGTGATATACATGCATGGTTCAGTCAGATCCTGGGAGAGCTTATACTTACTGTGACTGGTAAGACTGGAGGATGAGTGCCTGTAACTATTCAAAGTACAGTACTGCCTGTTCTTCTTCCCTTATCATCTTTAAACTGCTATAAAAATTAATCATTCCCATGTTAAAATAACACTACTGTAATTAACCTCCAATATACAGTATCTTCCCAGATAAAATGTTCCTTTTTTTTTTTTTTAAAGAAAATGTTTTTAATCCATTTTATTTTTCTCTTCCTTGAGAGGACAATTGAAAACAATTAACATAGAAACATTTATTACTCTTCATTCTTTATTTATAAGTCCCACAGACACTGGTGAGAATTCTTCAGCACAGCAAGCATAGGCTACAGTACTTTTGTCTTCTAAGTACTTATTGTCTTCCTTTCTATCCATCTTTGCCTTTAAGTTGGGTTTTCTTTAAAATGTTGCATGCTTTGTTTATGTTTTAATTAAGGATATGCTTTTTTCACTTTCATTTAATGAAACACACAGTACTCGGGTGTGTGATACCATTTTCTTGCATAGCATTTCCAGAAATGTGGCTTTCAAGCTGAAAAACATTCTGGCCACAAATGTTATGCCATCAAAATTACAGACAATGCATTGGTATTACTGTCAGGTTTTCACCAAGCACTATGCTCTGATAATGCACACCACCTAAAGATAACCTTTGCTAACCATTAGAGGCATGACTAGTGTTTTAGAAATGCTGAAGAAGATAATAAAATACAATTATATTGAAAATTGATTCCTTGAGCATACTGCAATTGAAGAGCTTGTTGCATTTTTATAGGACTGCTACTCCAGTCATGCCAATGGCTGGCTAGATTCTTCCTGTGGCTGGGATTTCCCTACATGAGGGTAACAATTCTGTGAATAAATTTTTGTTCAGAAAATATGAATACAAGTAACAGAATCTAGGCAAAAACTTAGGATAATATCACAAGTAAATTTAAAAATACTGAGAAACCACTATCCAATGGATAAGTATGACCTAAATTCCTCTAGTTGAACACTTTCTACTATCCAGACCAGGGAGAATTTAATCAGTGTGCACCATACCCCCTTTGAAGCCCGCTGGCTTCCTAGCAGTTCACTATCTTATCAAGATAGTTTAGTGTCCTGCTTGAAATTACTTCAATAAATAGTGTGTCTGATACCCTCAGTCAGCTGGTTCTGCTGCCACTTCCACTGCTCCTGTTTTTTCTGTCTTCTGTAACAGAATAATCACTGCTTGTTCTCAGTTCTGTGCTACTTTTTCTGTTTTTCAACCTGCTCCAAATACTTGATGCAAGTATTTATTGCCTCTGATTCACCATCTTTTCATACTTCATGTATGACTGCATAGTTTCCTGGTCTTATTACTATATTTATTTCTTTCACTAGCCTCTCCTTATCCTCCAGTGCCATTTCTTTCTCTATAAACATTGCCATAGACAAGCACCCTACAACTAATAGCCACATTTTTTTTGCCTCTATGTAAGCTTTATCTATTTTTAAGTAAGCTGCCACAGTCCTTCTACCAACTTCCACCAACTGCAATTTTCAAGTAAAATCCAGTTTCACTAATGAATAATTAGCCAAGAACAATTAGGCTTTTTTTTTTCTGCTGTTCTTGTTTGATGCTTTTTTCAATTATTTGTTCCTGAACAAAAGCCTTCTCTGAAAGTTAGCTTATGTCTTAATTCCTTCAGCTGTTGTCTTCCCTTCCTCTTTTCTGTCATCATCAGTCATCTCTCAGATGTTGGACAATATTAAGGGAAAAAAAAGGTAAACAAAAAGAGGTGCAGGACAAAAAGTAAAGTGAACAGGGCAAAAAGAAACAGAAAAAGTCAGATTGAAAGATATGTAGAGGATATTAGAGAGGGGAAAAGGAACACCAAAGACAAAGGTAAATCAGTATGAAAGACACCAGCTGAGCATTAAAGATTAAAAGAAGGAAAAGGAAAGAAAGACATAGGGAAAACATAGTAACTATAGATAACATAAAGAGTAAGACAGAAGACAGTAAGAAAGAACAGACAGAGAGGAGACAGAAAACAAAGGAGATTAATCAAGACAAAAAAAAAAAAAAAAAAAAAAAAAAAAAAAAAAAAGCCCCAGAGAGATGATCTGTATCAGAAATAAGGTTTTTTTTAACCAAAATTGGAGATGCAGAGTAGAATGGGGAACACTACAGACCAGTGTAGAGGGCCTAGGACAATAAACAGAAGAAATATTTCAAAATAAATGAGCACAGACTGAATAGAGCAGTTGTGCTGCTGTACACTCTAAACAGGAAAGGGGTTATAAGTTATGAACATTAATCTGGTGTTTTTCTACAACTTAAAAGGTAGCAGGATGCTAAAAGGCATCAGTATAAAACTGATTTGACATATTTTTTTATGTTTCTATTATATGCTTTTTGATAACCCCATGCGCTACAGTGTTTTGAACCAGGATACTAAAACTGGCAGAGCTCTGCTGTCATTATTCAGTGATACACGGTTATAGTAAAAGTACACTTGGGTAAATTGCTCCTGATTGCTTATTTCAGTCTTTTGCCAAGCTGTAGTCTGTTCTATTCCAGCTAAACAATATAAGTATTTTTAATGGAAATGGAATACACGTCAAAAGACATGATATTATTGTTTTATGATGCACTTGGTTAGAGCTCATGTTTAGTCATGCTCACTTTGCTACAGAATGGCTACTCTTGAACAACATAATGTAGTTATGTGGGATAAGTTCAGCTTGTATGATAACTTCTTATGAGAAATTGCATGTTCACGGATGCACAGATTTTGCATGTTCACAGATTGGAGAATATTCTCCAACAAAGAGGTAAGTAAACTGTGGCTAAATTAAATCCTTTTGAATTGTATTGCCAATTAGACAAAAGATAGTTGGTTCTTACACTGATTTCAACGCGTAGTGCTTGGTTATTATCATTATACTCATCTTGCCTAAGGAAAAACGATAGAGTGAAGTGGCAGAGAGTACATGTAGAAGTCAACTGCAAATCCAGCAATGGTACAATGAATTAATAATACTGGTTTTGTTGAGGTTGATACTGAAATTCTAATCCAACTGACCTGGGGCTTAAGTTTTCCTGTCAATCTAACCAGGAAAAACAATGATGGCCCAGCTTTTTTAGGTACAGGTGCTAGTTTGCACTTGTAGCAGCCCCTTTGAAAATTGTTTTAAAAGAACAGCTAGCCCCTCTAGATATTTGGCTGTTCTCAGGAAAAAGGTTAATTCTAGTCCCAATCTCTTTTTCTGTGTGGACATGGCATAACAGTTGGACTTTGAGCATGGTTATGTATCTGAGCAATAGGTAATATTTGCTTGTGAGGGCAGTGCACGCCCTTACAGGCATTTCTTAGCTCCTCCTTGGCAAATGCAGCAGGCCAGATGGAATTGTTCCTTGGGCTGCCAGTTGGACCACCCTGGTTTGTACCAAACAGGATTTTAAAAAACCCAAGGGGATGGAAAAAGTCTGAAAATTAGCAACTAAAAATAAACAGGAAATGAAGGCAGAACTGTTTCACATGAAGGGCCATAAGTACATGAAATAGAGTTGTCCAGTTAAAATTATCAAAATGATGGATTTAAGTAAAAACATTGGGAACAGTGAAAATAATGCCAGGGCAGAGGGGAAAGGAAGAGTTCTATGTAAACAGAAAAAGCCCCTAAACAGCGACAGCTACAACAATGCTATCACTAGAACCACGCACGAATATCTCCAACGAAAGGTAAAGGCATGTGTCCAGAAGTATAGAATTTTGAAGGTCTGTAACATGTTAACTTTAACAAGATTCTTGTAACCTCCTTTGGAATTCCTTATTTGTTGCAGCAGCTATGGTCTGTAGCTTGAATTGTTTTTCCATGAAGGCATAGCTTTGAGATATTAAGACTCAGGCCCAGCAGACATTGGAAGCTTGTATTCTATCACTTATGCTGTATAAATGAGAGCAGTTAGACAGGAGAAAGTTGCTGCATGATAATAATAATAATAAACACTTTACTAGTTATCCAGTATCGGTTCTTAAGATGTAATGCATATTATTTTGCCATGCGGATATAATATGCTGTCCGTCTGTGGGGACACATTATTTTCAATGCACATTATTTAATGAAAATGTAATGCCAAATAGAAATAGCATCACCTATGATTTGATGTTACTGTTCAAATCTGGGAAAGTCAGAAGAATCTCTCAAAAATACAGGGCACAATCCTGTATTGCCAAGAGAAAACTTTGATGATCTACACTACCTTTTCCTTATGTAGATTCTGCTACCGCAAAGAGCTATGAAACTCAATCAATACAGAAAATAAAGTATAAACACATTATTTAAACATGGTACCATATATGCTAATGTTGAGATATTAAATAAAATACTGCAATATGCAACTCCTTTTGGTATTTCACTCATCTAAGACCTTGAGATACGAAAGACTGCATTTTCTTATTTTGGAGTTTTACACAAATGTGGGCATTGGAGCACTTTTGTTATCTGAACAGTTCCCCAAAAAAATTAAACACAGTGAAGCACAATCAAGCCTTATCAGATAGATTATTAAGTAGGACTTGCTAGGATACTTAAACTGCTAATGAAAACAACATATGCAGCACATGTTTGTGCAGCAGGCTAGAAGCTTTAAAAAGTCTTCCTGCCCTGCAAAGTGAACTCTACTGAATTATACTTTGTTCTTGGGGGGGCGGGAGGATATTTCTTTCCTGCAGGACATATGGAATGTGAAGCATCCAGGACAGCAATGGAGAAGTATCACTTTGGAGTTCTTTGGATTTGGTGAATTCTACCTACAGTTAAGGCCAGCAGAACAGCCAAAGTTCTAGGTATTTCCATGGCATTTTTGAGTCACCACTTTTTTAGGTGGCTGTCTCTGAAGTGGTGCCACAGAGATGACAATGATCTTTATCTCTTAGTGAATGTGCTTGTGTACCAAAGCTCTTAATTTGACTGGTGGAACAGCCTGAGATTCCTTTTTCTAAGTCCAAATGGTACAAGTACAATCTGAAAAGGATGCTACATTTTCTGGTTCGCTTGCCTTACTGGTAATAATAATATTACTGTATTTGGAATTTAAAGTAACAAATGTAATAATTCAGTACAATAGAGTCTGGTTAGCAAAGAAGGTATTGTAAGAGCATCAAAGACGGTGGAGCGAAACTGGATCTCACTTTGGATGGCAGGATTAAACTATACTACCAGGATTAAATTATATCACTACACTTTCATATTCTAAAAGAATAATGCACAAGATGGAGCACAAGTCAATCTTTTGTTGTTTCAAGGGTATGGTTTTGCCTTTCAAAGAAGACAGCACTGAAGGGTCTTTACAGAAAGAACCTGGGGCAGATTCCAACGTAGTGGAAGTTATCATAACTGAAATCAACAGACATGATGGTTTCAAACAGCTGATGAGCCTCCTCTTCTTTTTTTGGGAGTGGATTTTGAATATGGCCAGAAAAGGATCACAGAAAGTCCTGTCACAGATTTTCCATGCTTCATACATGTCTCTGCTAAAGGTTTTAGCAAATGTGCTACTGATTTTAACAAAACCCAGCTATTTTTTCCTTCTTTAATTGTTAGAGCATGAACACTTCAAAAGCTTAGAATTTTTCATTTTTTTCTGTAACTTAGAAAATTTCAGTCTCTTAAGAGATGTAAAGAGGTATGATTTCTTCTTCCATATTTAAAATTCACATTAGATTCTAGACAAGCAATAAGTAAACAAATGCATGTATTAATTTATCTTTTCCCTTTTTTCATTACATGACATTTTTGCTCATTTACTTAGAATTATTTATAGCACAAAAAAACAAGAAATAACCATTCTGAATATTGTCTGTAGCTCAGAGTTCACACCCGAGTTCAACAAGTCTCAATTGCTACCTACTTATGTTTAGTAACAGAAGGAAGCATGTAGTTTCTCCATATACAACACTACTCTAATAAATATTACTTTTACAATCTCTGTACTTCCATAGTTTCTTTAAAATTTACTCTAATATTTCTCTGTTGACTACCATAATATGAATTAGATGACAAAATCAAATGTACATTGCTGCTATGCAAGGCAACATATAAATAAATATAGAATACAGATGGTAGATTCAGTTCCAAGAGGCTTAAAAGAAAAGGCTAGAAATATATTAAACTGGCAGATAATAAATAATAAATAATAATCTGAGGATAATTGTATTCAGCTATTTCATTATGTGCCTTATTCCAGTATCATCACAGTAATCAGTAGATTTCCCAAAGCTAGGTGATTCAGACAGTTTCACCCATAATTCAAAAATTATTTCTGATGCACATTTTACCAGAAACTCAATATGGGTTTTTCAAATAGCCTTCTGCAGCAATACCTGCATTTTTTATTGTCAACTAAAGTTTTTTAGTGAAAACTAATTACCCATTCTCAGTATGAAACATCGATGGATTTGGCGGTGGAATCATACTTGGGTGGCAGCACTCCTCACCATCTCAGCCAAAATTCAGACAGCCAAGGGTGTTGGCTACCTGTAAAACAGTGATATCATCATTCCCAATTGTCTCCTTTCTAGAGATATGTAAACAAAATCATAGTATCAAGCAGAATGGCTCTTAGCAAAGCTTTATTTCCACAAGTAAATTCAAGAAACTGAAACTCCAGAATATTTTACCTGTTTGGAAAATGTAAAATTATGCCTACCAAAATGAAAGATTTTTTATCAGTCACTTGAATAGGAATACTTGAGTATTCACTCGCTTCTGATATATATTGATCCAACAGAACCTCAGCTGTTTTTCACCAGGTTGATAATAGACATTACAAAATGTTTATGAATACGCAGACTCGTAAAGCATTAAACCTATATGACAAAGCGTAATATGTCTCAGGTTTTGTTGCTTTATGTTAGAACAGAACACGACACTGAGGAAAAATGCATGTTTATCACATGTAACAATTTAATAAACTGCAGTGCTACAGTTCTTTTCTACTTTATGGAGTGTCATAGACAGTAAGTGCCTATATCTTACATGCCAAATGAAGCAATGAAACATTCATTATTCTCATTTAAAAACTGCAGAAAGCTCCAGCATAGCCTGGTTAAGCCAACTTCCAGGAAGATCTTAGTACGGCAGCTAGAATACCATAAAGATACCCTATTATAAACAGTACTTAGCACTTATGTAGTGCTTTGCATTTTCACAATACTTCCCCAACAAGCAAGTATTGTGCTCCCTGTACAAGTAAGGTCACTGAAACAAGACATCCTTCTATGAGAAAGGCTAAAAAAAAATAATGTTTTCTCAAATATTAGAGTACATGGCAAATGGTTTCTGTTTCAGAGCTAACCAGAAGCTATGCTTTCCTTGATTGATCAAAAGTTAAGTGGTACATAAATCGATTTCATTGTCCTATCAATGCATAACTGAAAGTATTCCATATTAATGTAATATTGATAACGAGTATAAAAATGAACAAAGTACATAACTAAACAGATACTGTAGGTGATCATTGCTCTCACAAGGAATAAAGTGTCAAAGTGCTGTACTGCTGAAGTATGGACCTGGGCTAGAAGGTCATAAATAACAAGGCAATGATCAAAAGGTCTGAAAAATTAAGGGAAATAGGTACAGCAGGGTCTAAAATAAGTCATGACTGAGATGATAAAGCATGTGTGGCAGGACCTTGATTTCTTTATTCACCCTTCCTTCTCAGTTTTGTCATTAATTGTTATCCATTATTTTTTTCTACTTTTGAGTGCTAGCCTAATTTACCTTCTCTTAGTAACATTTTCTTTTCTTCAAATAAAAGGCTTTTATCCTAGTTCTACCCATCAATGGGTGGATTTCTGGCTACTTTACAAAAATGATTTCAAAAAGGATATTTAGTCCACTTAAATGTTACATCTTTTCAGAACTCCACCTCATCCTAGTGGCTGTAGGTAGGTGGATCTCAAGACACAGTGTGGAATCCTGTTTGAGAAATCTCTAAATCAAAGATCAGTAAGAAACAAAAAAAGTAACAGACTGTTTGCCCGTCAAGATGTTTTCCTAGAAGCATCTCTTGTGTGTCTTACATGACTCCCTCCTTGTAGCAAACCAGAAGGATAAATAACTCATAATTACTACCCCATTGGCTTGAAATCACATTTTTCCATCATGTTAAAAACAACTATCAAAACTTTTAAAAGCTGTTTCCTACAAAAAAAGCAAGCAAACAAACAAAAACTGGCAACTCTAGAATTATTACCTGTCCACTCAGCTATGTCAAAACAATTCAATTCTGCAGGTTTCCAGACAAGTTCACTGATTTCTTGGTATAGCAGCACTCTCATAGAACATACAGCTGTCACTTAGAAGTGTTACCCAAAGTTTTGCCTGTACAGATTGCCTACTCCTGAGACAAACAAGGGCCCTTGATGTTAAAGTTCAAACCATCTGGAAAGCCATGCTTGGTGGAGCGATACACAAGCCTCCCTGAAGAGCTGAGTATTTGGTGTGAGGTTATATAGAAAACCCATCAGTCCAGAGAGAACAGCCTCCACAATCCTTCAGTTCCTTCAAGCTGCCAGAGGCACAGAATGTCCTCAGGGCCTTCCACCATTACATGTAGTCAGATAAGTTTATCAGAAACAGTTCCACTGAAAGTACAATGATAGCAACTCAGACTTAATATTAGAAAAAAAATGACTGTTAGAAATATTCCTTGTGAACTGTCAACTGACTCTTGAGTTTCCAAAAAATGTTGAATACGATTAGAAATTTATTTGGTTCCCACCCATACTTGGCTGATTGGCTAGCAAAATTCACCAACTACTTCTGCAAACTATCTATTTCCATACTAAAATACAGTACAGTTGATGGCTCTGAAAATTGGCTGATTAGAATCCTTTTTGGAAGTCAACACTGAGTTGCTGTATCATACCCAAGAGGTGACCTCTACCTACTAATCTTATCCCAGACACACAAAGTAATTTGTAACTTTATACCATCCCCGGAATGCTATGATTCCTATTTTAAATCATCATTCAGGCCCCACCCTAAAGAGTCATACGGGGAGTAGAAAAGGTCAAAATGCTAGAATCAAACACTCTAAATCATGTTTTTGCCAGAGTCTGAACCAAACCTTTGCAGGAGGGGTTAAGTGCAGTCTGTTTGCCTCATTCAAACAACATCTACTCTGCAGTGACCGTTCCTAGGGAAATAAGGGATTCCCTTGCATCTGTAATGAATTATGTGAAGCAGTACAGCTCATCCTTAAAGTTCATTTGATAGTGATTGTAATACATGCCTTCAGGTTAGGATACAATGTTTAACTCAATCACTTGATTATACAGAAAATTTCAAATTCTGTAGAAGCTGGGCTGCATACAAAAATTGGGGGATTAAGGGCAGCTCACCTGGACTTCTGGGCCTTTATTATTTGTATCTTACCACAGGTTGACCACATTCATGCAGAGAATACTACAAAATGAACTGTATATCTTATATCTTGTATTATTTTGAAATGCTATATTCATTAAGAGATCCCAACTGTTCCTCCCTATTCCAGGAAATGGCCTAACATACATTGAATCTGTTCAACGTGTCCAGTATAACTGAAAGATACCGAAGCTGGATTTTTCTTCTTGATACAGCATTTTAACATTATTATGAGAGAAGCAAACATGAATGATCAGTGCATCTATCACTGAGGACTCTCAGGTTCCCCAAAGAACGCTTTCATGTTGGGCTAAAGCAATGAACTCTTCTATGTATTAACTTCGATTCCTGAAGATAGAGATGATAACAATGAGCTGGTGTCCTGGTCACTCCTGGCAGATTTGTGTTATTTCTGGTGCTTTGTTCTTCAGTTCTGACAATAAAAACACCTTCTGCTCAGTTTGTGGCTGTCTTACATTTCCTGCCCTATGTGCCCGCCTGCATGAGGAAAACTTGAGAGAACTGGACTGCAAATGCACATAGAAGGTGCAGCCTATTCTTTTGCAAACCACAGCCTCTCTAACAGGGAAACACAAAATAGACTGGAAGAAGTTTTCTATTAGACCTGTCCAGGAACATACGGTTTGAACATCTGCTGCTGTGTCTCCTTATCCTGCATCTATTTTTTTTTAAATATATTTTGGCCTTAAGTTCAGTCCAAGTTCATCTGGCATCCACATCAGCTTACATCTACATCCAAGGATCTTCATTGCCCATACATCTTCCAGTCAAATGAAAGAAATGATTCACACATCACCACCTGCTTGTGAACCTACCACCTAGATTCACTTCTTACCAAAGTTAATGGAGTCTTCATGTCAAGGTTTAGAAGAACATACACGGTCCAACCTGTATTTGACAACCACATTCCTTGCAAAATAATAAGAGCCTGCAGAGCCGGAAGTTCCAAGATTTAGTGGCTGGACAGTGCTCCGTGCACATAAAGTGGCTTTATAACCACATGCTAACTCGTAGCCAAACTGGAGTCTGTATTTCATTTTAATTACAACTATGTTAAGCACCACTTCTACTCAAAGGCTGACTATTTGTAAATAATCGAAGATCTACATGCTTGAAATTTACTGTGCATTTCAGGATTAGGAGAGAGGGCAACCAGGCCAAGCTCAGTCACTTGAATGATGGGCTCCCAAAAAAATAGCCTCTGTAAGAATTAGCTGTTTACAAAATCACCTGCTTCTTCCAGCTTTTCTTGTGCATGACTGGGACTCAGACTATAGCTCTAATCTTCTCCAGACAGGATTTAGGCTGCTGACAAAATGCTCCCAATGCCACTTATTGAAGCATAATAGAAAAGTCTTTATGGGTAAAATTTGTAACCTCAGGTCAGCGCAGGCTAAATGGACACTTAAGAAAGATGACACTAGGTATGTGCTACACTGGCACAGACAACACAGCCCAGAAGTGTGCATAAACCTCCAGAAGTATGTGTGATGCAAGAAGTGTGATGTAGTTTTCGGCACCATTCTGAAATCATTCAACATGAGCCAAAAACACTGACTTTGAGCGTGGCGTTAGCATGCTCAAAGAAGAACGCTCATGAGAATGACTGCTAGGTACACGGGTACTTTCCTGCATATGCCAAGGGACTTGGTAGTTCTGAGAATGACGTGTCAAGAAATGTATTTGTTTGAGATGAACTCCCTGCTTTCCTAAAGACAAATTATGGAACTGAATTAGATAAATCTTTCTTCTAAAAGCTAAATTACACGTATGAATGGAACATATATTGTCTAGGAAAATATATGACAAATGGTTACCGATTCCACTGTTATTTCCCACCTGTGGGGAAAAATGTTTTTTACTGTTTGGAAAGTAGCCTCGAAAAGCACAGGTTATACAGAATATACATTCTATATGCAGCAATGCAGCACATGGTGCCTTAGCACATATTATGTGAAAGCTACTGTGAAGAATTTCCCAAACCAAAGCTTCCATTTCAAATATGATCTGATTCACATCAATTTATGGAACAGAGTGAACTGTACATGCACCACATCACCACGGAGAAAATCTGTGAAATCCTATCTGACATGCCAGTCACTGAGCTACTCAGCAGAGTTTTGTGACTGCTTGGTTTTAACGCTGCCGGGCTATGATTTCCAGCCCTGCCCTTGGCAGGCAACAAATCTTATGAGGCAGAAGTATATAGGCCCACTATTTAGCTCTGTCATGAATAATATTGCTTAGTCAGAAAGACCTTTTACCTCTTTGATAACTCTTGAAAGCATGTCAGAGTTTCATTGATTGCCATCTTACACAAAGCGTTGTTAGAGGATGTAAGGACACCCCAAGCACTGGAGCAAGGGATGGCATACACATGGCTGGTAAAATGCAATCGGCAGTGGGGTTATTACCGTCCCTGCTAAGAAAGACTTTTTTTTTTTTTTTTTTTTCCCCACAGCGGCTTCTTTTGTCTCTTTGTAACAAACATAAATAGAGACATGTTGTTGAGGTGAATTACAGCAGGTAGTAAAAGTATGCAGACCATAGGCAAGCGGGCCTCTTGAGTCTTCATTCCTTCACAAAATGGTCTGCTTTATCTGCCTTCTAGTTAGCCTAGCTTATGTTGCAAAATTGAACGCAGGTAATTGAAGGTTTGTGTTAGCAGCTGACGTGATGTGCTAAAATAATCTGTACTTCATATTCCCTGATGGGCCAATCAAGTGGAGTTAACATCAGCCAAATACTGTTTTTGTACCCTGACAGGACTCAGGTTTTTTTGAAGTCATGTTCAGAGACCAGACACGTTGGTTTATAGTCCCAAATGGTCCAGGTGGCTTCAGCTGGTTTAGAGGATTTCTGTTAAGAGCTATCGGGTACTCTGTGGTAAAGACATACTCTAAAAACTTGTCTGTGACTGTCTGGGCACCTATTTTCCCATAAAAAATATCCTTGCAAGTCCTGTTCATTCATGTCACACCAGCTTTCACACCTCGTATTTGTGGTATGCAAAGACAAGCAACATGTTATTCTCAACACCATGAAATGATGTGGGCTGTAGTATATGGTGGAGAGAACCAACCAGAAATTTTCTGACCAAACTGAAAAAAATTGTTACATCACAAGCAGAAACATAAGCAAAAAAATAATGGTTTTATAAACTTCTGACTAACCGCAAGATGCTTTAATGAAACCACTCCGGCAGTTTTCCTTCTTCATTACCAGAGGAGCTGCTACAACAAATGGACTTGAAGAGTGCACAGCTGTGGGGAACTCCTGCCATAAAGACTGTCCCAGAGTCAGGGCTTCCTGATATTCCAGCTCTCTGCCCTGAAGCCACAGGAACCCTCACCCCGGTGATGCTGCAGAAAGCCAGAAAAAACTCTCAGCTTCACTTCTAATAGGACTCTCAGCACTGTCAGGCTTTTACCCAAAAAAAGCCAGAAGCACAGAAGCTCAGACTGCCAAACCTTGAAATTCCTGCCCAAGTTCTCACTCCAAATTTCCAGATCCCTGGGTCTCTGTCCACCCAGTTGACAGGGAAACAGGGAGCTGGGACCATTAACTTTCAGAAGCCACAGTTTAGGTAGAACCCTCTGATCCTGGACTCAAACTCAGCTTTGTTTCAAAGTAATTTAAATTAATTTTCTGACTGCTTTAGAAAGATTGTTCTGCTTTCCTTTCTGAGTGAAAGATACAAAATTCAAGCTTTAATGCCTTTTTTTTCTCAGAATTTATTCTGGAAGTGGAACACTAACTTTGAGTGTATATGCTGGGGAATCCGTGATTGAGTGTTTCTCACACTGTGGTTTCTATGATGCAGAATTTGCTGTGATACACACTGGTCCCAACAAGAAGATGAATAAATAAGCTATAAAGTAGAATCACACATCCCACAGTTTAGAGAGAGTGTTCTAAATAACACATATAATGTTATAACGGACTCACTGAAAAGTGTGCTGTTGATGAGCTATGGAGAGATTCCACTCTCATTTTATCTGACAGTGAATTCACCTGACAATGAAAGCTTTTTATGTTAAAATAACTGGGAAGACAAAACTGTGTTTGAGAAGTGCAACTCAGCTAAAGCAAAAGCAGAGCCACTCTCCAAGAGCTGACGGCCACCTGCTTCACCCAGTTAAATGTCCCTGATGGTGGCGGGGGTGCAACCTTCCTGTACCAGTGTCATAAATACTGCACTTTCTTGGATGCAAACCAAGGTGAGCGTTGGTTTGTCTCCTAGTCTGCTCCAACGCTGCAAAACTCCACCTCATGGCACGCTGAGTATTATCCATCAGTGTGGAAGGACAGAATGTAGCCTTGCTTTCACTGCTGAGAAGAAAAAACCTGTACTGTTAAACTTACACAGCTTAGCTGTAAAGTGAGGTGACCGTACACAAAATTCTTGTATGAATCATAAAAATACCATCAGGCACAATCCTCATCATGCCATTAGATCCCTTCGCTCAGCTTCTGCTCCTACGCAGATGGTAACTCAGATGATAACTGCACTTCCCAAAGCTGACACTAGTTGCTCCACACATTTTCTCTTCTGTTCAAAATGCTAAGGACTTCACTAACTTTAAATCTGAAAGCAGGTATCTCGGTACATTTAAATTCCCTTGCAAAATATTTATGACAATCTGAATTCAACTGCTGAGCCACATAAATTAAAAAGAACAAACACAATTGAAAAATAGTAATTGGTAAATTCAGGCGTATGTCACAGTCTTAGCCTTATGTTCTTTGAAGGGTATTCTGACACATTTGACTCATGCTATACAGATACCATGATGTATTATTATGATACAGACAATAATAAAGATAATAAAGATAATGGTATAAATAAGCACAGTCTGTTTATCTCCTGGATAAAACTAGAAGAAAATCTAGCTATGTTCAAATACCACAGCAGTAGTAGCTTCCTTTTAACTTGCTATCCTTCTCACACATAACTGTAGCAAAACTGGAAGATTCTCACCTACATCCTAGAAACAAATTACAGAGTTTATTCACCTCTACTTATGGCATTACCATGTTTAATCATTTCCAGTAATGAAGTTCACATGACAGAATCCAGGTTGCGTTAAAAGACTGATGTGTTTATTAACTATATTTCCTATGTATATGTTTCCACTTCCTAAGTATTTCCTTATCTCTTTTTATCAGAGGCTGAGAGACACCTGAAGCTGACACTCTGAAATGGCATATACTAATACTGACCTTAACTTTGCATTATTAAAAAGGTTTATAAATAAATTCCTATACCAACCAGCTTGAAAAAATAAAAAAAGACTTTCTCAAAGAATCCATCATGAACTTTTTGAAGTGTGGAAAGGAACATAAGATTAAATCGTGTCTTCTTGCACAAAACCCTAAGAATCAGCATTTTCTATTCAGAGCTTATAAAGAAAATTCAACCTTCTTCAGGTCTTGCTTATACACCTTTATATCCCTCTACCACTACAGGGCTTCAAGTTTTGAGCACTTCATGTTATACCACGTCAATAGACATTGGCCATTCCACAGAATTTCTGTGTAAAACTTCTATGTGGAATCTGACCTTCACAAACTGACAGCTCTTTCTTAGCTTGGTAACTTCCCATTTCGGGAAATCACTCTCTATTTAATTACCACACCTCAAACTCACCTCCTCTGAGAGCCAGTACAGGTATACATAGAAACGGATATTTACGCAGGCAGCACTTGAAGGAGGCAGAAATGTTATTTACTAATAGCTGTGTTACTTTGATCATATAGATTTATATTCCTCACTTCCTTTTTCCTCCAGAGAGACGGGAACTGTGAGGATCAGGCCACAACTGCTCAACAGACACTTTCACTGAACATTTGTTTTTTCAAGAGGTATCTGCCCCACAGTCACTTCTTTCCACTCAGTTCCACTTTCCTGTTCCAGTAAGGGAGAAGCAGTGCAAAATCCATTTGAAAAGTCTGACCACCTGCCTACACAGGAAAAGAGGCAGTCGGACCTTCAGCTGCATACTTTTGCCACTACAGTTCTGCCAGCATAATCCTCTGTGGGGAGACTGCTTGGGAATAAAAACGACTTCTGATATCGCTGCTCTGCTTTTCACCAGAATCGCTTTCCTTTCAGAATAACCTATGTAATAACCCAGTAAATGTGGCACGGCTGTTGCGGTATAGTCACATTGCTCCCGTTCTGCCAGCCAGGCTGCTCACGAGACACGTTCCCCCAATGCCAAGCAGGGATTTTTTTGAAAACAACAAAGCAGGGCAGCTGAATCACCACCAGTGCTCAGGATATTCTAAGGGTGCCACACTGACTTCACTCATCAACACAAGTGCCGGGGCCCATGCTGTCCCAGAACCCCTGCAGCACGTACTCAGAACTCACAGTACTCAGTGTGGCTCAGGCCCTGGTCGGGAACATTTTCAGCCAAACAAGAGTCAGTAGCAAGTCAAGTGGAGGTCATGAGTTCAGGAGCCACCAGCCTCCAAGAAATGTACTTACAGTGAGAGGGGACAGTTTTTTATGTCTACACAACGCTTTATCTGACGTACTCCTTGTCCATGCCAAATTCCGATTTAGTTCACAGCGGGCTGCTTAAGAGTTCAGAACTACTTCTGAAGAGATTTAGTTAAACGTGAGGCAAACAGTAATGGGCCCTCGTTCCTTGAGAAGCGCTGCTGCCCACGAGGAACTGCCCTTCCTCTTCCCATAGAGACTCTTGGGTTGTGAGGTGTTTTACCTCAGCGTCAGGTCAGCCGCCCTCCCTTTCCTCCCTAGGTGGCTGCACCTGCCCCTGGCGTGCTGCGGGCCCTCGCTTTCCCCTCTCCCCGGCCTGCCCGGGCGGGGCAGCCCCTCTCGGCTCGCCCCGTGCCCCGCTCCCCGCCGGGGGGGCGCCCCTCGGGGCTCGTCCGGCGAGACCCACCTCGGGCGGCCGTTACGGGTTGACCGTTGCCGGGCGGCCGTTGCCGCTCCCGGGCGTGGCGCCGCCGCC
>NC_048896.1:54804611-54962111 GCF_011077185.1 Oxyura jamaicensis | reverse complement strand
GATACACAAAACAGATGACTATATTCAATGTAAAGAATTTCTGTTTACTATACCTTCTTCTGTTTCTTCTTTGCACTATTCTTTTTGTTGATGATAAACCAATTTTGTATGCTATACTTTCCTGCACATTCTTGGATTTATCTTACCTTGAGTCTACCAGTTTTACATTCATGTGGCTAGAGATTAAAGGATGATCTTACAGATGTTGTAAATTAGTCAGCAGCAGGCATAATCATTATTAGGCATGTTGCAATAAATGTTTGGAAGTTTTACATATTTTCCAGGGCACAGTTAGTTTAAACCACTGTAGTTTGATGGTTTCACACACGACTTTAAAAATTGAAGCAGGAAATTAGTTTACATTTCTTCAAAAGACCAAAGCCATTGTCAACTGTAAGGTTATTCAAAGTAGAGATCCAACAGAAAAAGTTTCATCCAATAAGTATTTCAGCTTTTCACTTAAAACCTATTTAATATACTCCAGGATAAATACGTTATCGATTTGTTGTCCTATCTCCGAGCCAGTACAGTTATACATCAGACCTCACACAGAGCAAATGTTACCAGCTGATTTTGCTTGAGCATTCAAAAAGTTAAATAACATACTTGATTTTCAGATAATTGATTGACTCTGATTCCTTAATCTTCCGATTAGCTATTATATGACCAAGATTCATTCCAGAAATGACATGAGGGGGTGAATTCCTGTGGTTAATTCCTGGATAGCAGCTGCTCAGGGGGATTAGGATCCTTTTGTCTTAACTTTGAGGACTGAAATGTTGGCAAGCATTTCTTCTCCTGTATCACCAGGCAACGTCAATTACGTTTTCCACAAGAAACAGTAAATTAGCTTTGCTATCCTGTATTTTTTTTTTTCTGTTCACAATTCTTCCTTTCTGGAGTCTTCCAGCAGAAGTAACAGAAGTAGTAGAATTTTATATCCGCATCACTGTGGAGTTAATTCAATAAACACACCGAATATTTACCTAGTAATACCTAATGTTTACTTGTACTTGTAAACATACCATCATACTGCTACCGCAAGAAAGCCTACTGCCTGAGATCAACTCAAAAATGAGACTCTTGCAAAGCAGGTGATACTACTGAATATAGGCAAGCACTTGTAAGAGTCTGTAGTCAGGTGTGCTTTCCTTTAGTGGAAACACCAAAATTGGTCATTTCATCCTTACTAAGGAAACCTCCCAGCTTCTCAGTGACATGAAGTTCTTTAAAAATAGCATTTATGGATAGTGCTTTCAATCATCTCTTATTGGCTTCAGACTTTGTCCTGTTTGGTAATGAATTGACTGAATTATATAAGCTACTTCCCATCAGAACAATAGGTACCTCGTCAGGATGCCATCCTCCCCCTTAAGAAGGTCCAGCTCATGCAGCATATTGCCTCAGCAGTGTGGCGTTCTGCAAGACTTCTGTGAAGTCTGTTCTCTACTACCAGAGAATATTAAGTCAAGTTCAAACTTACAGTTATTATTTATTTTGGTCATACCTTATTGTAGTTATCATTATATTTTTAGTTCTTGTCCTTGAGGCATTTTTCCCAAATCTGCCATATCTAGAACAACACCTGAAACTCAAGAACTAAGACCATGTTCCACTAATAGTTCTGCAGCTGTGGCCCAAATAAGATATCTAGCAGAAAGAATGTATTCTTTTTTTTCAGGAGAGAAGGAGCTGGGGCTGTGGAAAGAATTCCCTGGTGAATTCAGGGTAAAGGCAAACTTTTCACTGTGCGTGCAACATGCAATTAATTCATTAGTCTTCAAGTTTAAGACAAATGATAAGGCCTTGCCAAAAAACATGTGAGACAGTGAGAGTCCCAAGGAAGACCTGAAGGGAAATGATAAACCGTACATGTTAGTCACATTACTTAATTGCAGGTGCTATGGTAATGAGAATGAACTAAGAACAGATAGTGTAAAGAACAGAACGTGTATTGCATTTAATGATCCCAGCAAATCTGGAGGAATTACATTTGAAGCCAATGGTAGCTCTTCTAGATTAAGGGTGGAAGCCAAATGGTATTCTTCTAAACAGGGTTCTAACTTAGCCATGAAACTTTACTACCCCTTTCAGATGGCCTTTTGACAATATATGGTTAAGACTGAATTTTCCTGGAAAGAGCTTACCTTTTAAGTTAATGTTCCTTTAATTAGGAATTTTTTAACTGTACAGGCCATATGTTGTATCCTATTTTGAATACATAGCTGTTTAAAACAACAGGGAGTGCATTTCTCTTAAACGTTTTGGCTCATATAATTATGACCTGTAAATAAAATGAGTTCAGGACTGTTATCAAAGTGCTGCATCCCAGAAGACAGACAACCTATGAGACAGCATACTCCAGCATATCAAGAGTCTTCATGTATTAAATAACAATTTTTATCCAAAATAATTTAGATGATTCCTATCAATGTTATGTTGCAAGGGAATGACACTGTAAAGTCATGCTACAAATCAACTCGGAGATATGAACTACTGCAAAACTGTTTTGATATTTTCAAATACAAAATTTACAAATATTTACAAATTTTACAGAATACAAATACTTACAGCATTAATATTTCTTAAAATAAGCGTCTTACAGTCTTTGTTTATAACTGCGTTAAACAAACTGTAAAAAGAACCTGAGCTTTGTTTTTGTATTGGATCAGATTCAGTCCCCCTCAACTGAGAACACATTTCCCATTATCCACCATTGGGATGAATGATCAAAAAACAATCCATGTGGTTAACAATAGATTAACAAAGTGCACTGCATTCAAAGACTAATAAAGACAACTATGCTGTTTTCTATTATTTTTCACGATTTGATGACATCGCACTCCTTAGGCTCCTGTGTTTACTTAAACACATCATCAATCGTGGTTTAGTGCTTCTTCAAGTACTATGCATAATATATGCTCTTTTTTTTCAGGACAAACTTACACTTTCAACACTGAGACAAATTAAGATGCTATAGACAAATTCAGTTTTTTTTTTTCAGTTACAAAATGTTTAAAAATATACAGCTTTTCCCACCACATGTATTTTGCACTACAGACTGCAAAAAGGGAAAGCAGCGTTTAAAACAAGTCAAGGCACCTGCAGAACTCCAATGCAATCATTTCAGTAGCTGGACTGTGGCATAGTTCAAGATACACCTATTCAACAAATACCAAGATATGGTTTCCTTAATGTGTTTTGGTGGTAGAATTACAGCTTTTAGTCTCTGAATATTTGAATAGGTCACCCTACAAGTTGAGTTTTTGAGTATTTCTCATCAGTGGGCAGATGGCCTGCTGCTGTAGCTCCTCATACAAATCATTGCTACAGCTCAGAGACTGCCTATGCGATAAGAGATTGCAGGCTTGAGTCCATAAAATAATCTGACTACTATTGTTCTTCTCTGGGAAAGAGAAGCTAACACTTGACATCTCACTGTACTAATGGCATATTGCATATTTCATAGTTATATTTCTTGCATTTGATTCTTTTGGAATGGTTACATGAAACATGATGCATTTGTACTAACTGAACTGGTTCTGATAGCCTTATTTATTACATTGGATCATAAAATCTTTTTTGTATAAGATGGGGAAACAGGTCATGTGTTTATTTGTCTCTGGTTTGTGGCTTGCAGATACTTTCTGTTACGAACAACACAGAATGTGCGAAGCTACTGGAGGAAATCAAATGTGCACACTGCTCACCTCATGCCCAGAATCTATTCCACTCACCTGAGAAAGGGGAAACATCTGAAAGAGAGCTAACTCTTCCCTACCTGTGCAAAGACTATTGTAAAGAATTCTATTATACTTGCAGAGGTCACATACCAGGTAAAACCTATAACAAAATATGGAACTAAAGGATGTCTGCTTTGAAATGTTGATATTGCCTGAGCAGTTGTAGATCCAGGTCTTTAGCTACGTAAAATCACCATTGATACTGAGATTTTGCCTAAGCAAAAACAGAATAGCTCAGGGCCTCCAGGGTGATTTTTACATGGGGAGGTAAACATTTTGAGCACTTTCTTGCCACCTTCCTATTAAACTCTCCATGAAACTCAGGAATTCTTTTTGTCAAAGTCACCTGAAAATATCTGAAAGTATTACCTCTACTGGTATGCTACTGTGTTCATTCAAATCATGTAAACAATTATCTGGCCATCCAAAAGGCTGTTCTAAAGGACATACAGCTTTAAGATGCAAGAAAGAAAGGATGCTGGCTGTCCTCTGTAGAGCCTATAAGCTGATGAGTAAAGTGTTTTCTCTGGGTTTGTTACCCTAGAAACTGGTGTATTTTTCCACAGAGTTTAAAGCCCATTGAAATCAAAGGGAGCCATTTGATAGACTTCTGTGATCTTTGAATCGGTTCCAACATGCTGTTAACAACCAAATTCTTAACTAACCTAACACTTCCTCACTGAAGTCAGTAGAGTTAGCTGGACATAACCAAAACCAGAATTTGACCGGTGTTGTCTAGGGCAGTCACCAAATGTGTGCTATCACTTGTAACTAAATCAACAAAATAACCACAGAAGATGGTTCTTTTAGAAATACTGTCGTAATACACTATTATATTATATAACATCTTTGGTATTCTCAATAGTAAATTATTTATATGTTTAAGGCTGTCATTTTTAAACTATGCTTTTTTCCTTTTCCAAACACTACTTATAAATAATGTCACACAGGAGAAAATAATTAAACTGCTAAGATTTTTTTACTAGCAACACAGCCTGGAAAGCAGAGTTAATAAGGATGTGAAAAATGAATTTATGAATAGTCATTTTTGACATATGAATGCAGCTTTGTAATAGAACATAAACATATTTGAGTAAAGGGGATAGTTTAAGTGGATGAGATTTGGAGGAGGGTTTTTTAATTGCGTGTGTACAGCGTGTACTTGTTTTCTCTGAAATCCCGAGTGCAGGGATTTTTGCAGTGTTCTTTTATTGGCTTGAGAAAACATTTTGAATTGACTTACTTTTTCCCTTTACTGTGGTTTAACATGTATCTCAACCCATTCAAATATGAAAATATTATTATTGCCTTTATAAACTAAGGGATGTTTCTAAGGCTTTCTTAAACCAGCTGTTTCTTGCTCTTTATCACATTCTCCAAAGCAAAGCAGAATAGGTCACAGTTGCCAAGACTGCCTGCTGAACAGTGATAATAGATTAGATATTCTAAATGTTTGGCCCATATAAGAAGTCAGCACAAAGACTTTTTTTTTGACACGAGTTTGTAATAATGCAAATGATTAGCATATTCAGCAGAGCAAGTCCCTCATAGTTGTTTTGTGAAACTCTCTGTTTCTGAGGAAACAATTTTTTTATTTGGAAAAAGTGAAAGGGTGAAAAGGGAGAAAGAATGAGGAGAAGTAGAGAGGGAAAGAGAAAGGGCTGAGCAGCACAGGAGCTATAGCCACAGGAACCTCACTCCTCAGATCAACATATGTGGTGACGAATGACAAATTTATTTTTCTACAAAGTTTGTGTATATGTAAAACTGCTGAAGTGCATCAAGATGTCAAGTGCTTTTTGTGACCACCCAGGTTGCCTTGAAAGATAACCAGATGAAAGCATAACTTTAGCACTGGACAGAGCACTGTGCTTTGCAGAAAAAGAGCTTACATACTTTAGCATCAGTTAAAATAGGATTTTTCCTACATCAATCAGATGCTAGTAATCTTTCTATATAGTGGTTCTGGAAGTGGGCAGTACTAAAAACAAGTTGCTGTGTACTTGCATCACCAGCAGAGTTAATTTAGTTAGTTTTCTGATTAGTACACATGGTTCTTGATGCCTATACCAGTATTTCATGAAGGTATTAAGATCCATGTCCCGCTTCTTGAGAAGACAGCTTATAGGGTTTTAATATAGCATAATATGTACTCTAAAATATGAATAATTAAAAAGACAGCTTGTTTGTGTTTTCTGTTTTACTCGTGAGACCCATATATCCCTAATATTTATTGCAAAATAAATAAAAAATAAAAAAATATGGAAGCTATGTTTTCAGTTTAGCCTGGAGGATTAAACAAAGAGTTGGAAATTAACATGCCCCCAAATTGGAGGTCCCTGCCAATGATTCACTGTGCATTTGTTAAAAAGTCAAATAATTACTTTTCCTCCATTAAGGAGTGCTAATTGTTTCTGAACACCAATACAAAGGACTTTAAGGAAATTGCTGACTACAAAAATAATTTTAGCCCTGAAGCCCTAATTTTAGCATAAATTAGAAATTTTAATAGTGATTCAAGATAGCAAGCATCTTTTCTAGAACTAAAATTTTAGCAGTACACATTAACCAAGAAGACTGAGAAATTATACATTAGTTTTTTGATGAGCTAGCTCCAGAAATTCATTTTTTGTTCTTTTTGCATTTGCAAAGATGAAAACTCTAAGTAGATCCTTGGTTCATTCTTTTGAAGATAGCAGTCTGCCCACCAGTTATGACTATCAGAATTTCCATTGACTTCTTTAGCATTTTTGAATATCAAAAGAATAAGTGGACCAATTCTTTATCAAAGCAGAATGAGAAGAATAGCTATTAGGATTTTATGGATCTGTTATTGCAGGAGGGTGCAATGTTTCACAAAATCTCCAAGTATAGAACTTCTCTGCTTCATCCTGGCTGACTCTCCTCATTATTTCTCATCCAATCATTACTGAGAACCTCAGTTTCAGTGATTACTGATGAGGAGCTAGAGTTAATGAAGTCTCTTTAAACAATGGGAATTTTAAGTTTTCCAAGGGCAGAAGAGAAGACTGTCTAATATTTGTTATTAATCTGGCCACGTAAAGAAAGGCATGGCTGATTCTCCCTTTCAGCATGAGCAGAAACTTGATTCATGCCAGTGGAAGCAACATATTCTAAGGAACAAATGTGTGCCTCTGCCACTCAAGGATATTGGACAAATTTTGAATGATGTGCTCTCCATTATTTCCATTTGCAGAAATGGATTCCATATGATTGTGTGTGAATCCAGATCCAGGCCCAGATCTGAACAGTCATTGCCAGAAGAGATGCTAGATAAGATTTTTTTAACTCCAAAGAGGAGCACCTTGGCCCAAAATGGTAGAAATCTTCTGAGAAGTTCTGCAGCCCACACAACACTTCCTCAAGTTCTAATGTAGTCAACTAATAGCCATAGTCAACACATACAACCATTTTTGAAGAGAAAAATAGTAGCGTTGCTGCTGCTACTAAGAGCAGCAGGGGATTAACTCGGGCACTGCCTTTGTGCAAGTACGTGCAATGTGTCAGTATGGCAAGAGGGCCACTACTTGCTTCAAAACCAGTAGGAAGTGATCTGAGCTACCACCGAGCCTGTTATGTTTTGAAAAAATCAGTCTGGAATCACCTCCTTGATTTAGTATTCTGTGAGAATTGAGAAGAGAGAGGAGAATATAGGGTGTTTGTTTTTTGTTTGTTTGTTTTTTCTTTGTGAAAAAATTCACATCTAGCTGTCGGAAATGCAAACTAGGGGAAAAAAAAATAGGCAAAGGCCTCATCTACACAATACAGAACTGTATGCTTAAGGTCAACAACGTAGCAGGAATAAAGTATGTGAGCGTGATTTCCATATGCACTCTAAGCAGGTACAGGTCTGTGCAAACAAGTGGATGATATTCAATCCTGTGTGCTGTGCAAACAAGGGAGTGAATACTAACTTCCCTTGTCGTAAAGATCAAGACAACTGCTACAATTAAGTTGTATATCAGAAAGAAGAGGCAAGGTGATGGTCAAGCAGGGAATTCAGCAAAGCGGAATTTAGTGAAGGTAGGATAGGAATAATAAGATACAGTGTGAGGAATAAACGACCACAAATACTTGTGGAGAGAGGAGGTAAAGATCATATGAGAGCAAAAGTTCTTTAAAAAAGTTTGAAATCATGCAGCTTATTCCTGCAGATTTTAACAAATAAGAACACAGAAAAACTTCACTGTAACTGCCTTAACTGAAAGGTTTGATTATCAAAAACTGTTCGACTCTGGCTTGCAAGACATTTGAAAAGCATAGAAATGCAAGCTTATGCAAAATCCAACAAATACAACACTTAAATATTGTGTTTAATTTTCCTTTGTGATTACAGTTTTCTTTTTTTAACACGGGAACTGCTCTGTCAACACGGATTTGGTAGGAAATTTGTATTGTGAAATTATATGTATTACTCCTTTAAAATAAAGTAATATGTTCAGAAATTCACACAGGACTAATTGTCACCATCTCTATTGGGCATAGCTCTCATAGAGGCAGTGACAGAGCTGTATCTGAATAAACTCTGCCTGAGAAAAATAATATTCGCCACCGCCCCCCCCCCCCCAAAAAAAAAATAATTCCAGTGCTTAGGGGTGCTTGTCATAGACCATTCTTCTGGACATTGTACAAACACTGAAGAAAATGGCAACCTCTCAACTAAAGACCTCACAAATTAAGCATGATAAAGGAAACATTAAATAGCTACTATCAGACAGGAAAGTAGAAGCATCTTTTTTTAACTGTCTTTACTGAAACTGTATGGCGAATATAGAACACAGAAGCAGATTTTTTTGGTAATTTACTGTTTTCTTATAGAACAAAATTCCATCCTTAATGCACAGGTGAAACTGTATTTACAGAGGTCACATTCCTTCCAATAATGCAACAATTTAGCAATTTACAGACTGATTTTCATAGTTTAATTCAAACCTGTTTTTAAGAACATTTCTAAGGAAATTGGAATGTAAGTCTTTTTTCAAACCTGCGGATGGGTTTGCTAAATAGCAGAAACTATAGGCCACTGTAGTGCAAGATGTACCTAAATGCATGATAAAATATTTCATAAAGAAAACATTAGTCTTACATGCAAGAAAAAGCATTGCTTAATGCATTACTCAATTGAGTTTGCATCTGATTGTTATTTGAAATGCACATGTACTAAGTAAACAGTATGATCATTATATGCTCTGTTTTTCTGACTAAAGGTAAAATTCAAGCCAAGAGTAGTTTATTTGTAATAAATAGTAAATGATACACTTAGAAAATTCTAGAAATTCTCAGAAATTGTACACCTCTAATTCACTGTTGCATTTTCTGTAATGATCTCCTTTGCCTAGAGAAAGAAATCACTGAAGAGAAAACTATGTATTCTTAAGTCAAATAATTCAACACCAAGATTGTAGATTACCTTTGATTTTGGCATTATATCTACAAAGCCTTGGAAAACCAGTCCATGATTATATCAGAGTTCCTCTTCAGTTGTTCCACTTGAAATTGTATCTCACATTTTCTCCAAATAACTACTATAAATTAAAACCAGTTCCTCACAGATGATACTTACTGAAGCTCAAATCATGGTAATTAAACTTTTATACCACAACACACTACCATGTGTTTCCAGATACTATTTTATAGAAGCCAAAGGCAGGCTTTGTCATGTTATTTGTCCAATATTTTTAAAGGAAGATGCATATGAAAAGAAGTATAGTTGGGTGGGAAAGGCTTTCCACTCCACAAAAATTCTGGGATCTAAAAAATTTTCCTATTCCACATAAGGAAGAAATTGAACTCTTTCGAAATTTTCCATGAAGAAAGCCACAGAGAGACCACCCCAGGATAGCTAATAAAGCAGTTGTTAGGACATTTACTTGGGAAATGGGAGACTTAGGGTCAAACTCTTGCCTGACAGATGAGGGGCATTGACCTGAATATTCCTCTTCCTAATGAAACACCCTAATTACAAGACATTGGAGTATAGTGATAAGAGGTTTGCTGTCTGTTTCTCTCTTTTTCATTTAGACCAGTAGTTTCATCTTGGACCAGAAACAGCATTTTAACTAAAATTTTGTCAAAACTGATAACGTTTCTGAAAAACCTTTGCTTTTAAGAAATTGGCATTTTCCAAAGAAATACAGCTGTCCCTCATCAGCTTATTGTAAATTGTAAGCCAGAGGTTTTATGGGCAAGATCTATGGATTACTGCATTATTCACAAGTGGTAAAGCCATGCATAAATTAGGCCTCTAATTCCAATTAAGTGCTAATTTTGTGTGTTCCATCAGTTAGGTCTTGGACCATAGTACATCCTAACATTGTGCCAATAAAGCTAAGAGCAATAAAGGTGTTTTAAGACACATTGTATTAACATCTGTTTTAGTTAAACAGTGCATATGTAACTAGCCAAATTCTATCTTAGATTCAATATTAATGATTAAAAACTGGATGGAAATTACTAGAAAAAGGTTTTTGGACAGAAAGATACTTTTGCTGTCATTAAACATAGCGTAGTATCAGCAGTGGCAGGGATTTTCCTCAGTCTTTTGTTTTACCAACATCTTGTTTCCCTTGTCTTCAAACTCCCTCCCATTTTAACCTAAAACCTAAAGACCACCCTTCATCCAAGCCAGCTTAAAGCCAGCTTCAGTGCAGCATGAGACACGTCCCTTTCCTCAGGGTTGGGGGCCGAGGAAGTAGACGTTGCGATGGGACACTGCCTTCACCCACGGCACTGTCAGGAGTCAACCAGAGGCCAGCTGCATGTCAACAAGGTGCAGTTTTAAGCAGTACTTCTTGCTTTCTGAGACAACTAATTATTCACCTCTCCGACTGATGTCTGGTGCCAGCATTCCACAAAGTCTTTACTGCATGTCTTTTACAGAAGTCTTTACCAAAGTTTTTGCTACAAGCCACTTTTTTGTTATTAAATCAGTGAAGAGTTACAATTTTCATTATTTTTTTGGCATGACAGATAGTAGCAAAAGATACTGAGTTCTGCTAAAGCAATATAAAAGGGATAAGATACAAAGCTTAAAGCAGGAAAAAAGTTAAATGGAAGTTGCTCAAGCTATTTTACAGCATATACTACACTTCATTAGTAGGGTTAAAATCAGGAAGAAATATATGACAGCCTTAACTCTGAACTTTGTCCCTTCATTTTTTTATGAGTAACTGTAGTGCCATTTTGAGTTGTTTTTTTTTTTCTTATTTATGCACACTGAAAATAAAGTTTACTACAGATACAAATTAAAAACTATAAAAGGTAATAGTCAGTTTGTATTTATTCAGAGCGGGCCTTTTTTGAAGATAGTACTTTGTTTAAAACCACTTCTTTTTCCACTCAGAATATAATCTATTTAAAGATTAGTTTGACAGCACAAAACTGCAGACATGACAACACACTAAATATTTGTATGCTCTTTTGCATTTTTAAGGTTTTCTCCAAACTACAGCTGATGAGTTTTGCTTTTACTATGCAAGAAAAGATGGTGGTGTATGCTTTCCAGATTTTCCAAGAAAACAAGTGCGAGGGCCAGCTTCTAACTCCCTGGACCACATGGAAGAATATGACAAAGAGGAAGAGATCAGCAGGTTCATAAAGATAAATGCTGTTTAATCTGAAAAACAAAAACAAAAACAAAAACCAAAGCCTGTGGTTTTCACAGTGAACCAGCTCAGTCTGTGCTTATGCTCAGCAGCTGTGTTTTCCAGATGGTACTTTCTTTTGCTGCAGCTAGTGTATGTCAAAAGAGAAAGTTAAATTAGCTTCAATATTTCAGTAACCTTTGATATTTAAGTTACTAATAAGGTGTTAGAATCTTGGTTGGATCCACCCTGTGGATCTTGTTTAGGGTCCACACTGTGGATCATACATCTTTCTAGGATGTCATTTCTACCTGAATTTGCCATTACTAAACAACTGTCATAGATTTATTATTAAATTATCTATATTACGATTTTCAATTTGTTTCTTCTGTGTATTTTTCATTGTGAAAATAATTAAATTAGATTGTGTAAACAAACTGTCCCATCATAAGTCATTAATGGACTTTCAAAGCCAAATTTTGGCAAATTGTAGAATTGCTGCAATGTACTGTAGAATTTTTCTATTTATAAATTGCTTTCTCTTTTACCACGTTTTACCTATTCCTCTACATTTTGGATTTAAAACGACTTAATTTTCTCTTGTATACAAGACAAATTTTGCTTGAGTGAAGCATAAATTCATTTTCAGTATTATCTGTGTGCATACATTCAAGGAAACAATTTATTCTGAAGTGTATGACTGTGTTTGTACTACCACTACAGAGCAGTCATTTTATCTTTTAGGGACATTGTTGTGTCATGGTTACGAGAAAGAAGAAATTTCTCACTGTTTTTTTCATATTTTTTTTTAGAAAACACAAGCACAACTGCTTCTGTATTCAGGAGGTTGTGAGTGGACTAAGGCAGCCTGTTGGAGCAGTACATTGTGGGGATGGATCTCATCGCCTCTTTATACTTGAAAAAGAAGGCTATGTGAAGATTTTCAGTCCTGAAGGAGACATAATCAAGGAACCTTTTTTGGATATACACAAGCTTGTTCAAAGTGGAATAAAGGTTGGAATTTTTACTTATCTCTTTCTGTTTATATTTTAGCCTGTATATGGGAAAAAAGGGAAGAAACTTTTTTTCAGAAATTACTTTAATTTACATAATAAAAAGAAGAGTAAGGACAACAGTCACTACAGCTCTATCTGGCAAAGAAATGAAAACTCTTCTTTAGTTCACAAAGGGAAAAGATAGCAACTGTCTTCACATTTTTCTCTTTCCCTCCATTTTTTCCTCACTTCAAATTCGGAAGAAACTATGCAACACCGACACCACTTAGTATTATGTTTGTATTTTCACCCTATGTGTTCATTTCTACTGAATTTGGTTGAGTTTCACTGTGATTCCAGTGGGAGCAAGTTTGGCCTGGAGCATCAGCTGACCTGCAGATGCTTGGTGAGGCCCCGGAAGCCAGGGACAGAAGAGGGCCTGGGGAGCGCTTGGGGATGCCAGGAGAGGGGTAGGGCTGCTTGCTCCTTCTTGGCTCAGCCTCAGATGGGACACAGTCCTTGATGGGAGGCTGCCATCAAACAGTTAATGTTTGAGATGCTCATAAAAAGTCACTGACACTGTAAATTTGAACACATGGGCAGATTGGTGCAGCAGCATTTGTGACGCTTAATGGCTAGACTGCTCCTGGCTTTCGTGGTCAGGGGTGTGATTGTGAATGGGCAATGATGGGAATCCATGGGAGGGTGGAGGTAAGAAATCAAATCTAGGTATGGGGTGACTTCTACTGGAAAACTCCTAAGTTTATTGGCTGATATTTTACTCATGAAATGTCTTAAGTGTTGTTCCATGATGATTTCTTGTCACATTTTAGAGTGGTCATACAAGTAAAATACAGATATAAACAACTAATTTAAATTGTAATGAGGTTTTGTGTAGATCAGTCACAATCGAATATCATGGATGAAAGGTATACTGACATATTATTGACACAGTAAATTTAAATAATACTTGTGGCAAACTATATTCAAGATATTTAAAATGCATAGCACATGCTAACTCATTTTGCATTTCAGCTATAAGATCACTAAGCTAATTTAAGATAGCCTTTTCTGAAGGAAATGGTTTTGCTCTATGCTCAAACAAGAGATAAATGAAATATATGACACTTTTTAAAGGAAAAGAAGCAATTCATATGATACTGTGATTTCTTGAACACTTCCCTTTCTACCTCCTGCCATTATGTCCAAGATACCAAAACAAAAGAGATCCTATGAGGGATCTTTTTGAAAACCAATTTAAAGCTGATTTGTATTTCTTATGTGAAAATTCTGATAGTTTGTGCTCATGAAAAACTGACGCTGAAACTTTCCGCAGAACTTCTTTCAGTCCCAAATAAACTTTCCTTGAGGAAGCTCTTCCAGCTGGAATTCAGAAGCAAGACTAAATGCAAAACTGATTTTCCATGCTTCTGAATAGGCAACAGCCTAGTTGGGAAGACCCTCAACAGCTACCCTCCATTCAGACACAACTTCTTGTTCTGTTTTAAATCAGTGACCTTTTTAGTCTCTTTACTACCCTAACCATTATGTAATACTCTAAAGTGAATCTGTTTCAATTATAACATTTTGTGTAAATAATGTGATGTTCTTTTAGCTAGAAAGTCTAATTCAGTCCCCTTAGATAACAGTCCAGTGCTTAAGGATAATTGTATTGCAGTGTTTAATGCAGGTTGGCAAGAACAGAGGCTTTATGTACTTCACAGATAAGGAGAAAGGGAATGTGCCTAGAAGCAAAACATCAGCTTTTAAATGGAAAGAAGAACAGAAAAGAATTTAAGGAAATAGTACATGATATAAAATAGTAAATAAATAAATAGAATAAAACAAAAAACACATAACCCAAATGGTAGTTTTAAAACAAGGGTTCTGAAACATTTTTATGTTTATCCCCTGCAGCCTGATTGGTATAATTATTGTCCTTTACCTACAAGGATACAAGACCACTGTGATGAAGGTAACAGTTGGTCAAACACTGGAACAGGCTTCCTAGAGAGGTGGTTCAAGCCCCAGGCCAATCCATGTTCAAGAGGCGTTTGGACAATGCCCTCAATGACACGCCTTAACTTTTGGTTGGCCCTGAAGTGATCAGACAGTTGGACTAGGGGATCTTTCTAGGTCCTTTCCAACTGAACTATTCTGCTTTGTTCTGTTCTGTTCTGTTCTGTTCTGTTCTGTTCTATTCTATTCTATTCTATTCTATTCTAAATTATTTTATCAAAATAAAGTACTTGATGGGAACTTGATTTTATTTGCCTTTTATACAGTTTAAACCTAGAAATTGGTAATGGAGAATACTATGTGGATAGACAATTCTCTACCTGGCAGTGCAGATAGTCTGCAGCCAGCAGTTTACAAAGACACCATGCAAAACATTGCATCCACATGCAAGGTGTGAGAATCACAAAACATCTCCTCTGTGTCTAGTTGAGACATGCTTCTAATGTAAGGTAGATTAAGTTGTATGCATACATTTTGCTCAACATGCCTTAATCTCATATAGCAATGCAAGTGAAAAAGTAAAATGAAATTAACAAAGTTTTAATTGTCTCCAGAGTCCTCTAGTTGTCAAACTCTGGCCCATATGTTGCAGTGAAATGTTTTGCCAAGGTAATATGTTGTGTATTTTTTGAATTCTCTGTTCATTTACACACATTCATAGATGTTAATCCAAACATCTAGTCAGTTCCTGTGTAACACCATCCACACAACGTTATTCCTGAATTAACATCAAGACTGTTCACTGAAATAAACAAAAACTCTTCACCTTTTTCCAGAGCTTGGAGCAATGGTAGCAAGACAAGGCAAATTATTCTTTTTCCGTAAAAATATTGAATTAGGACTTTAAGTGTGTAATTTTTCTTTTATATCCCATCCTAAAAGTAGCAGTTTATTTCCATTTTGTACTTGTATGTGAAATACTAACAAATACTTTACTGACAACAGTCAAATATTTTTTCAAACTTTCCTAGATATCAGTTGTATCCAGTAAATAACAATAACAATACAGCTATGGCTGAATGACAGGTAATATAAACTGATACCTCTGAAAAGTGTTTTGGACAGCTATCCCAAGAAGATATTTCTTGTGTTGATAGATGGAGTAAAATAGTGGTGGATGACTTTTTTTCTAATCTCAAGAGGAAATCTTGGGGTGATAAAATAATTACATTGTCACAGAGCACCAAGTCTGTTGCATCATGATTTTCCAAAAAATATTCTTAAAACTATCTTCTGGCAGATATAAACAAAAATAAGATATATCCTTCATAAAATAATCTTGGCCTTTAGTTCTGACCTCATTAACAGAACTTCCCTCATCACAGCACTGGCAGTCAGATAAGGAAGGAAACAGCATACCAGGGAAAGAGGAAGAGAAGGGACTGCATTGTATAGGATTCAGCCATGATACTGTCATTAAATGACACTATTTTGTCTCTCTAATGGAACTAATGGTCCCTGTGTTGATGAAATTCATTTAGAGCCCCGATGTAGCTGCAAATGAGCTCCATAGGCTTCTTCCCTGGTTTTCCTAACTTAAGCACACAGATAGGATTATCTAGAGTTGTTCCTTGGCAGTTGCTCCTGTGAAGGTGCAATTTTGGAATAGTCCTAATCCTATTCCATGTGAATATAAATGGAAATTAAGTAAGAAGAGCGGCAAAACCCGATGCATGTTTTATTGTTCCATTAGCTTCCAATGATCATTGAAGTCATTGGGATCCCTGCATAAAAATCATTGTTGCAACAAAACCCATTGGCAGGTGATTCAATTTTTAGAAGTTCAAGTAAAAGAGAAGACGTACCAATTTTATATGTTGTCAGCATCTCAGAGGAATTAGTGCAAACATGTAGAAGTACTTCATAAGAGAGATACCTTGATGATTTTGTTCTTCCTGGATGCCCTACCCAACAGAAATTAGATGCAGAATCCCCCCCCCCCCCCCAAAAAAAAAAAAAGGTTCTGAAGCGCTAAGAAACAATTCTTCTCTGCACATCTCCCAGTTGCTAATCCTTCTTGAAAGCACAGTTATCAGGGATGCCTTTTTGATCTTCTAGTTTTCAACTGAGTTGTTGGAACACATGGATGGATCTTAATCAAGAAGTTGCTAATTCAACATCTGTGGCCCTCCCCAACTTATTTTAGGTCACATTGGCTACATAAGTGGTGTACTACATGCAGATGGATTAGGCACTTGGCTAAGTCCTTTCGGCCTTTTCTTCTCTGTCTCAAGAATGTGGTGAAAAGGAGGGAGCTGTGTACCTCAGTCTTGCCCCAAAGGTGAGTAAAGACATAAGGGGCATGCACCTGTAACTTGAATCTAGGACATCCATCTGGGCTCAAACATTTAGGAATATATTATTCCAGCATAGTAAAGAAAATACTGTCTGATTGCATCACCTGTACCCACTGACATTGTAAACTACCCTCAATATGTGGCATATATGTAGAAGAATAGGATAAGCATTATTGAAAAAATAACCACAATCTAAAAGTCTGCTTCCTTGATCTGTTGAATTTACTTCACCATTATGTTGTGGTGAAGACAGGTGTTAGTCACACAGCAATATTCTACAGTTGTTCTTTCAAAATTATGTAGGAAAGACAATTTTAATATGAAAACATTATTATTATTATTATTTTCTTTTGGACTGACTTTCACTGCAGTTTTCTTTCTGTCTTAAACTATTCCCAAGTAGAACAGAAGTGTAAAGTTTGAGTGAAAAGCTATTGAATTAATAATGGTAGTACTTTGATTTCCCAGGTGTTTAAGGAGGCCTTAATCAGTTTTCAAGAAAAAATTCTGATTATCTGAATATATAGTTAAAAAGTTGAACAAAATAATTAAATATATCAAGCAAATAGGAATTCAGCCCATAATGCACTCAGCAGGAAAAAAAAAAAAAAAAAAAGGCATCAAAATATTTGAATTTAATGAGATGTAGCAATGCTGAACATGTTATTATCAGATCAGTCCCCTTGTATTTCAGATTGCATCTAATTTACAGAAAAATGCTGAAAAATACACTAGCAGTTCTCCAAATGTCCTTAGTCCCGTGGATGTATTTTGTTATTAACGATATTATTTCCTTAGATTTGGAAGCAATTAGATCAGTAGAAGTCACCATAAAATGTAGCATAACCTATTACATTAACCTATTACATTAATTTTCACTCACTCTCTTGCCTCCTGAGCTCAATAACATATATTGGTCTAAAGTATATTGTTCGGAAAGCATCCAAGTGTGATTTGGCAACAAAAAAGGAAGAGCCTACTGCTTCTCTTAGGAGTCACACGCTGTAATCACCTATCAATATACTTTATGAAAAGCTAAGTGCTTTTAGGGCTGTCATTGTAGAGAGCTTCGTCCAGTCATTAAAGCATTTTTGTGGTCCTTCCCTACAATCATTCCACTTTTTCAACATCCTTTTAAAATGAAGGACCTCAGAACCATACACAAGAGCCAAGTTTACATCTCATGACCGCCAATGGTAAGATTAGGTCCCTGTTATCTACTTGGTACTTTCCTATTTATAAATCCACCGACTGAATTAGCCCTTGAAGTACAATATTTCAGTTGGGCTTCATGTTCGTTGCTTGTCATTTCTGATCCTTAAGTAATTTTGAGTATATCGTTACTATTGCCTGTAACTGTAGATGTTGTATTGTTCTGGTGTGTATTTGCTGTCTGTGGGGTCATAGATTATACAGCCAGCAAGGAGGGCTGCAATTTGTTGGCCTTTGCAGACATGGTTCCTAGAGTAGAAACCCTTGCAAAATGGGGTAAAAACTTAAAACTGCCCTTATGGAACTACCACTTTTACTTGTGTAGAGATTTTTTTTTCTCTCTTGAACTAGTAACGTGTTCATAGTTCATCTCATGGACATATTGTGATAAATGGCAAAGCCAGGAAGGAAAGGGCAGGGCAGAGCAGGGAAGGGAACGGAAAAGGGACAGAAAATCTCAGTGAAATAGGATTGAAGATTGATGTTAAGAATACTTGACTCCTTGACTTCAGTCACCTTCTCTGCTCTAAGACTATGGTTTTCCTTGTCACAAGCACTTAATTTTTAACAGAAACTTCCCCTAAATCCTAAATCACATTAACCTTTTTATTTCATCTTACTTTCAAATAATCAGTAAAACTAACATTATGTGTTTTTTTAATCTCCAAAGTTTTTTAAATGCTATATTCCTATATAATTCCTTGTAAATATTTTAACAGTCAATTCTCTTTACAATGAAAATATGTATGAATATCAACAACCATTATTTTAAGTGTATGCACATGCATAGCAAGCTTCTGAGTAACAGTCTCAAGAACAGTTATATTAAGATATATTACTTACTGTATGTTGGTTAGTTTTTATATCAGAGCACAAGTACTTGCAGTCCTACAAAGTCTTACTCATAAGTGATCCAGTGATTCAGACAGGAATTGTCTATGAGTTGGTATACAGGAAAGGATTTTCAAGGTGATGCAATGAGGAGTGTCATGGAACATGCAGTAAACCCATTTTCCACCCATAACAATTTTCAGGGACAGTATAAGACTATCAAAGTAGACCTTCAGTTATTAAATATGCTAACTGTGATGCTACATCAGTTATTCCAGAGCTTCTCACGGTGAAATGAGTACCTTGTCACCATAGGCAGCTTTTTGCAGGAATGCAGGATTAGTAGTGAAATTTTTACTGTGCCTTCAAGTGTGTTTGCATCACAACATAACTTTTAATTACATAATTATACATTACTCAGATCATTCAGTATAAGATGCAAATCAAAACATAGAAAAGAAAATACTACTACCTCCAGCACTAACACAACATATTTCATGAAGCTTACAATAGGTTGCAATGCCTCTGCAGTGAGGAGTGCTGCTACAGAAAACTACAATAAACCAGTGATAAAATCTATTTAAACCTTAGTGTGTGAATAGAATCAGATTGACTGTGTTATTTGCTAAATCCTATGCTCAATTTTATCATTTCTAAAGACTCCTACACATTCCTCTTGACAGTGGATATATACAATTTTTCATCCTGTTGATGCACAAACCTCACTTGGCGCATACGTTGTCCATTAATATAGACAGGATTTATGTTACTGACACAATTCATAGCAATCCTCCCTTGTACACACAGTAATTTTAATGAATTTATTTTCTTCTGAATTCTTGTGTGGATTAGGATGAAATCAATGAACCTTTCTTAAGCTTCATCTTTGCCTTGACACCACAGAACAAGCTGGGCTCTGCTTCATTAAGCAATAGTTTATACTCCTGGCAAAGGTTATCTTCTGCCATCTGTTCCCTGGAGAGCTAAATTTATAGTGGCTACTAAATTTGTGACCAATTACTCTCAAACAGGGGATTATTTTGGCGCATGGAGTGGGAAGGATGTATTTCTCTCCAGACTTTAGGACTGGGAGGAGAATTGGAAGATCCTATCTAATTTTCTTCCTTCTGCAACCTAGTGGGCCTGCAACTCTTCAGAGTTATTCAGAAGCATTGTCTATGAAAACTCTGGAAAGTAAACCCACTTTGGTCTACCAGACCAAGCTCGCATCTCTCTATAAAGAATATGGATAGTCTTCTAAAATAGTAATGTTATAGTATAGAATGTAAATATGACATATATCCTGTTATGGGCAGTTTAAGATTTAATTTTCATTTCATTTTCAAAGTAATTCCACCTATGCTAAGTGTAAATTCTATTTGGTGTCTTTTTCCTGTACTCCTAACAGAGAATAATTAAATAGTAAGTCGGTTTAAGATACGTGAGTAGGCCCAGGCAGAGTGGCAAAGGAAATAATATTATTGGCATAGAAGAATGGTAAGTTCTGGGGTATTCTTTGGTTTCTTGGAACTCCTATTTCAGAGTAATGTAATGGCAGACTCAGGAATGTCTTTTGTGAGAAGCTGAAATGCTGTATTGTACATGGTGCTGCTTTTCTTCTGAGGTTAGGCAAAAAATGACATGGCAATCAACATACACCTCAATTTTCCACTAGGAGACTGCAAGTTGGGAAGTGATGAAGGCTGTTCTTCAGCACAGGACTTACATGTGAAGTCATCTGGAGACACAGGACACAGCAGTTTCTCATTCATTCAAGAGGCCAGAACAGATTCGGCCGGACTTGTAACACACAGACAGCATGTCTATGGCCACACCTCATCTGTGACCTGCCCACTAGGAATCACACAATTAGTTGGTTTTAAATGTGTTAACATAATTTGGGTAGAAAGCTAGGAAACAAATAACGGTTGAGTTGTACATATGCCCAAATTTCAAAGTAAAGGACATTTTACAACAAGCCAAAACCAATGTCCTCGTTTATGATGACCTTAAACATTAATGAAATAGTCACAATGCACACAGCACAACACTTAACAGCCTGCACGAGAATTTAGCCTTCTCCATTAAAAGGATTTATTAGTCATAAATCCTTTTTATAATTACGTTTTTTGAGAGGTTGATAATACTTTTGTAAGAACTTAATATACTTCCACTGCATTCAGAAACTGTAAATAGAGTCAGTGTTTTAACTGAGGACTGCATAATGACAGTGAAATATGCCTGGATTTCCCATTAACCATTTGTAGATTTTGGTTTTAATCCTAAAGGGTGCACAATAGTCCTTTGAAAGAGGCTGTATCTTATCATGATATAGCTGCAAAGAAAATAAAGATTCTTACAATTCAGTAAAGCATGTGCCAAATGCTCTAGAGGCGTCTATTTTTGTGTGAGAGAATGAACTAGATAACCATACCCAAGCTAGCAGTTGTGGAACAGTGTAGCAGTGACTCTCAGGTTGTAAGCTGACCAGATGAAGAATTGCCAGTTTATTCTAAGGAAATTTGAATCAACAAAACATAATTGTTTCTGTTGATTTTGGGTAGCGTGTCTTAGATTTGAGGAGCTGAGAGGGGAAAGAAGATAATACTTTATCATTTTACATGCACATGTGTAGATTTTAATGTTCTGTGTTTCCTTGAGAGGAATCCCACGGTGCCAATTAACCTAACTTATTCCAAAACAATTCTCTGTTTGGAAAGAATAATTTTCATTGTGGGTGTTCCATGAAATTGTATGCCTCATACCCTGTTATTACTGAGATGTGTGTAGTGCAATTGAGAGTGCCAGTTTCTTTTCCATGCACTGTATAGATTATAGCTGTATCCCACACACAGTGCTAGATAATCCCTACTTTAATTTTGTTATGTGTACAAATCCTTTTTGAACATTTAGCGGTTTTAAAAATGTAAAAATCCATCATCTTCTGAAACTGCATTAGTTAAAACCAAAAGCTGAATTTAGAAGTGATCAAAACCAATGAGAAACATGGTAATTATCTAATTAAAAGAAAATTATTGCATTTGCTGAAATATAACAGGCAGATCATGATATCCAACACAAAATGGCAAAGAAGGAATAAAGTTACGCAGAAAATTCCGTGGTTTTTAGCCAACACAGTTTCAACCACATGTTTTTCTTTAATGGGAGGAGGCTTAACAGTCCACTAAGGCTCCAAGATTCATCATCCCTTTAAGCTCTTGGACACCCCAAATTCTGTAATGAGGTCCTAAAATACAGATTGGAGCTCTCAGAAACAGTACGCAGTCCTTGGGACTTCTGTGTACCTTCCTGTCCATCAGAGCTTTGTGATTCCCTCTGGTGTTACATATCCCTTGTACTATGCCTTATAGAAAACAGGTCATTTCTTTGTCTTCAAAGAGAACCAGAATTGAATAACATACATGCTTTCATAGTTAATACAACCCAACTGCTCTGTCTACATGTACTTCCCCCAGATGCCACAGAACAATTTTTCTCTATATCCTCTTACACGTTTTCTCACAAGCTTTTAAGTCCTATTCCTTAGACAGGATCAGCAAGTTGGACTGCAGGAGGAACACTTCCTCCAGTGGATCACTACTATATTATCATGTTTTCCACCCATTTTATCCCCTTTGCAGTTAAAATTGGACAAAGTGATCTGTCCTTAATTTAATGGTTTGTATATAAGTTTAGTTTTAAAAAACAGTCAGTACTAATTTTTCCCATTACTGAAAAAAAATCCTCCAAAAGATGAAACTACTTAGTAGCTGACACTTATTTTTGTCAGCCCTGTCAGTGTCTGCCCGTATTTTCATACTGCTGGATTTTAAAAGAAATTATTCCATAAATCTCAATAAAGTAATATTCTCTCTTAGATTTAATTTGGAAAATAGAATATACGATCTGTGGGAGAGAGGTCTGCAAAATGCTTTCAACCATTCGTTTTTAATTTACAGCAGATATTTTTTAAAACCTTGATCTATCTTCACTGGCATTGAATCTCAGTCCCTACAGCTGAATTGCAACAACTTCAATTTATGTAATAATCATTACTTCTATGCTAACTGAATGCCCTGAAAGAGGGAGTAGTTCACCGAAGGCTTTTATATTTTGTCATTCCTAAAAAAATCTGTGAATTTCTATCAGCTAGATTCTCAACAGCCCAGAGACAACATACCGGAAGTGCTAATAGATGAATGGATCTGAGTCACATTGGTAGTATGAAGACTTTTTTTTTTTTTTTTTTTTAATATCAGACTACGTAAGACAAGTAGTACTTAAGCTTGAAGTACCCATATAATTTTTGGAAGTGTGATCAGTTTTAATGAGGAACCATGTTAGAAGGAAGTTAGCTCCTTTAAGGTCGTCATTTCAAGCTCTTCCTTAAATATGCCTCTCCCTTACATTTTGAATGCTTAATTGTGCCTTATAAATGTAAATAATATTGTACACTTCATAGGAGCCTAGTTGAAGATGTAACAAAGCACTATTGACAGCTTATCAGGTATAAAACATAGTTTAGGTACATTAATGGAGGCAACAAAACCTTGAATGTTTTACAGATCTAGCTAAATAGAACTTCAGATGAGAAGAAAGTCAATGCACAATGTTGGCAGGTTCCATTACTGCTATTTTCCTCCCGTTACTGTCTTACAGGATATGATGGGACAATATTGCTACAGTGACTTTTTGAGGGAAAGAGCAAGAAATCAGTGGTCTCATCTAAAAAGTATGTGTGCATGTGTAAATAAGTCAGTAAGATCAAATAAAACTTAACAAGCCACCTATGAGATTACACAAATTTGCCCCTACAGTTACTTACAGGTCACTGAAACAGTATACAGCCCTGCCAAATAGAGTGAAGTTCCAAATGTTGTTTCAAAAGTTTGAAGCAACAGGCAAATCCCAAAGCAGCAAATATTATGGAACTGCCTAATTGAAACTGGTCTCTTGTCGGTTTTTACCCCCCTCCACTAGTCTGCCCCTCGCAAGGGTAAATTAGAACCATTTGGCAGCCAGTAGCCATGTTTCTCCAAAGCTCTGTGTGGCAGGGAAGGCCACAGATTAAAATGGATAAGTCCCTATATAGCTGAATGTAAAAGAAGGAAAAGAAAAAAAAAAAAAAAAAAAAAAAAAGGCAATCAGTTATTTTAGAAGTAAATTAAGTGCTTTAAGAAGAAGCATTCAAAACTGTTTGTTGTAGTTTAATATGCCAGTATTTTGCAACTTACAACATTTTGCATTTCTTCTAGGGATACCTTCACCTTATGAATTGCATAGACCTTATAATAATTTCACTTATGAAATAATGTGTTAAATATATGTTGTGCAGTTGAAAGAACGAACGGAGCGTAGTTAAGTGTAATTAATACAAGACTACCTTGTACAAAATCTATACACATTTTATCAATTTGCATAAAATTAATTGTATTTTACTCCCTGCATAAATATTTCAACTTCCAGGAACAAGTATTCTAAGTGAAAAACACTGACAAATGACTAGGGGAAATTAGTTTAATTAGCTACTTACTAACTAGTAGCTTCTGAATCACTTTATATGAATGGTTTAAAAAAATGCATAAAGAAACTACTACTCTACTATCAATTGTAGAGCTATCAAAAGGTAAGAAGTTATTTTTTTATAAGATCTGAGAATTCTTACCTTTGCTCAATGGAAAAAAAAAGAACATTTAACAACTGGTGAACAATTTAGAAGGCAAAATGAGACACAATTTACTAGAATCCTTAGTACTGAATTTTATTTCTTTCTTAGGTGCTGTAATTCATAAAAATACCAATTATTTATGTTTTCATAACAAATGAAGAGAATATCTGATTCACGTGTTTGATATAATAAATATGTACTAAAGGAAAGGTTTTGGAAAACAAAAAAGAAAAAAACTCCAAAAATGAAGCACCGGATTTCAAAACAGACTGCAGTGTACCAATTTGTTAGCAAATGTGTATTTAGCAGTAAACAGTGACAAAATAGAGAGTACAAAAGACATTTCATGTATTATAGTATCACTCTGTCTGAAGCATTTAGAGAAGCTCTTAGGGCTGGACTGCATAAAACTTACACGTCTTCCATTATGTTTCCTTGGGTTTTGTGTTAATTGTTCTGTCCATTTGCAAAAAGTAGAATAGAGCTTTCTTAATGCTGTTCTCAACTACACAATTCTTTATTTGATCAAAAACTGGTGGAATTAGGGTTTGTGTTTAACTGATTAAAGGTCCAAGCCTTGATTCTCTGTGTTTCAGTTCTAGCTGTTTGAAACTTTATCGTCTTAATTTTGAAACTGAACATACACTGTGTTGTTCTAATTGCACTGGCTTTTTGAAAAGAACTTTGTACTGGATTCAGCCAAGTTAAAGGGTTTCCAAGATCATGGTCTTGGCTCAGGATAAATGGAGCCAATGAGCTAAACAAATTCCTGCTTTCTTGGTTCTTATAGTACTAGAAAAATTCAAAGAGTAGAATACTTTTACTGCTTTATAAAAGTGAAACAATCCTGGAAACTGCAAAAAATTTAAGTTAACTGTGTTTATGTCAGCAAGACACTCCAATTCAGAAATTATTTTTAGCTTTCTTTGGAAACGTGAACCACAAGTTACAACATTAATGAAGCAAACATTTCTCACTTGGCAAATCCAAGTAAAGGTTACATTTAAGAGTAATCACGTTTGGACTTAAAACAATATAGAAATTTAGTCAATTACAAATAGTAGTGTTTGTGTAACATGTAATAGTAATAGCTGTCTCATACTGTGCTGAATGAGAATGCACATCTCTGTTTCAACTTCTATTACAGAGAATGCTTTTCTAATGAGTGAGATTTTAAAATTGGGATTGAAATAAATGAGTAATGGAAAAAAAAAAAAGAAAAGGACTTCTAATCAGAAAAACAGTGTACATTCTTTCAAAGTCATGTTTATAAGTTCAGAGAAGCAGTGGATCTAGTTCAAAGACAAACCATATTTCAATCTGCTATTCAGAATTACCATATAGTTCATTACCAACTTTTTTGTTTACAGTTGAATCTTAGCCTAACAACAACTGATTACTTGAGATACATTGCTGGACACTGTAATGTGCTTTCAGTTTTAAGGTGTCACAATTTCTATTTACTACAGATCATGAAATCATTGATTTACAGTTTGGGTTTCAGGTTTACGCGGGAAAAATATAACACAATGAACCAACAGCTGTTTCAATGGGCTTAGGCTCTCAGAATCAGTAATTTGTATGTGTTGACTTTAAATAATCAGAAGATATTTAAACTGTGAGTATTCATGCTAAACAAACCTGAATTTCAACACCGAGTTAGATGTGTACCTGACCTACTGAATGTACAGATTGATTCATGCACACAGAACAAATTCTGAATTTACAAAACTCTATGTGGTTTCACTGACAATTAAGCCCTTTAGACTTCATGCACTCTTAAAAGTACGTTGAATAAACAAATATTACCTGGTGACTTGTTCGTGTATATAACAGGCACATATTTTTAGCCTTCTCAGTATATTACTGGAATAACGTGTAGACACCAAAGACAATCATTTGTTACAAAAATTCTTGGAATACTGAAAGGGAGAATCTACTCTTGATGCAAGTCTTGAATAAATATATGAGTTGATTCAGGAAGTTAACGTGGTTGAACCACTAAATAAAAGTGACCATAATATAATTAACTTCAACATCCTCCCGTGGGATCCTACCATGAGGTAATAATATTACAGTACTTTTCAAAAAAGGAAGATTTTTATATTGAGGAAGTTAGAAATAGCCTGAAGAGGAAAGTTAGGAAATTAAAATCCGTAGAAGCAGCATGAAGGTTGTTTAAAAGTACCTTATTAGACTCAGAGAAAGTATGTATATACTGGAACAATTAGGAATCAAGAAGGTGAGAAATATAGCAAGGTACATGGGAATGTTCAGGCCCCCCAAAAATAATAATCCTATAATAAAATGGAAATCTAACTCAAGCGACACTAATAGAGCAGAATATAAATTAAGAACACCAGAGTAAGGGTTATATCCTGCCATTGTTTCACTGGCAAAGTAAGTAGGAGTTTCCCATAAACATTTATGGTAGAACAACATTCAACAGTTTGAGAGGAAATTTAAAGAACAAATGGGGAAAAATATAAATAATTTTTTAATAAATTGTGATAAAAGAAGAACTTCCTTAACCTAGATGATGGTCTTTGGCAGAGGCAGAGACTAGACTAACAGAGTATAAGAGCAAAAGCTGGATTTCCTTGCATAAGAGAAACTGGGAAAGAGAAACCCTATAGTTTGTGTTTAACGTTTTCTGTTTCTCTACCTGTGGGATTACAAGAAGAAAAGAGAGATAGAAGTGGTGGAAAACACCCAAAAAATAACTGTTGTAAAGGAAATGAAAATTGAAAATCTGAGCAGTTGAGATAACAAAGTTGTACTAATTATTTTTACAAAAAAATAACCAATATCTGCGAGGTTGCCTATGAAAGAGCTTTGAAGATCATCTTGTAGACTACAAAGAAATGAGAACCTAGAAAAACCCTACGTGAGAAAAATTAAAGGAATTGTAAAGTCAAGTCAGAAAAGCATCTTAAGTATTAATTTGCTGCTACAAACATAATTCTGTCAAAGAATTAGTAAGATAATGAAGAATAACATAGCTTAGATTTTTATAAGATGTTTTATACAATGTCTCTGAAGAAAGTAGTATGAGAACTTGCTAGTCATCGTATAAAAACTTAAACCTGTTATGATTCAGAATGCACTCAGGAAGAACAGCTCAATACTAATGCCTCACACAGACGGTCAGAATTGGCATACTGACACATTAGGAGGTGAAAAACAAATAGAAGAAATAAATTACAGATATCTTGGAAATAATTAAAAAATGCATAATCAAGGATTCTTTTTCTAGAAAATCAGGTAGTACTTCTCAGTACACTTACTAATGATTTGAAGAGTTCATGATTAACTAACTAGGTGGTAGAATTTGCTGGTGTTACAAGTTTAGTATACATAGGTAAGAAGTCTAGAGAAATTTTATAAATCTAGGTCATGAAATGCAACACTACATTCAGTATAACATATCTCAGGAAGAATCTTTAAACACATACAGAGTTCTCACCTTATTGTATTCACTCCTGAAAAACATTTGAGGAGCATGAATGACAACTCAGGGTAGCTACCCAACTACAAAAAAAAAGCAGATATTAAGCGGTATAAAATAGGCTTTGAAGTACTTTGGGGAATGAACACTGTCACTACACAACCCTCAGAAGTGCAGCAAGACTCAGTAAGTTAGCTAGGGTTAAAAGGGTTCTTGTTTAATGCATATAAAAATATATTTTGGAAAAAAAATCTACCAGAAATGGGCAAAGCAATTAATTTCAGAGAAGGGAATATTGCCTTTTTATTCTCACTTTCACTGATGAAAAGTTTAACAAATGGAAATGTCACTGATAAAAGGAATGACACAAGCAACATAATCACTTTTCTGTTAAATGTTGCAGCTTTGATAGTTTTGATTCAACACCAATTAATGAAGGATTTGCTTTTAGCTTTCTTACTATCATAGTTTACTGTCCAGTTGTGTTAAAAAAAATACAATGGCCATTGTAGGCTTCCTGTTAGGGAATCAGGTCATATGTCAATAAAAAAATTCTATGATTCTATAGAAACTGCGTGCAAGGAGGTCCTAGCTCTGCTAGTATCATAGTCTGTACAACTATCAATCACCTTTAATATGTGCTTCAGATACCTTGTCTGGAAATACCCTCCTCCTAATGTGTTTTGTTTTTTTTTCTTTCTTTTTTTTTTTTTCTTTTTTCTTTCTTTCTTTTTTCTTTTTCTTTTTTTTCTTTTTTAGTGGGGAGCAAAAGTAAGACCTCTCAAAATTATCTTTTATGAGAAACTGAATATTCTGCAAAGCTGGGTGACTTGGGAACTCATTTAGGCTGCCAGACCCACATTTAAAGTCTGCATTATATGAGGGTTAGATGCAACAGTAAGCATTTCCAAGGCTATCAGCTGTGACTAGGAACTGTCAAGAAGTACTTCTGGGGCTGTTGTAAAATTGTAAAATACTGGATACAATATACAGTAAGACACATTAAATTCAGAGAAGCAGCTCCAAAGGCACATTTAAGTCAATGGTACTTGCTCTTAAAGAGACCTGCTGTCCTACTGTGTGCAAGAAATCAAATATTGTTTGGTAAAAGAGACTCATTGCTGATTGAGAAAGTTATTCAGCATATGCAATTTACAGATTGTAGTCCCTGCCATGAATTTAGTGCAGAATTCCTCTTTCAATGTTAAGGAGACTGTTGTTCAGAAAGCTTCCCAGGTCAAGAGTAGAAATTCTAGTAAAAAACAGAAAAAGACAACAAGAAAAGGTCTAGTACACCATAACTAATAATTTGATAGATTACGTCTTTACATGGGATAGGTGAACTGGAAGTGTAGCCATCTAGTTTGAATCAGGCAGTACTGGGATATTAGGTATTCATGTGTCTTCTGCTCTGGGGCTATCAGAACTTGGGGAATAGTTGCAAACAATAGCCTTTCAAAACCAGTAACTCTTTGACTGATAAGGATTTTCCAACAATAACTACCACAGAAATGTTTTGCCAAAAATCCTAGACCATCATTAGTAATTATCTGTACTGGGTGCTATACTTTACTGCTCCACTTGCAAAACAGGCTCCAAAGCCTCCTTTTGCCAGGCTGAACAAACCCTGATCTCTCCATGTTGGAAAAATGCTCCAGTCTCCACCACCCTTCACTGACTTCATACTGGTGTATCAGTATCATTCTGCTGCTGCGGAGCCTACAAAAACCAATGCAGTATTCTAGGTGCAGTCAATGAGTGCGGAGTGGAGGGAGGGCCATCACATGCTCTACTGGCTGTGATCTTGTTACTACAGCACAGGAGGGTGTTGGTCTTTTCTGCGGTCAGGCACACCGCTGGCTGATGTTCAGTTTGCTGTCTGCTGAGACCCCAAAGTACCTTTCAGCAGAGCCACTCCTCTGCCTGCATTGATGCAAATGGAATAGGTTTTCAAAAGGAAAGTGTGCAGAAATCTGTATCTGTAGTCCAAAAAAAATTCCTTCTCTATATTACTTTGCAGCCAGAGGTAGTTCTTCCCCACTTCAGTGAAGGTTGAGCTTTCTCATTAAAATCTTAATCTTAGTTAGCCTCCCCTGAGATATCTTTCTTACCCTTTTGTCCCTCTTCCTGCTGTAAATCCCATTCAGCTGATTTCATCACTGTAAGGTAGAGAGCTGTTGCTCCATATCAGTGTGGCTCCTCTCTCTCATAAGGGTTTTAAATATTTTTTTCAAAAAATGATACTCAAAGATTTGCAAGTGTACAGAAGTGCATAACACCTCAGGAATAACAGATGTTGTTCTGCTGTTGACTTATTGACTGCCAACTGCACAAGTGCATAGAAGGGTGTGACAGAAGCCTCACCAGTGCGAGCATTTCCACTGAAGAGTGTCTTTTAAGGGGTTGATTTTCAGAACTCTTAATCGCTGCAGTAACCAGATACTTAGACTTGAATATTTATTATATACATAAGGCATTAAATACTTATGGTTGATTTATAGCTTGGGTTAGGATGTTATTTTTGAATAAGCCATATAAAGTACCTTCAATCCTGTCCATTCAGACACTCATGAGGCAGACTCCAAAATCATGAAATTGGCTTAAAAGCCATGTGCTTAAAAAATCCATTTGGAAACAAGGGGAGTGGAAATTCTCTGCCTTCTCACTCTTTCACTTGATTTGTGTTCTCAAACTTCTTCCTGCAATCATGAAGTCTGAAAGTTTCAAATTAAATAGCTGAAAACCAACTGCAATGTTTTATTCTAACTTCAGCTTTCAAGAAAATGCTTTGCAAGACTTGTAACATAATTGTAATCATTGGCTACACTACATACTAAGATGTGCACACACATCTATGTAGCTGAAAATTCCACAACATAATGAAATATTAGTTGTAATTAACAAGAGACTGGATTGCTGAGGTTCTGTGGCATGCCTTCAAAAGTTTGAGTGCACATTCCTTCCATACACTCAGCTCTGATGAAGTTCATGAGTCCTACATGCACTTAAGACTGTGGGAAGAGAGCATATGAGCAGAGAAACCTACTGGTTTTCTGGAGAATGTTTGTGGTTTTTTTGTTTGTTTGTTTTGTTTGTTGTTTGTTTGTTTGTTTTTATCTTCATAAGAGAAAGGGCAATTTTCATACTATACTTGTTACATTTCATGTGTCCCTGAGAGATTTTCCTCTATCAGTTCCAAGAACAATTGTAAGGACACATTTTTAAGTTTATCAATTTGTGGAGGAAGTGAATTTATGACTTTTTAAATATATATAAGTTTTGTTTGTATTCTCTAGAAAATATACAAATTGTGTATAACCTGTCATTTTTTTCAGTAGTCATTGTTCTTTTTCTTCCAAGGGAATATGATTTTCATAACTCTGTGAAGCACTTTTAATTCTCACGTACCTCATATTTCTAAAGAAGAAATTATTCAGGAGCTGGACTCCATGATCCTTGTGGGTTCCTTCCAACTCAGGATATTCTATGATTCTATGAATATTTTAGCTATTTTAACTATCTTGCTCTAAGGAAATGTGCCATTCAGTTCTTGAGTATAGGTTGTAAATGGATGAATTCTTTATTTCTTTTTTGGGGGGGGGAGGTGGTGGTGGTGTAATACCAAATTTGTAATGCTTAATACAAACTTGAAATTTAAGAAAATATTACTCATTATTACTGATTTTTTTTTTTTTTCTGTGCAAAGACTTGGGCATCTGTTTTAAATGGTGTCATTGTTTACTCTTGGTGTCTTCTGAAAGGCTATTAGCTAAACTTGACAGTTATTCAAAGTAGAAAAAATGATCAGTGTCAGAATGTTGCGATAGTTTAATTCATTATTCTCTGATAAATGTTTCTTTCTACAAATGCTTCAAATGCCAAAATGGAATGGCTTATTTGAAAAGGTTATCAGGGGTGTTAGGATTAAATTTGTACAAGTTACCTGTGTACTGCTTATTTGTGAAAAATAGTAATGAAAGGTATAATTCTAGTTGATAAATTCATTTAAAATGAGTTCAGTTAGTACTTATTTGTCTATCTCGAAAGTTAAGGACAAAGGAGCTGTTAAGCCCCGTCATGGTAGAGATCAGAATAGCAGAGATGGTCTCAGCAAGGCAGTGGGGATCCATGTCTCACCAACCTCTCTCCTGTTCCTTTGCTTCTTTCTTGGAGAGATGGCTGAGACATCACTGGTCTTCATCTGGGAAAGGACACGGTGGACAAAAGGCAGAAGGAGCAAGACTGTGCATTCCACAAATTGAACAAGACCTGTTTTATGTCACTTTTGTCACCACCTATGTATGTTATCAGCATATGATTTGCAATACAATTGCAATAATATGGTGGTACTGATCTAAATCCTGTCACTAATACAGCAATGGTGAAATGAAATTACCATTTTGAAATTGTGGAAAACTTAAGAATGAAAAAGGAATATGAAAGGCAGTGGCTGGCTATTTTATACCGAATAAACAGTATTCTAATTAATGTAAATATAACACTAAGATTTTCAAATGTGAGTTAGTGTTTGTGGTCAACCTGGGACTAGTTTTCAGGAAATATTGATCCCTCTTTCTATATATAGTTCCTATGCACTTTTAGCTTTTTTACATTAAATCTTAAAAACAAGGAATAATTTTTAGAAATGTCTTTTAATGCTTAACATCTGAAACCAGAAGCAACAAAACATGAGTCTAGGGCTATTCTGAAACATTTTTATAGTTTGAGTGATTATAACCCTCTGCAGGTCAAACTATGATAAATAAACATACATCATGTGGAAGGCACTATTGTTTTCTGTGTAAAACAATTATGATGATGCTTACATATTTTTAAAGAGAACATCACAGAAAAGCATGATTTTTTAATTTTTTTTTTCATGTGAGCACTCAGCCTTTATCAAAACAAGACTGAAACTGTCGTTGTTACAGGTGATTACATTTTTGACAAATTGCTACTGCTGTACTCCTATCATTCCTGGCATGATATTATTTTTAGTTTTTCAAACAACTTACAAAGATGGCTTAACTTCAGAAAAATTTTCTTAATGGAATCCATTCCACCCAGAAGGTGTTCTCTCTAACAAATGGGAAACATCACTAAATTTAACCCAAAGTTTGAGCAATGGAAAGCTACATAGATGATGTCAGACATTACAAATATTATTTGTACTTGCTACTTTACTTCAAGGGAAATTATGAGAATGACATCATAATGATGACTGACTAATTTTTATTAGTGTTTTCTCTCCAAAGCTCTAGACTTAAAGTTACAAAGAAAAAAAACTTTTAAAATGCCATACCTGTTATTCTTTTCTATCACTTTATGATTTTATTTGTAAAAGATGTTAGTATTTAAAAATCCATTGATCAGTTCTTATTCTAGTCATTTGACATATCAAATATTTTTTTTTTGTCGAAAAGAATTTGTGTTATTTGATGCTCATAAAAGATAGGAAATGACCACATCTTCTTTTAAATTAATTGCTGCTTGGGTTGGCCCATGAACCTATAAACTCTGCTGAAATAGTTGTAGCCTAATTTCTTGACAACAATCGCTTACTATGGAAATGAATTATGCTGATGAAAGGGTGATGACCAGCCTAGGAATAATGATATGTTTCTTCAGTCAACAAAGGCAAATCACAGGGTGCCAGAGCTTTAGAAACACACAAAATCTACAGATTTTACAGTTTTACAGCAAAAGTGCAGTAATCCAAGTAATCCAAGTAATGGACAATTTTGCTGAGGACCACTTAGCAACAAATACTGTATCAGCTCCAGCTCTGAAGGGCTGCTTAGGCTTTTTATGTTATCTTCAGAGCTGGAGACAGCAGTAGACAGGGAGACCAATAGAACATTATCTCCAACAGCAAGGTAAGAAACATTATTTTCCAAATAAGTCCAAATGAAGGGCATCCCTACAGAAATATTGTGAGGGTCATCAATGGACAAGACATGATGATTCAAGTCAGTAGAGACTCCATAACCTAAATCTGGTTGTAGGCACAGCAACCCAAAGATTGTCTCCTGTGGAGAATTCCCCTCCCTGTACTTACGAACTTTCCACCAATGGACTGCATTCTCAGGTTCTTTGCTGAGGACAAGATTAGGCCGTAATACCAGGTAGAAACAAATCTCCAGGACCATATCTGTCTTTATTCCATGAACACATGTTAGTGTATTCCTCCACATACTTATGTCCCATTAAGCAGTGTGTTTGTATTAGACTTTGAAGGCAATGGATTTATCAAAATGCTTATGACTGAGCATGCTCATATGAGTTTCATATACTAGGACCTTTGTATATCTAAGAACACTTGTTTTCACAATAAATTAATATTTATGGTGTCAAAGTGCTCACACAAATTAGGGTGCTTAAAATACTGTGCTCTAGTGGAGTCTTCACATTCATGCATTATTTCAATATGCAAAATCCAGGGATGAATTCAGCATCAATAATCACTGACAGACCTATGTTTAGGACTTTGACTCTTGGAGTGAAATGATGCATTTGCGGTCTCAACTCCCATGTAAATATATATAACTATATGGATTTAGTGTGCAAAAGCAAGGTTGAAAACACGACTGCTATGGCAGAGATCAAACACTACTGCTGAAGCAGCTGTATTGATATGAGAAATTACCCCTTCTCAGTGTTCTCTCTTGCCTCAGCTTAGGCAGACTTCCCACTTCATTTCAGTGCAAAGTGAATAAAGCTCAGAAAATAAGGTGGTATCTTCATATAGCACTATAAAATTTTGCCTCCAGGGAATCCAGCAACATCTTGGGTAAATGATATGTATTTGAGTTCAAAGATGTCCAAAAACAAGAGGTCTAGATAGTGGCCATGGCATCATTCATCTCAATACTGGAAGTTAGTTCTGAGAATGATTTGTAGAGCTCTTCTACAGAGATGGAAGAGTTTCTACATAGCAACAGTAGAAGGGATATATGAGACAAAGAATGCTATCCTAATGAACTCTGTTTGCGAATGAATTTCAGGGTAAACATAAATGATCTGTAATAGATAATAAACAGCTAATCATTACATCACACATATCGTATCAATTAATATAAATGCATTTATTAACACCCTTATATATGTATGACATAGCATTCTATTTTATCAAGGATTCAAAGGGATTAGACTTTAATTTGTTATTTTAGTATACTATACCTTTAAATTGTTGACATATAAGTTGTATAAATAGAAACACTATAAATCTCTTAAAAAATGTACCATAAATTTTTTATGTATGACCTTTAAGTAACAGCAGTCTGTTGCATAACTCTGCAGGGGAAGTCACATGGTGGAAACCTCATATTTCCTTAAATTTATGGTTGTTTCTTGGTGGTCTAAAATACTTTTTTTTTAAAAAAAAAAAAAAAAAAAGTTCCCTTTCAAAGTTGTAATCTTAGTAAATTGTTTAATGTTTGGTCTAATGCAGGTCAATGTAAGTTCTTATTTAGATTTATGATAGGAAATATATAACGTCAGATACCAATGAAGCCTGGCTAATAAAGTCAGGGATACCAGTGTTATGTTTCATTATAATGATGTGAAGATAATGCCATTAGCTGCATAACCACCACATTAGCTACAGACCTTAAAGAAATCTTTATGAAATCACAGGGTCAGATTCATTAAGAGAAAAATCTCAATTTTTTCCAGTCATTCTCCCCCTCCCCCTCCCCCTTACCTCAATCAGAAGCATTTTTGATTGGTAAAATCCCTCATCACTATTGTATCAGATCTCATTTACTGGCACCAAAAGTAATGTAAACTCTAAAGAATCAGCTGCCACATGGTGCCCTGTTTTAGTACTAGAAAAAAAAAAATCTGTGGAATTTGCGCACATGCCTGAATACTTGCTGAATTAACGGCTTTATGAAACAAAATTTTGTATTAAGGTAATTATCATTTCCATTACATAGAGGAAATTTGACTCTTTACTACTCCAGTGGAGACTCAGAACAGTGTTATCAGCATCAACAGAAAAAGCCTGCTTCAAGTTAAAACATGCAAGTGAACACAAGTTGCAAGAACAAGAAGAAGAAATTATTAGTGGTTTTCCACCTCCACCAAAATCCTCAGGATCCAAAACAGGAATTTACAACGCTTGGCAGAATAAAAATTAAACCCCTCTCAGAAATGTCAATATTTAAAATACGTAGTATGACCATAATTTAATGAGTTCTTAAAAAAAAAGCACATACGTGAAATGCACATAATTCAAAACTGTTTTCCCCCAACATTGGAATTGAACATCCTAGGCCTAAGAATGTTAAGTTATTCTATACAATAAAATAAGTTATTTTAGGTAGTTCAAACACCATTTATTTAAGCCTTATAAAATGCAAATCAAGCATGAATGCACGGTTTGTATCTGTTCACGTAACCCTTTTGGGTTAACAAGAAAGAATCAGATTTGATGAGAATTTAAAATAGAGGGACAAGCAACTCTGTGTTCACCTAAATGCTGGATGCATGTGTATGTTTATATGTGTATGTAGCGAGTATATGTATAATCATAAACAACTTGGAAAATTCAAGCCTTGTACAGGCATAAATTCTCACCTGAGAGGCAGATGTGCACATGTTCCATAGTAGATAGAAATGAAATCAATGCTTTGAGTACAGCCTAGCAAAGTTAGAACTAGTAATAACACAATTCTATAACAAAGGCAAAAGTACTAGTAATTCATTTTGAAAGAACAAGGAATGGATTTACCATCAAGTCAGGTATTCATAGTTTATTAACTAGCAAGCACCGAACTCAACACTGCTGGACTCTGCAATGGGCTGCTATTCCTATCTCTAGCCTGCCTGCTTCGTCAGGTAGCCTGTACCAACCTGAATGTAATCCATCAGTCAAAGATATGCAATGGTGCACGACTGGTGCATTAATAACATCTTGTTCTATTGACCTTGAGACCTTGATCATTCTGTCCAAAGACCTTGGGTGCTACACAGGCTCAATAAATACTAAGAATGGATGGAAAATAAAAGATTCAAACTGGCCACTTTGATTTTCCATCCTTTTTTTGCATTGTACCTTTCAGGTAAGCACTGAAATGATGAATACTTCTTAAATAAGCGCCTTCAGCAGTGTTTGGTAGTGATAAGAATAATCCTGTGAAGGTATGTCAAACATCTGTTCAAAAACAAATAAAGACCAAAGATACAGTGACGGTTTACTATCATTGTATGAGCACTGCTCGGTTAAGGAACAGGTAATCTCTATAATGAGTGTCTTTGAACCTGCTACAAGGTTAATCCAGGATCTTGGTAGACATGAAAAGCATGAGAAACTTATTTTCAATAACTTCTTTAAAAAGAGCATTTAGAGACTGGACTTAGAGAAAGGATGATAGTACTCCGGGCTAGTCTGGAGAAGTCAAATGTGCACCAAAAAGAGAGCCTGGAACTTTTTCCTGCCCATGCAAGGCATTCATTAGCCTCACAAATAACCGAAAAATCAGCACTGCTAGGGCTTTCACAAGTAGACGAGGGTGTCAAGGGAGAGGCAAAAATCCATCCCGCAGGCAGCGAGTCTCAGGAACCTCAGAATGCTGGCAGTGGCTTCGTTAGAAACCAGAAAGCTTTCCTATGCCAAGAACAGACACTAAAATCTCAGACAGTTACTGCAAGAACAGGATAGAGAGGAGTAAGAATATTCTGAGATTTTGAAAACATACTCTCACGAAGTGTGGACTGAAAGGTTCTCAGGATGGGCCAAATGAAATATTCCATTTCAGTGTTGACATTCTTTTAACTAAAACTAATTTCCAAACTGAAAACAACCCTCCAAAATAATCAAAATTCCCATTTTTACAAATATTAGAACTGGATGTTTCAACAATTTCAAAGCTATTCTTTTTTTTTTTTTTTTTTTTTTTTTCCGAAATATAACTTATCACAAGCAAACCTCCCTTTCTGTCTGGGAACACAGTGGCTTAGACAAATCAGCATTTTCAAACACAGCCCTTACTCAGAAAGCTCCTGACCACTTACACTGAAAATGTTTTTCATAATAATTTACTGTTTGTCTTAGGACAACTGAATTCTGCAGTTCTGTGTCTGCATCAACTATTGACGCACATAAACATATTCCTCTAATTATTCCATATGCATGCAATGCCTCACCCTATTTCATTTTTATAACTGTGCATGCTTAACGCATTCCTTCTCTGCAATGTCCAAAACTATCTTTGCATTCTCAACAAGAAACATATTTCTCATTCACACATCTTGGGCCAAACCCAGATGGTATTAGTTTCCTACAAGGGTATTTCCTGTATGTCTGAATTGTCAACACGGCTGTGGATTGCCATCATTCTCCTCTTATGTACAGATTCTAGTCATGAAGAGCAAACCGTATATCCTCCACCACCCTGGTTTTTCCATTTGGCACATTTCATAAAAATATTCATGTCTGTCTTCAAATTATTAATATTTTTGCACAATTTTAGTTGAGAAGTACAGACAAGATCTATATGAGTGATCCACAAAAATACTTGATTATTTTGGCTTGTGCTGATGCTCACAAAATGTTGGTGAAAAAATCTGGATTTTTCTGGATTTATTTACTCCTTATTTTCATGTTGCTGGCAAATTACATACACTTTTTAAGACCTACTGAAAGAACTCAAATTATTTGATTACCTGAGTCAGTATTTGAAATCCAAGCTTTTTGCTAAGCTGCAACAATTTAGGTAACTTGCATGATAGCCCTTCTGCCCTCTCCCTAGCTGCCCATCCCTGAGGCACTGCTAGGCCAATGGGATTGGCAAGATAACAGTGAGAAAAATGCTTAGACGGTACCACAGAATGTGAATGCTCTTTTTTTATTTTTATTTTTATTTTTATTTTTTGGTCCTCAGCTCCCATTCAGCACTTTTTCAGAAACACAAGGCTGTGGTGGTCACTTAAGTATCTTTTTGACCCAGGTACAAAACATTATGTGCATGCACAGTTTTTGTTGAAAAAAGATGCAATAATAGCATTTTTTTTTTCCTGTCTGACTTTGCATCAGGACTCCAGCAAGTGCAATCCTTATATTTCAAACAGTTTGATTTCAGCCAACGATTACTCTTCTGATGTGCTAGCATGTGGAAGCTTAAAACTCAGTAGCAGATGCTGGACTTCTAAACTTCTTTTCTGGTTGCTTTTGTGCCAATAATATAAGATTGTTTACTGTTTGAAACAATTGAATGGACAAAGAACACAGGTATAAACAAATTAAAATTGGAGTAAATAGACATAACAGTTGTCTAGACTTCATACAGTAGATCTGTTGTATGTCTGATGGTAAAACGTTGAAGAATACTTACAGAGCTTCTAAGAATAAAAATTCTGATTTTGTCTATTATGTTTAGCATAATCTGAGAAAACCAATAACATATGCAACCAGCATTTGCTTTGAAGATATGACACATCATTATCAAAACTATGCTGGATGCTGATGCTAAATATAGACTGAAATATCCCTTTCCATGCACCCGGATTTCAGCAGTCCAGAAGTTCCTTGGATGTTAGGGAACAGAATAGCATTTGGTTTATCTCTAGAATTTGAACACACATTCTTTGGCAACTGAAAAATGGTGACGTGTTCCCATTTTCTGTGCCTGCAGGAAAGCCTCATGCTCTCACATGGAGGTTTTGTCTTGAGAGAATAGAAGGCAAGCAGATAGGTGCAAGATAAGCATCCGGTACAGTTATCCTTTCATATGCTTCCTGTCTCTGCCCTGTGTTTTTAAGGCACCTGAACTTTTCTGCTATGAATTGTCTTCAATTTCCCAATCAAAAAACATTCAGATAATAAAGATTTTCCAGTTTCTAAAAATAAAAAGGCATTTTGAGCTGTCTTGCAGAAAACACTATCCTACCTTTGTTACGTAGCTTCAGAGCCTAAAGGTAGAAATCTGCTGAAGAAATAACCTTCAGTGAAGAATATATTTTACATTGTTAGATAAGTATCATATTGATAAGCCACAGAAATCACTCTTCTCCTAAAACAGTGACAGCCATACTCGTAAGGACTACAGTTAAATCAAGGTTATGTTGCAAATATGAGTGATTACTGTAGTAATGAACTAGGAGAAAAACATAAGTGGGGTGTATGTAAAGAAGTACCTCTAGTCTCTATTACACTCTGGAAAAAGGTGCTTTCTTTAAGGCTTTTTTTTTTCCCCTTTTTCTTTTTTTTTCTTTGGCAAGATGCAGACTGCTAGCAAATTACTTTTACAGCTAACTGAGCAAGTTTTAATATGCATTAGCATACATACAACAGCAAAGATATGGGAATCCATCTAAATGGACATCTGTAGCTTTTCCCTTCTAGTTGGATGTGGTTTGCTGCTTTCTACTCCTGCCTCACAGTATTTAAATATATACCTCATGCGAGTGCAGCATTCCCCTTGCAACGAGAAAAGGCAAGTACCTGCTTTAACAGACAACAGTTCACTACGAAGAGCCACAGGAGAAAGGCTGAATTGTTTGCAAGACAGAATAATGTCATCAGGGCATCTTTCCATTTGCATCTCTCTTTTTTTGAAACTAGTTATTTTTTAATGTCTACAATTAGACAGATCAACATTTCTGGTTTTAATTTAATGCAGAGAGTATGATAATTACTGTTATTCTGTTCTGAATTATATCCCTAAATTTCCATATAAAGTGGTCACGGTAAAACAGCATGAATTTGTTTTCAATTATCGGAGTATAGAATTTGTTGTAGGTTGGTTCATTTTACATAAGCACTGTCAAATTTGCTATGTGTCACCATACATCCTCTTTTTTTTCCCTCTCTCAGCAGAAAAAGTCTTGCAACTCATTTTGAAGCACTGTAGATTTTTTGTGGACACTTACGAAAAGTCTTACTTTAGCAGCCTAGGGAGATCTTTGCAGCATTGTAAGATTTCTTTTCATGACATATTTTTATCTTCAGCAATGACGAAAGCAGCAGTGATCTGCTGAAATGTCATGCCATTTAAAAGCATCTTATCTATTGAATTATAATTCTTAAAAAACTTTTTTTTTGACAGCTCTCTGTCATTAGATTCCGTGTTTTAACCAAAAAGGAAGGTTTTATGAAATGTGTGTGCTATTGAAAAATGAAAATACGTTTCAGATACATAGTCAAGGAATGAGAACATGAGAAAACCCAAGGAGATGGCTGAGAGGACCATGGTCAAATAAAAACATTGGTAGAACAGTAAATCACCAATATGATTAGGAGGTATTCTTTATGTGTCTACAGAAATAATGTTTGGTGGCATTAAACAGGGTCTAAGTTAAAAAAGAAAAAAAAAATCTCTCTTGATTGGAAGAGGTCACAGTACTGGTGAACAAAAAAAAAAAGGCTGTTAGCATTTTGTCATCGTGTCATGTATTAGTGAAAGCTAATGTAATGTAGTCTGTTCTCTTTGGGGTATCATCTGAACCCATTTTATTGAACTATCCACTGAAAAATAGTGGTAAAATTCATCTTTATCACAGAAGGTGAATAAAGCCTAGAAATAACAGAAAGAACAAGAAAACATACAAAGGTCATCAAGTCTTTTCTCCCTACTAATAAAGGATTTTTATGGTCAATAAATTTCTTAATACTTACTGTACCCTTGTTCACTTGAATGAAGCTTTATCACTTTCCTAGAAGGCTGTTTCTACAGCACAAAGACCAAACCAATGCAGCTAAGAAGCTGTTAGGAGACAGTCTACAGTGGAAGAATACGGAACGTGAAAAGTATAGGAGAGGAGACAGGCCAACTGACTAACTAAATAAATAAATAATGACCAGAAAATGGAGGACTGCCAGGGAAATAAGAAGGAGTATGCTTATTTTTTACCTTCCCTTAGTGGCCTCCACTGGTGAACCACTCACTGAATTGCTGGTGGAATGTAAAGCTTCCTTGAAAATAAATCCAGCTGGGGACAGAGGTGGAATCACCACCTGTGTTCCCAGAGGATGAATGCTGCTTACAGCTCAAGAGGCCTCTGTGGTGCAGGAAAGTGTGTAATTCACACCTTCTTGAGCCAGCTTTACTGAATGCAATAATCATCTGGTCTTTATTTGAATCTCCCTCTTCCGGGACTGATTTCCACTGTCTTCTGTTATTCCAATTCGCCTAAAGTAGTACAGTACATAAAGTTTCCCAGTCCAGATGCAGACCTCACATGGGCTCATGGCCACCTCCTTGCAAGCACACTCACAGTCGTATGTCACTCTGCCCAAAACCTCTCAATTATTGGCTGGTTTTTGGCAGTCTCAAAGCTTTTGGCTGCTTCTAACCAATAATTGGGAGAGTTGTCAAAGCAGGATTCATGCCTTACTAGAAGAGTGTGAAGGAGGCAAGCTGTGGGTTTGTGTTGGGGTGGTATCTGCATTTAGAAGTTTCATATACTTTCTTTAGGAGGATGGGAAGAAAGAATTGTGTTATCAGGGGACAAGGATTTTCATTTGGATTAAACTAAAGACTTGCCCAGCAGTACAGAAAATTCTGGAGTTGAGGAATTAAAAAAAAAAAAAAAAAAAAAAAAAAAAAAAGTACAGGACTAGAAGTGAAAGGTCCTGCATTTAGTGGTTGGCTTCTTCAAAGGACTATGGAGGTAAGGAAAAGGAAAAAATTATCAAGGCCATGTCAAAATTTTGTATTTGCTGCAACAGAAGTAAGAAGAAAGTAAGAATTCAGTTTCAGTGCTACCTTTAGATCTTCAACCATTTTTACTTTTTTCTGTTCAAGTCACTTCTGTTCTGGTCACTGCAGTGTTTTCCTTTGCTGAAAAATTATCCTGCATAATAAATACACATGCATAATTTCTGTATATGGGTACTCTGACTTCTCCCCAGTTCCAGAAAAGCCCCACTCAAAATCCATGCAGAATTGTGTTTATGTATCATCATCTTACTGCCTTGTGATAGGCCTAACTTTCATGCCCACTGGCACTAGAAGAGTGGAACTTCATTATTTTATTGGAGGTTTCAACTGTCCTGTAAAAACTGAGCATTTTAATGACACTGAAGACATCAGAGCAGAAAACCTCCTTTTTGTGGAGGGTGCACTTTGGCCATCAGCATTTTGCAGCCAAATCCTGCCCTGCACATAACTGAACAAAAAACACCTTTTGCTTCAGTAGAACTTGTGCTTAAACTCAAATATGGCCCTCTTTTTCCTGTTTAAATATAAACGTAAAGCATTTCTGTATCTAAAACTGTTTTAAATTGAAGTATTAAAACAGTGCATTGGTTAAATCAGTTAAAAATATTGCTAGTATTTTTTTTATAAAAAATCCTTAGATAACAGCAAAGCCCATTTAAAAAAAAAAAAAAATCTTTGCAGCACAACAGGAAAAGGGAAATGCTTTGGAGATAGGGTCTAGGGTATATATACTATACTCAGCCATGACATCAGTGTAATTATTTTTCCCTAAGGAAAATGTCTTATGTTACAAATTCTTCCCTTGCCAGAGGCCTCAGGCCCCACAGATGTTCAGGTAGCAAAGCACTTGAGTTTTCAACACCCAAGAGGTCTATGGGAGCTCCACTGCTGTACCATAGCTACAGCCCAGTTTCTGCTTTTCTCATTCTGTATTTCTTGTCCTCTTTCACCTGTCAGAGAGAACTCCTCCTTGGGTTTCTCAAAACAGTCGATAAAGCTTTGAAAGGCAAGGTGTGCCCTTGCAGCAAACCTTTTTCTGGTTTCTACTTTTGCTGTAGTCAAATTTCCATCCTGTGTTGGAGCCAAAGTCCGAAACATGTCGATTAAGCAAATACTTGCCTCTGAGAAAAATACTTGACATTGATCTTCAGCCCTATAGTAAGGTCCAGTAAAGGAAGATTCAAATAAGCTGACATTCTTTTGGGAATCTCCTAATTAGAAATCTATTTGAAGAGTTCATATGGCACTGTCTGATAAGATGTTCCATGACCCCTTCTCCATGTCCTTAACAAATCAAACTCCTTAAGATCAATCACGTGGTAATGCATGTTATGGTATTTATTACATAGGAAAAAAAGTAAATTAAGGGTGATCAAACTGGGTGAACAAGTATAACAGTAGATGAAAACAAATGATATAAAGACATTAGAGTTAATATTTTACACCACAAATGATAGTGATCACAAGCGTAATATGTATGTTTGAAGCATGTTTTAAAAGGCACTTTAAACCTTTTTAAAAGAGCTGCTACTCATTTCCAACATGAATGTGGGACTGTGTAAATGAAAAAGATGTTATGTATAAATACCACAATTTTATATGAATGAATGAATTGTGAAATCAATTTTAAAGGAATACTCTGAATCTGCTACCCATATTGTTTACTATGAAGCCATACAGAATAATGAAAATAAATGGGTATGTCTGGTTTTGCATACTAAAATGAAGTATTATTAAGGTTACTTAATTAAGGGTCATGCTTAAAATATGATCTACTTTAAATTAACTAGTTAGTGATACCAGTTAAAATATTCCCATGTATTACTCTGTATACTATAGGAAATAACACATTCGTATAATGAAATGCCAGCATCTCTTAATAACTGCAGCATGTGTTTCTGTATTAAAGTATAATACCTTAATAATGCTTCAGTATATAACACCAGTACATAATATCACTACTTATGGGTGAAATATACTTTAAGGGCTAACATAATGTAGGTAACCAACCACTGGAAAATAAAAAATAAATAAACATTTTAAGTTCAATGAATACAATTAATCTTTACCCAGCTTTGTACTGACTTACAATAATGTAATTCTGGTTAAAATATTTGTCATCCAAAATTAGATCAAACTAATTTTTAAATAAATGTTTTTTCCTTAGCTGAAGTTTATAATCTAAGGAAAATCAGTTCTGAAACAAATATAGGATTGATGCAAAATCTGCAATTACCATGAGAAGAGAATTCAAGCTAAAGAACTTCATAGGCAGACATTGGAAGTGTGAGCTTCCGGGTTTAGTTATGATAAGAGATTGCACATTGACCTAAGTCACAGTCTGAATAATAAATCTTAATTTCAGCCAACCATCATTCTTTGTCTTCAGCAGACACCCCAATGGAATAAGAAGATATGTCTCATTCTTCTCACCCTTCCTTATACAACTGTTAAAGGTTATTCCTTCAAACAGTGCATTGCAAATGTCCTACAAGCTAATATGTCATGTACAGATCCTTGGTGCTGGTTTCACCCAAGGGGAAACCTAAAAGCGAAGGATGTCAAGAGGTTGTTAAGATGTCAAGAGAAAGATACAAAAATTGGACGTGTGGTATCTAATTCTAAAAAGCCACAAATGAAATATAAAGGCTCGGTTGCTGGTTTCACAACATCAGAAGTCCATCAATGAAAAATAAAAACGAGAATAATTCTGCAAGGGAAAATCTGAAATTTGGTATATAATTATTCAGTTTGACACTACCAAAATTAACACTCCTAAGGGATTTTACAAGATATCTGTCAATGATCACAACTTTAGAGATATAACACTACAGAAAGCTATATACGTTCTTGCACAATAGAGATCATTTCAAAAGCTATGGAAATTGTGGCAGTGATGAAATTGGAAATAACAGGTTTGCCAATTAATAATAATGTGGAAAATCCACATGAACAATTGTTTTCCAAACCCAGAAAAAATAAGTATGGGAAAACTCAGCTTGATTTCTAATTGACTGTAAGTCACCTAATGGCTTGATTGTGTGCATATTTCTGTATCTTAGAGGAACATTTCAAAAGTTTTTATTAAATGCAATAGTAAATTGACTTTTTAGAGTACAGTGGGATTGGCTGACTTTGAAAAATAGAAAGCAACGTGACTTTTCAGGAAGCATAAATGCATTCTAGATACAAAGAAAGTAATATATTGCAGTCTGCTAGAATAATGCAAAACAGAAATTAGTAGGAATACTGTCCTGATCCTATGAATGCAACTGGCCATACTTACTACCTCACAGGTCTCATGGTTCATTCGTCACATTCTTGCTTCATGTGTACTTTATTAAAAGCTCTTAATTCAATTTTCACCTGTTTGCTCTATCAACAACTTCACTTTCACAGTGAGACTGCTCCCATGACATCAAGTGCTAAATAAAATCCTCAGCATAATAACAGAATGATCTTCTCTTACTAATACTTGCAATAACTCACCTTCAATGGCAGGCCTAGTGTGACTCATTGACATTCCTGGGCCCTTAAATGACTCAAACTCAACTCTCAGGAGAAGAAATAGGACTGTCTTTGTCTGGGCACAACAGATAGAAACATTCATCAGGAAACTGCAATATGCCTTGCTGTTCCCAAAGCAACAGATTTGCCTCTGTTTGCTTCAGACTTTATCTGAGTAACTTGGTCAAAACTCTTAGAAACTTATACAATAATATCTACAATCAGTTCAGACTCAGCTGCAGGATTGTTTTTGGCTCGTAGAGGAGAAAGAGCTAGATTACCAGTCTCTTCCTCCACAATGACTGCAACTGATTTGGCAGCTCTAACTAGACTTTCAAAACTAACCTTTCTGATAACCCCCTGAAACTAAATTTTTCAAGCAAACAAATTAGCAAATTTTGGCTGCCTCTAAATTAGGAGGATTCAGATTTCATTGCACAAATCTCTTTGTATGGAAATCTCTTGACCTATTTACATCTTCGTTTCTGAATCAGGTTTCTTGTTGGTTGTTGTGATTAAATAGGAAGCATGGCTATCATGTTGAATTAAAATAAATTAAAGCTGTGCACTTTCCCAGTTAGGCCTTTTTTGGGACATCTTTCATCAGGAAGACAGGCCCATCCATCAGTCTGAATTGCAAATACATTTTAAAAGCTTCATTCTCTCTTATAATTTAAAATTTCATAATTAGTTATCAGGGGTGTGGTAGAGTTGCAAAATGTTGTCTGCTTATGTGTACAGTCAGAGTGCTTGAATCTACGACAGAGTCACTGGTTTTGAGAGCTTGGAAAACCCTGAGTTAAACTCCAGAACAATTGTCAGCTTGTGAATAATCACATATACGAACTGGATTTGAATTGTTAATTAAATATTCTGTTTATTTCTATGCCTCAGCTTCCCTCCCGATATTACCTCTGGAGAAAAAAATGAAGTTAAATTTTGGTCTTAGTTTATACAACTAAAATTCTAGTTATAGTAATATTTAATACTTTTTTAGAAGCCGAAAAAGAAAATTGCCTTCTATTTAAGTACACAGGGTTTTTGCATTGTCACAGTACATTACATGGATCTGATGTTTAACATATAACTGTACTAATCTCTGTGGCAAATGTAATAACAAAAGAAAGTTGTTTGGAGATTTTTCTATTTTTATTTAAAAAAAATAACAAAAACGTTTCTATTGAAGGACCACATGTAAAAACTATGGTTTCTCTGCACAGAGACCAAGGCTGCTTATTACCTACAGTATACTAGCTATGATGAACAGACCACCATAGTTGTGACAACTGATGTTGCTGCCTCCAGGGTAAAACAAAGGTTTACATATTACACAAGCAATTTAACTGTTTTCTAAACATATTGCCAAGACAGTGGGAGTTGGCAGCCAGCACTGTGTTTTAGGTTTTGGATACTTGGATTAGAACTGGCTGCTGATTATAGACCTTTTTATTTGTCCTCTACGAATTACAAGCAACCTAGTAACCCAGCAAAGAATCCTTCGCAGCACTTAAACTTGTCTTCATGGCTTCCCAAAGATTACATACACAAATCACTCTACAAAAGTGGTGCAAGAGACTTGTGCATAGATAACTACATAAGACAATTGTCTTGTTCTAACACTTAAAGAGTTCTCCAAAGTGAAATGTTTTATAATCCTTTTTGTGCAGTAGTCAGGAAAGAAATAAAAGAGTTTGGGCAAAGATTATCCACAAGAAAGAAACTTTTTTTTGGGTTCCAGCTGCAACACAATAAGGAACATAATTAACTTCACAATTCTTTGTGTTTTTCATTTGACTGCAGGGAGGAGATGAAAGAGGACTGTTAAGCCTTGCATTCCATCCCAATTACAAGAAAAATGGAAAGCTGTATGTGTCTTATACCACCAACCAAGAACGGTGGGCTATTGGACCTCATGATCACATCCTTAGGGTCGTAGAATACACAGTATCCAGGTATCATTAGAAGTCTAAAATTCACAAATTTTATAGTTATCAGCAATCTTCTTCGATGTTGTATATCCTATTTCTAAAATGAACTCAGACTTACAAAGCACATACTTGGGTGCTTACAGAGAAATTATTGCTGATATTTATTTCAATCAGTATTTTTGGAATACCAGTAAGTATAACGATTTATGGTTTTTAAGACTTCTTTTTAATTATTCTCTCTTTTAGAAATTATATTTATTTCCTACTTGTGTATGGACAGCAAAATAATTTTTGTGAATGCTGAAAAATTGAAATTTCTCAGAAATTATTGTTGGGCATTTTTCTACCAAATTAAAACATCCACCTCTTGAAGTATAATTGAAATGACTCTAGTTTATTTTTAGAAAGAAAACCTATGATATTGAGCTGTGAAAACTGTTTTCATATCTTTGTATTGCAGGAAAAACCCACACCAAGTTGATATGAGAACAGCAAGAGTGTTTTTAGAAGTAGCAGAACTACATCGAAAACACCTAGGAGGACAGCTTCTGTTTGGCCCAGATGGCTTCCTATACATTTTTCTTGGAGATGGCATGATTACTCTAGATGATATGGAAGAGATGGATGGTTTAAGGTACAAAAACTACCAATGGATATATTTATGTTGTCGTCTCTTCTTGCACAATATTTGGGGTCAGAACCAAAAATGATCAACAGTTGTCAGCACAAATCTTACCCTTTCTTTCCTACATCACCTCAGTATTTTGAACACCTGAATTTAGCAGCGAATTTTCAGAACAGTCTTACTACTTAGAAACTTCTTGTAATTGTATGCTATCAGAGCCTATAAACATTGGGTTTCATACATCACCAGTACATGCAATTCTATTTAAACACCAATTAGCCTTCTTTTTTTACAAACTATTATTCTATGAACAGGACAACTTTATTGAGCAAATGTTCTAACAGACACATACCAGAGTCAATAACAACACTGTATACCTTAGGAAAATGTCTAGAGAATGTATCAAGCAATCCTGCTTTGTTTCTACCTATACGATCTTCTCAACCAGCTTTGACCCTGTTTTATTACGTTATAGAATCATAGAATCATTTGGGTTTGAAGAGACCTTAAAAATGATTCAGTTCCAACTCCTCTGCCAGGGGCAGGGACACCTTTCACTAGATCAAAGCCCTATCCTATGTTAGAGTTGCAAAGTGTTAGCCCAATATTTGCTTTAGTTTAGAGAAAGAGTGATACTGAGCCTTTACAAACCTAAAAGTAGTTACTATGCTCAAAGGCTTCTTTGGCTCAGCAGAATAGCAGGTGCTCCTGAACCTTACAATGAGGATATCATTAACACCAAGACCAGAGAGCAATTATTTTAACTTAATATAGAATAAGTGGGGTGACTGAAACAGATGCTGTGATGCAGAAAGTTGTTCTTGTTATCAAGTTGCTCCCCAGCAGAATGATGAGAGGAGTTCTAATATAGATATAACAAGGCAACATGTTGGCCAAAATGAATCTTTGATGAGTTCTGCTACAATTCTTAGGACTCTCACATACCATAAAAGACCAATCTGGACATGAATATTAAGTAAAGTACGTGGTTTCTTTTGCTGGTTCACTGTAGTATTATATGGGTTAAATATACTAGTAAAATACTTTCAAAAGACAATTATTTTACCCTCCAACTTTCTCAGTGATTTTACAGGTTCTGTATTACGCCTCGACGTAAATACTGACCTGTGCAGTGTCCCTTATTCCATACCGCGGAGCAACCCACATTTTAATAGCACAAACCAACCTCCTGAAATTTTTGCACATGGACTCCACAATCCAGGCCGGTAAGTAAATTACAATTAAATTCAATTACTCTGGAGCAGGTACCGTTTTCAGCCAGAAATATTTTATTTAGTCTGGTAACAAAATTTTCATAATAAAGGCACTCACGAACCTTTTTAACAGCCACTCCTCCATCTTCACATATATGTCACAGTTAGAAACAAATGTGTATTGGAAAAGGGGAAGGAAGGAGAAGAGAATGCACAGCTATTACAAGTCAAGACTGAAATGGAAGAAACAACGTACTGGCTTTTTTTTCCCCCTCTATATTTTTTTCTTTATGAAACACGAGAACTTAAAGCAGAGAGCTGGTAAAACACAGCTGGGATGGGAATCTGAGAAATTAGAACAGTAGAATCTTGATTGAGAAAAAAAGGCACGTAGAAAACAAATTAGAACATCTGGTGAAATCTAAACAATAACAAGGAAGAAAGCAACACTTTAACTAAACAATACATAATTCAGCAAATTAAGTGGGTGGTAGTACTGAAGTGACATTTAAAGTCATGGTTTAAAAAATTTAGAAATTCAGAAGCTGTTCAGACAAGAGTTGACCATTAGACTTCTTAACAGTCAAAAATTTCTACACCATGTAAGTCAACTCATTTAGCTTGGTTAAAGCATTACCTATTTTCAGCGTTGCTGAGCATAGTAGATTTCAACGCTAGGTAAAAGCATAGTTTTACTCCATGTTATATAAAAATAGTGCAGGGATGAGAAAGATATTCTCTCATATTCAAATCCAATGCACCTCTCAGATATTTTGGCCCATTATGAAGCAGGTCCCTCAAATGCATATGAACCACAATGAAACAGTATGAATTCTCTTCTATTGTCTTGTCTTACAGCTGTGCTGTGGATCGCCACCCAACAGATGTAAACATCAATTTAACAATACTTTGCTCAGATTCAAATGGAAAGAACAGATCTTCAGCAAGAATCTTACAGATAATAAAGGGTAAAGACTATGGTAAGTTCCATCCAGGCTAAAGCTACTGGGAATAGTAGGTTTCTCTGACTATGGAATAACAAATAGAAAACAGAAAACAATAAAGGACTGTAAACCCATGACAAGTAACTTACTGCATAGTCAGGATAGGTAACCTACATAAGACAGAACATATGAAAGTACAGTACAAGTAGATAAAAGATGAAAGACGAAACAAAATTTAAATGACTGAACTTTGTTCTTGTTTTTGCAGAATATCATGTAAATAAGATTCAAGAAATATGCTAGTTGCTAGTCTCTTAAAGATCTCACTGTAATTGCAAATGATGGCTCATAAAGAAAAGATTTTGGAGTATCAGGAAGTGATGAAAATGTATTCTTAGTCATTCACAAATAACCTTTTAAGGTACAGAATGGAAATCTCATGTAATGTGCCTCCTATAATGGAAAAAATGAGATAGACAACAACAGAACAAAACCAAACAGGGAAATGACTGAGCTCTGTTTAAATGTTACTAAAAATGAACAACTTAGAGAAATGCACTATACTACTACTTCATAATAAAAGACTAGTTTAGATTGCAATAGGATAAACATACTCAATTAGGAACTTAAAATTTTAGAATGTTTTATGTGCTCTCTGAATCAGTATGATTGCCACTCACAATTTTAATTTAGTGTTTAATTCTGATACCTACTAAGATCACTTGCTTGTTCAGGGAAGCCAGGTGGTAGTTACTATGAGCTATCCTCTGCCTTGGTTGACCATTTCCCAGCTACTAAATATATGGTGGTAAAAGGTGGTAAATTTCAAAGGTGTTTAAAGGGATCAAGAACTGACGTATTTCCTGGAACATAATGTTTTCAGGTTTTATTCACATCTCCAGTTCTTCCACCTGTACTGTACTTAAAAGCAAAGCAGCTGTGCTAGCTAATAGCACAGTCCCAACGTGTAATGCAATTGTTCTACTTTACTTACTGCATGTATTTTCTGTGTGCATTTTATAAAAGCCAAACCAAAGAATAATATTTGGTAAACCACTGCTCCAATGGAATTTTGACTGCATCTTTATTTTAGAGTAAACTAAGCAATATTGTGTCTATCCAGAACAGCTTGCCAATATTAATACTAGGCTGTGGGTCGACTGCTTAAATAAGGAGAGCTCATCATCCTTTTCTCCCACACATAAAATTTCAGCTCTTTCTCATGTAGAATAATCTAGGAAATTAATTTATCAAAGATCTGCAGACAGCACTCCAACTAAAAATAAAGTTCCTATGAAACAAAAAAGTCTGTTGGCTGTGGCTTTAATTTAAAATTATGCAGTTAGGATTTCAATTTGAGCATGCTTTTACCCTAAGCAATATTTGATTGCACGCATGGAACATTTGCATTGAAACTTCCTCAAAGACACGACTTGATGTGACTAAACTCTGCAATTCTGAAAAGAACAAAAAAAAAAAAAAAAAAAGTGTAGGAACTGCAATTATAATAGCAACAGGAAAAATTACCATAAGTAGCTACATCCAGTAATAGTAATGTTTTATGGGAAGTAAGAGTCAAACTGTATTTAAAACTGTGATTTTGAAAGAGTTTCTCAAACCATTGAAAAGCTTTGAAAACAAGTTCTGCTGAAAATCACAGGAATCCATGCTCTTAGGTACTGCTGAAAAATTTGAGCACCCTTTTCAGTGAAGGGGGTTTAATTATATTCCTGACATTCAAGAGATCTATTCTGTAGACTGTATTGACACAAAAAAGTTAATAGCTGTAATCACATTAACTTCAATGGAAGTCTGACCTAATCCTGATACAGTTTTATTCTCTTGGCTTGTGCATGGAAGAAGGTAATTATAGTGTCTCCTATCTAAATCCCTAACTCATTGTTTCACACACAGCTTTTGTTGCAATGTTCTGATTTTCCTAATGCTTTCTTTCCAGCTACACATCTTGAATTTTAAAGAACATTTAAAGAGAATTAACCTATTTCTTGAAGTAATAATACTTTTCGTAATTATGAATCAAAACATGAAACAAAACGTATGATCTAATGCTATGGTAGTTTCTTTTTAGAAAGTGAGCCTTCACTTTTAGAATTCAAACCATTCAGCAGTGGAGCCTTGGTTGGTGGATTTGTCTATCGAGGTTGCCAGTCTGAAAGACTCTATGGAAGTTATGTATTTGGAGACCGCAATGGGTAGGTTTCTTATAATCTCAGCCTTAAACAAAAGTGAACATAAGGTGTATTTAGTTATGAGCTTCCTGTATAAAAGAACAACAGTCATTTTAAATTGTGTCATTTTGCCCATGTAGCAATGTGACAATGCAGATTAAATTCAAGATTTGGAAATCAAACAGCATGACATTCTAATGAATGGCAGCATACATAACATGTCTAATCCTTGGAATAAAGTACAGACAAAGACACTAGCATCACAGCTTTCTGAAGATTTTAGTTCTACAAACACTTACATACATCATTTACATTATAATGGGAAATAAATGTTAATCATGGAATTGTTTGCCAAACAGGTCTAAATGATGAAAGGAAAACTTTTGGGTTTTTATGGAAACATCACTGATGGAGCAAAAGAATTATTTTTAAATAAACGGGTATAATTTTCCAATGCCAAATAGCTCAGTATTCACAAATGATTATCTATAGTATGGCTTGAACCCAATTTTGCAATGTTTAAATGAAAGGAAGGGAAACGTAAGCATCTGAAAAATAACAGACAGGAAATAAGATGTGATGAACTGCATATATGTATCTATGGAGCTTCTTCCTCCAAGTGTGTACTTATTTATCTGGATAGTGAAAATTCTGTATTTTAAATGTAATATAACAATTTGTTTTATGTATTTTTGAATATAGAAATTTTTTAACACTGCAACAGAATCCTGCAACTAAACAGTGGCAAGAGAAACCCCTCTGTCTTGGCAACAGCGGTTCATGTAGAGGTTTCTTTTCAGGACCTGTCTTGGGATTTGGCGAAGATGAATTAGGTAAATAGAAAAAACTATGTTACTAAATTATAAGTCTTATCAGTATTGCCTGGTAAGCTATTAAAAATCATAGTAAATGTTTTAAAAAAAGAATTCAGAAGGCTAGCTCTCCTCTGCGAAAGCTTTCTTCACTGCTGTTTCAGCTACACCTTACCAGCTGTGTAAGAAGAATTGAGAAGAGAAAGGGTTGTTGGAAGGGTCAAAGGTCCTTATTTTCTCTCACATTCTTTGAACCGTGTCACTCACTATGACACAACTCATATGCCTGTTTTAATTCCCCATGTTACAGATGGGTAAAGGTATTGCATGAACAGATGGATCCCTCTTTATAATTCCCCAATTATATTTTTTATGAATATATATGAATAATGTGAAATATAGATGAACAATATGAAAGAAAAACATTCATGATAAAGTATATTTCACATTTTAGCATCAATTTGGGAAAAGTGCTTATTTAAATTTTCAGATAGCAATGATTCTGTTGTATATTTCAGTGAGGTGAGTTGTCTCCAAAGTGTTTTTTAACCTTTTCTTGCAAACACAGATCACAAAAACGTTTGACATCTCAGGAAAGAGGAACTATTTCATTGTGTTGTTTTCTTTAACAGGTGAGATTTACATATTATCAAGCAGTAAAAGTATGACACAGTCTCACAATGGAAAGCTCTACAAGATCATTGACCCGAAAAGGTGAGCATTGCACTACTCCCTAAGATCAATCTTCCTTTCAACAGGTTAAAACCCAAAAGGTAAGTGTAGTTCTTTCGTGTAGCTGTATTGTGCAATACTTACATTAAATAAGAAGGAAAATTCTTAGTGCACGGGTTTCCTAAAAGCCAATGTACCATCAGCAGCAAACTAAATAGATTCACTAAAAGTAATCACTGTCTCATAGAAAGTGACTGTCAGAACACTAGCAGTGTAGCCACCACTAATTTTTACTCTTCAACATTATGATAAGTGCTGCCCACTTTCCCACTTAGATTCACGTTCTTTGTGTATTTTCTTAGAAGTTTAGACACATTTAAAGTGCAACTATGTGGATCAGTAAGGGTAAAAGATGCTTCTGGTAGTTCTGAAGCAAATGCCTTGTAGGTACCACAGAGGTTATACAGGGTCTATGGAAGGCAGAACGCTGGAATGTGCTACTGCTGCCTTACCTGCCACTGTGGTGTGACAGTTCACAAAGGGAGCTGGCTCAAAAGGTTAGTACTGGCTGACAATATCTACCATGCATACTGAAAAGCTACTACAGAAATAATTTGATGGTACTAGCTTTAGGTCAATAATTTCTTTGGCTACTACCTGGTCAGTTCCAGTCTCACTTCCTCACAATTTCAGTTTTGCCATAAGCAAACTTGTCTGAGGGACAAATTCAGTCTTTCCCAAACATCTCCACTGTTGTATAGGAGACACCACCAACTGAGAGGTATACAGAGGACTGAATCCTCAGCGGGTGTTCATTGTTGTTGCTTACTAGGTTTCAAGATCCTTCCACATTCCAGCACTCACCTGTCTTTCCTTAGGAAGGTTTGGAGCACAAAGAGAGAATCTAAGGAAGGAAAACTTCTGTCCTTGGACTGTGTGCCAAAAATACACTAACGTCATTAACATTTCTTAAACCTACTTATTTCTTAATGTTCTCATGTTCTTCATTAACTTTTCTTAAACCACAGCTTATGAATCCCACCCAAATGATTTATAAGATGCAGAATTAATATGATCAGTAGTTATTTAAACTAATTTACCAGCTGTAAAATGAGAATAAATTAAAATTATCAAACCAGAATTTCTTGAGATGTGATCACCTTCAAGACCTTTGCAGAGCAGCTACAGCCGTGGAAATATCAGGGGACATGGAAAGACTGCACAAAACCCATCCCCTCTGCAGTCCGGTGTGCCCAGCAGTAATAAGAGAAAGTGACTAGCAGACACTTACTTTGGCTGTTGAAATAACACTTTCTTCATGATGGATAATGCTGCTCCATCAGACCAAGTTCATGGCATATAAAGCTACCACATGCATCCTGCAAAAGCATCAAAAATCAACACAAAATTAAAGGGCCAACAGAAATAAATTTTGTCATACTAATTAATTTGACCTCATCATTCTCATGAGAACAACCTAGATTAGTATGCCTATTCAGCACCTACTTCAGCATGTTTATCCTTTAGCATCACATACAGTCAGACATCCATTATTGATTTTGCTGTTGACTGTTTAAGAGAGGAATTTATTTTCTTGTCAGAATTTAAATTCTAAAAATTGTTATGGGACAACATGTGAAATCAATAATAAATCCATGAAACTGGGTGCACACTGTTCTATAAGTTACAGTAGAGTTTCAGTTTTTATTTATGCTATCCAAACCTTTGGCAACTAGTTTGGACGCAGATGTTACTGCAGGTTAGTGCAGTCTGTCAGTCAAGGTTATTATGTATGTTTTATTTATGCTTTCTGGTATTAAAAACATTGTTTTAGAACAAAACTTGCCATTCTTATTGGGATTGTTTAGTCTGTTGGTATATGGTTTTAAGTGAATTTTACACCCTAAATCCACTATTAGTATCTAATTACATGGGGCTGCCTTGTTTGACCTCAGCTTTTTGTTCTTGTTACCTCTTCCAGTAGGGTGGTCTTCAGCTGACATACCTGAAAGGCCAGACCTCCCATTGCTGCACTCACGGTTGGCTGTTTTCATGTATGGAAAAGGGTCAAGACTGTGTTTGGTTACTGGTGAAAGTAACCAGAAAACTATAAAATACTTTTGTAAATTGGCATACATTTGAAATTAAACAGACTGTGGCAAAGGGATGTAGTTTTTGGTAAGACTTTCTAGAAACATGGGACAATTTTCATTCAGCCAAAGTGTTGAGTTTTGCTGTTTTTTAATCTCATACTATTGATGATTTTTAAGTGAAAGATGACCAATTACTTCCACAAAAGAGCATAGCAGCTCTACTTACTATTTCATGCTGATTTCACTTTACACTTGTAAACAATTTAAAAATTCCAGGGCTTTGACAAATGTTCACATAACACTTTATTAGCAAAATATTAATTGTTAATCACATGCTAATATTTTTTGCATAATGTTATTTTGCTTTTCTGTTTAATGCTTTCCTCATGTTACATGCCATACAACTACATCGAAAAAAAGGGCAAACCCTAGCACGGTGAACTTTCTAAAACACAAAACAAAGATGCTACAAGTAGGCTATGAGCATCAGGTATACAGTCATCAAAGTATTGATTTGTCACATTGTAGATATTCATTACTAACATAACAAAGTCCTGTGAGGGGTGGCCCCAGCAGGCTAATCTATTTGCAGAGTGAGCCTTCCATGCATGGGGCAGTGCAGAAGAATACAATTATCATTCCTTGTGGTGACCCCTTGCTGGAAATTTAAAACTTCATGCAAAAAACAATCTTCTGCTAGTGCTTATAAGCTGCTCTAAGAGTACGTAATTGCTCTTTTATTTTAAATAATAAATGTTATATAGAGGTGCAGGATTTAGTTTCTTTTGATCTTTGTAGGAAACTACTGCGTAAGCAAACTTGTTTTCAAACATAACTGTGAGCCTGATTTCCTCATCTCAAACAGAGCTTAAGAAAGAAACCTATTACTTTGATATTGCTAGCAGTAGAAAATTTTCAAAAGAGATAGGATGTTTAAATCATTAGAAGATCAGAGAATGAGAGTAATCCAAAGAACCCTTTGCATGAAACTTCAATAATTAGCAATAGGAAGGTCCTATCCTAAAACAATTTTTGAGATGTAATTAGGTGTTAAATTGAGGTGGTATATGAAAATTGATAAAAAATAGGATCAACCCAGAGGTTCTGAATCCCTCCATCAAGGCAGTATGAAACATAGAATACAAGCTACCACAGGAAACCTCTTTTTAGTTCTTCACCCCTCCAACAGGTTTGCAAATTCTTCATGTCAATAACTAAATAGCCTCCCACGAAAAGCCCAGAATTAAATAATCCTTCTCTTCAAAACAAAGTTGCTATAATGACACATTGGTGTGTGGGAACTATCAGGCAATGCAGTGATAAGTCAGAAACAAAAAAAAAATATTAAAAGCAAATTAAAGACCAGGCATATGACACATATATTATCTAATACCACAACTGAATACAGTGGAGAACATAGGTAATATCATATTTAGCTCTCAGATTGCAGGAGATGAGGGAAACCTTAAGGATTACAAACATTTAATATTAGGTAAATTGGTTAAACTAACAGACTAGAATTTCCTAAGTTAAAACTATGCCTCTGAAAAATATAGCCATTAGTTGATGACTACCAAAAAATGCAATGTTATGAGAAGTAAAATACTTTCAAGGGCTAGGAATGAATGAGAAAACATTTTTTTTTTTTTTTTAAAAAAAAAAAAAAAGAGAGAGAGAAAATTATTGGGTAAACAGTGATATAGAAAATGTATATAAGCCCAAATATTCTTGTTAGTCAGTAATAGAGAAAATAGGAGACAAAACTATTAGGAAAGAAAATGTAGCATGAGAGTAGAAAATTAAACGTAGGCAGTACTAAAAATGTGTATTTAAATAAGAAATATCTGTTGATTATGTTTAAATTATAGCTGATAGAAACTTATTACCAGCTGTTATATGAAAACCATAGAGTTGAGCAAACCAAAAAAAAAAAAAAAGAAGAAGAAAGAAAGTAAACTTTGGAAGTTGGCAGAACAGTGACAGTCTGGCTTTTTAAGTCTTCTGTTAGAATACTTACACTATGATCATGTTCACTTCTAAGCAAATTCTAGATAAAATGAAAAAGATTCAGAGAAGAATAGTCAAAGTGACAGACAATGCAAGAGATTTCTGTTTAAAAGATGAGACTAAAACCAGAGAAGCTGGAAGGACACTCATGCACTGCTGTAATCCCTATGAAGTTACAAGTTTTTGCCACTGCCTATACCATGACTCCAAAGCCGAAGAATAACTGTTTTGACCAGCATGGCTCACTGGAGCTAGCAGCTAATATTTACAAAAGAAGGCGGAGCTTAATAAGTTTCCTTGCACATGTAAGAATTCCTCTTCCTCTCCATATGTTTAACACCTTATAGATCTGGATTTCAATATGTTTTGTATCAACAGCCAGAATAGCTGCTTTCCGCTGGATTGAAACTTGAACTTGATTCAAACCATCTCACTCCTCTTTCATGCCCCTCCAGAGTATGTAATTCCATTTATCATCCTTTCCATCACCACTGTTGGGATATCCACTACCAGAGTCTTTCCAAACAGAATGATTTCAAACGTTAAGGGACTATATCTAGGTTATATCTCACGTTGACATTGTTCAGCTCTTTACAAGAATGGTTGTGATTTTACTTTTTAGCATGAGTCAGGAGTGTTAGACAGTAAGGTGTAAGAGCAGCATTTATGAAAGTGTAGCCTTCTTGAAGACTTTAATTACTGTGGAAATGGCAAGTCAGAAACATACAGCACTAGACTAATCTGCATCAACATAGTTCTGATGGGTTATATAAATATTGTGAAGCTACTACTTAAAGCTGGCTGTCGAATGAGCCAATTTTGTTGGTGAATGCTCTCACCAACCCAGGTGGGCCATGTGATTTCTTTCTGTTCAGAAAGTTACTATCCCTTAAGTCATTTGAGGGAATGGAAAGCCAGAATTAATGTCTAATTATGTTTAGTTTAGCCATAGCATGCAAAATTCTTATCTCATTTACCTACCCACATGCAGTTACTATTCCCATAAGAGACACTAAAGAGAAATTAGAGCTTTTTGCGAATACCAGTCTAGAGAGTTTCACTTTACAGAAGTACTTCACAAAAACTCCTTTGTAACCACGATGGAAAAACCTAAGGATTTTTTTCAATCACATCACAGCTCACTGACTGTAAAAGTTTTTGTTTTGGTTTGGGATTTTTTTTCATTTTTCTAAGTCTTTCTAGCGCTGGCTATTAAGGAGTTCTCACTTTTTATCACTTTATAAGGAAAAAAAAAACAGCTCAGTTTATCTTTTGCTTATTTTCTGGAGCCTGCAGGAAGCCTCTGCCATCCTAAAGAAAGTCATACATAATAGAGCAGCTTTAGCCCAGTAAGCCAGTCTTTCCCAATTCATCAGTCAAAGTGTTATGCAAGTGGCCCCCTAAATTGATAAATTCCCACAGTGCCTGTTGACCCAGCTGCCAAGTGCTCATGCAGCAGGTGTTGTTTTCATGACCACCCTGACAGTAATACAAACTGTTTAGCAGTTGCATTGACCTCTTAGCTATTAACATTGATACAGGCTTCACTAGGGACTAGTTTTCAAACATGACAGAATTTCTTAAGACTAGAGGTCATGAACAAGTATACCATATAAGAATAAATTTGATATGCTGCTGAGTTTAAATCTTAAAAGCTGTGAGTTTTTTCCACATTATTCCCATGTAGTAAATCTGGAGACAAGTAACGAGCTTTTGGCATCTCTCCCAGGACTAAAGGTATACTTTTTAATTTTAGAAACTGTACCTGAAGAGATGCTATATTTATTCTATGACAAGTAGTAAATTACAGTGAAGTAAAATTATTTTTTCTTGACATTTTTCCTTATAAAGGAAAAAAAAAATAAACTAGCGCAAAAACTTTGGTGATATACTTAGGCATATTTCTGATACCTAGTATCTTGTGTGCAGTTAATTGAAGAGTGATGTTCTTCAACATATTTTGTGCCACAATCAGGATTTCTATGGCCACATCTTTTGTTCAAATTCAAACATCCAGGAATTTTGTCTCTTTTTCTGTTGTTTTTTTTTTTTTTTTTTTCTTTGCTTTAGCAGGATAGTAGAGATTTTCAATATAGTATCAAAAGTCTGATGGAGGAATTATGCTGTGTTCAGTACCATTGTATAACTGCTGAGTTTGACCCTCCTTTTGCATTGATTCCGTATGTCTGAGTTACAGGCTGGTGCATACAACAAGCACATCACTGCATGTTTAGTGAAGCTGGGAAAAACTGAATGAAGGAAAGCATGGAGTTCTAAGCAATTATATGATGAACCCTAATCTAATAAAGCATGTCAGACTTTTGTATGCCTTGAAACTAACAGTAGAGTCTACTTTCCTACACCAGCTGCAGTAACGTAGTCAGAATTATTTTACGTATTGCACAGTCAGGAATTCTCAGTTCACTAACCGTGGCAGTGAAGGGACCCAGCAAGGGCCCCATCCCCCAGTACAACTTCTCCTCCATGTTCCATACATTTAGAGTTGTTACACAGTTTCATGAAAGCATGTTTTAAGAAGCAAGATATACTGTACTGTACTGTATATATGAACAGCTCTTTAAGATAACTAGAATTGTACAGACCATATAAATAGTCATTATCAGCTACATTTTTGGCTGACTTTCTGCGGACCAAACACTGCTTACTGTAAGAGTAATCAAGCTGTACCCTTTAGAGTTTTATAGATTGAGGGAGACAAGTAAAAAAATTCTCTCCAGCCCATGGTGTGGCTACATCTATTCCCCTCCATTTTCCACGTCAAGAGACAGAGTGAAGCACTAGTTGTATAAACAAAATCATACGCTGTATAAGTGCTGGAAAGATCAAGTCCCAGCAGTCAGTTTCGAGATTTATGTTATCTTTGTGAGATTCAGTTCAAAACACTTACACCGAGCCTGAAAATTTCCACCCCTTAAAGCCTTAAGAATGCGAAGTGTAAGTATTGTGGGGCAGAGACTTTCTCATGATATGTGTTTGTACCAGAATGGCATTCAAATCCTGAGAAAGAAGTGTGGCTTTTCCCATAGTACAAATAAGGAAAAACAGTAATTCTTCTCACACACAAAAAGGATTCTGCTGCAGCTGCATTTGTATTACTCTTCTCCTAAGGCACTCTGCCAACCAGAATTTTTTCCATCTTTGTTTCTACTCCACCCCACCTTTAATAAATATTATCCAAGGCTGATGAGTGCAAGTTATTGATTGATGGTAGAATAAAAGGCAAGGTTATATTCACAAGCACCACGAGCATTAGAAAGCTTTAAATCATAAAAGTGGCCAGCCATACTGTGCTGGATACAAAAAAAAAAAAGTAAAAAAAAAAGTATGAAAGTATGATTTCTGCCTCCCTCATGAAATATGAATAGAAAGAACCCAAATATTCCAGCACTATCATGGATAAATAGTTTGCATCTATTAAGAAAATAAATCATTGTCTTTGCAAATAAAATACTTCTGTGACTTGTGAGGTCATTCTTTGCTGAAGATATACCACTGGAGCTCTTTTCTAAGAGATGCTCCAGGAACCTGAGGTTATTCTTCCTGCTGAACACAGTACTGTACTTGTGTTTGAGCAAGAAAAAGAGAAGACTCCGTTTAAAATAACCTGAAAGAAATGGGCTTTGAGACAGATGAATTAAAAAATGTTGCCTCCTATGCAGATGGTTGTAAAGAAATCAACACAAACTTACACCTTTCCTTTCCTGACATAATAGCAATTAGAAGACAGATTTTTTTACTTTAAATCTGAGTAAGTCTCAACTGAAAATCTTATCATTTTGTATAGCTCTTTTCAAAACAGCGTTGCCTGTGAATCTCACATATAATTTTTAAGTGTAGGAACTTACCTAACCAGATCGTATGTAATGCACTCATTACCATAGAAGTGAAATTCCTTACAGATCCAAATTAAAAAAAAAAAAAAAAAAAAAAAAAGCATTATATTTAACAGACAGCTGTGGAAATACATGAACACAAAAAAAAAAGGGGGGGTTTCAAATGTGCTGCACGAAAGGTGTCAAAGCATACTTCAAAGACCTTAAATAATACAGGAGCTTGAATCTGATTCTCAAAAGTGCTTTTGAAATCAGAACTTGGTGCTACACTGAAAGATGCAGCTACACATTCTTTCGGTCCTTAATGTCATTGGGCAACCAGTTCTGAATGGATGTTTAAATAATCATCTTAGCAATTAAGCCTGAGCAGAGAAAGTGCTAGGGTGAAACAAACCAGTGATCCTGTACTCTATTATTCTATTTCAAAGAAGAATGCAAGAAACCCTGTAATGTACCATTAAAAAGCTGCATGCCAAAATAGGGGGAAAATATAAGTCCAGTCAGCTAATAAGGGAATTCTGTGACATCAGGTATATGTACTTATTTTTCTTACAAATTTTTACCCTATCTAATAATACTTTGAATGGTCCCATTGTGCTTAGAAATATATTTTTAAAATGCTGCTAGAATATGGGCTTCATTGATACCTTAGAAGCCATGGGTTCAACTAGTTAATTTTATTTTCTTGAGCTTATTTTTTTCCTCAATAGTTCTGACATTGAAATGTGAGGTAAAGAAGAATCCCCAATTTTCCTCCTCTTTTTTTTTCCACCAGTGTTTTCCGCACATTGTTTTCCAGCATACCACTTCTTTCTTGTACTCCAAAGACTATAAAGATCTTTCACTTTGTTCCCACGTGGGTATCAATCTAGAATTTTAATATTTGGTAGGTTAACCAGTACACAAGTTGCTATTCCAGCTACTTGCATATAGCTTGGGGTTTAATACTTATGTGAGTACTCTTCTATTCTGTTGTTACTATCTTGTACAATTTTGTTTTGTTTTCTTTGAATTCTAGCTGGACACTTAGCCAAGGTTTCACTGAGCTCTCCATAAAACTGGTAGAATCTTTTTCCTACAAATTTCAAGTTTAGGAATGCTTGGCAGTAGTTCAAACTATTTCTTTGACAATGAGTCATTTTGTATTTGTCAGTAATTAACTTAATTTGCCATTACAATTCCATTCAGTTACTTGTTCAGAACTCTTGGGAGATCCTGATATTCTTTTCTCAATTAATTGCTGTGCAATCAAGCCCACACCACAGACAAATCATGGTAGCTGTCCCTGGAACCTGTAGCCTTGTGGTGATCCTATCAGTCTCTAGCTGCTGAATTCAAATTGCAAATAAAATAAGTGGTCAGCATGATAACAAGCACCTCAATTCAAAAGCCATGTAAAAAAGACTCTGAAATTCTATCAACAGTTAAGACAGACTTAAGCTAAAATGCTACAGCTACTTCATTGTTAAGGAATATAATGCTGTTCTTTTGTAAATAAAAAAGCTACTGGACATCCAAAATATCTTGTAGGACAAAAAATATTTTGTAGGTCATCTGGCCCAACACCTTGGCCAGGCAGGGACACCTACAGCAGGTTGTCCAGGTGGGTTTTGAACAGCTCCAAGGTGGGAGGCCCCACAACCTCTCTGGGCAACCTGTGCCAGTGCTCAGTTACCCTTAGTAAAAGTGTTCCCTGTAAGCAAGAGAGCTTTTCAGGTTTATTACAAAAAATTACTGTGGGCCTGCCTGCCTGAAGTCAACACCTTGAGTACCGTAAGAAATCTGCTGAGAGGCAATTCAGTTCCCAACCTCTAGAGATATATGCTGCCTGTGATTAGATCTTCAGGATGCTCTTTTTACCACATTCAAGCTTCAGGAAGTCTCAGGGACTATTATGTAATCTTGTAAAAGACCTCTGAAGGCAGTTATATGAAAGAATAGCAAGTAACACTATTTTTCAGCAATGTAACATACCATCTTTATTTTACTGCTGTTCTGGAGGGAAAAAAAAAAAAAAAGTCCTCTAAGAACACTGATTTATGCCGCTGATAACAGCACAAATGAGAATCAGGCCTTCAATAAAAAAAATAAAGTTTGAATTCCATGTTCATTGCCAATATCTTTCTAAATATAAGGAAATTAATGTGCTTCATGGTAAAGTATGCATATTTCCAACTGAGAGCATTAAATGAGATTTGGATTTTTCTTTTGTATCAATATACTTTCTGCGGCAAGCGGTACACGTTCCTATAGAAGCCACTTAAAACAACTATAATAATACTGAGTGAAAATTACAACTTTCAATTTCATATGCAAAAGCACTTTCTCTCCTTGATCCTGACTTTTAACTATACACTTGGTTCGTATATTTTTATACAGGCCTTTAGTCCCTGAAGAATGCAAAAGAACGGCTCAGTCTGTACAGACACTGACATCTGAATGCTCAAGGCACTGTCGGAATGGGCACTGCACTCCCACAGGAAAATGCTGCTGTAATCAAGGCTGGGAAGGAGAGTTCTGCAGAGCTGGTTTGTATATAGATTCATAGCAACAAGTGAATAAAGCAATGACATGGCAGAATTTGCTTTTAACAATTTGCTAGGAGAAATTTTCATTGACACTTAGTTCTCAGACAACATAAAAGAGATACAGACCTCATGAGGTGTAGGAGCAGAATAAGTCTTCAGGTGAGTGCAACAGTTAAAATCAAAATATCTCATGCAATGGGAACCACTTCAGAACACAGGTAAGAGCAGAAGTATGACAGACATCAGCATTCTTATTTTTACACCAATTCTGTAAAATAAAAGGAAGTGCAATCAATAATATGGTCACTGTTGGACTCCCGCCTGCAATCTTACACTATCAGTGTCAAATAGGAGTACCTGGTCAAGAAAGAAACTAAAATCAGGCATGCAGGTCACTATTGCATATTTTGCACTTAGTGAATTAATACAACTAATTTAGTTCTGGTACATTCTTATTTTTGATCCTGAATACTAAAATGAGAATTCTAGAGAATTCTGTGTACAACTTAACACAAGGCAGCTAATAATCAGAAAAGTAATTGTGATCCATCACAAATAACTGTGGTGCTTTCAGTAAGTCCCATCTTGTTGCTGTAGCCTATCTTTGAAGAGTCACTTGAAAAAGTGACAGTGATCAAACTTGATGGATGGCAAATGTGATGTATGCCACCAAAGGGGAGAGAGGAATGAACAAGTGACCTTGAGTGCCACAGCTGTGCTGTCAGTGTCTCACAGAGACTGTGTTTACTGTGGCTGAACCACGTAACTCTGGCCTAACAGATCTTCCAGAGCAAGCCTGGGAACCAGAAGCTGCTATTAGTGTATCAGCACAGTCTTCTGACTCATATTTGCTCAGAGAGTTTGACCAGATGTCAATATGCAGAGGTAAGACAAAAGAGGAAAAGAATAGTAGAGTAAGACAAAGCAAGGATCAGGTGATGGACCCCAGGATACTTCAGGTTGGAAAGGCACTCAGGAGGGCCCTGCTGAGGTTGACATGCAGCCCTTACAGACTGGAGTGTAAATTCCAGCAGCCTTGCATTCTTACTGATGAGCAGGAGTGACATAGTTTGGATTAAAATGCAATGGATGAAATCACTCACGATATATCCTACTGACAAGATGCATAAGCTGAGCATCACACAGCTGTGCAAGAAAAGCAGGCTGGAGAAATGGATGAGGTAATCCAGCCAGATAGCCCAGCTTCGGTTGTCCCCACTTGTCAGTCAGACATTGCCGAGATTTGGAGAATGAGGTACATTCTACAGCCCTTGTCCAAGTGGAATTCAAAGTAAAAAATGTCTCCAGTGTGACCATAAATGTGTCTTGAATAATCTGTTTTGTTTAAAAACTTATTGTTCTTTGATAGATAGTTTGTTAGATACAAGTTCGTACAAGAAAGCTGCAGAAAAACATGTAGACTAAGGAGTTTTCTTCATTGTACCCCACATAGTACTTAGCTGAATCTCAAGCTATAAACGTAACAAAAATAAGAAAAAAAATAGTTACAAGGCATCAGTTTCCATCTAAGGTAATTAAGAAATTCATGAATAATATCAAGAAACTTGATTTGTGTAGTGTATTTTAAATATTTGTAAATAGATATTACAGCTTTGCTGTATCACAGTGCAGTGACTGTGCCATAGAAGAGACCACTTTCAAACTGGAAGTTTTGAATACTATTTTTGCTAACGCTGGCTACAACTTCATATAACATTTAAATGTAAAAAACTTGGGCAAGATGATTGACCTAGAACTCTGCGGGTAAATTGTCAAATATTGACTAAAGAGATAGGATAAATCTTTCAAGCTTAACTGATAAAAGCTGTCTAAAATATGTTCTGGTTCTTTTTTTGTTCTTTTTTTTTTAATGATAATTCAATTTTATTCCAAGATCAAGTTATTCAGGAGCCAAACAGGCACCATTTTGTGCCTCAGTTGTACTCTGCTCTGCTAATGAAATAGTGTAGTGCAGAACTCTGCATATACTGAGTAAGAAGTTTATCTGTGATATAGTACTTGCCAGTTTGGACGTGGTCAGGTGCTGATATGTCTCTACAACTTCAGGACTTTTTTGGCTTGCCATCATAAGAAATGGGATGACACAGACCACCACTGTCTAAATTTCTAGCAATTTTGTATGTCTTCTTTTAAGTGATATGATATTTGAAGCCTAAAATCTTTTGAGATGAGTCACCAATGCACTCCAAAATCCCACCTGAATACAGGAATTGGACATTTTCCAAAATTTGCTATTTGATTTTCACAGTCTCTCCTGGGAGATACTCTCACAGACATAAAAAAATACTTCCCCACCCTAGTATTCTACAACTTTAAAAAATGCAATTTTGAAACATCCAATATTTCATCCTTTCTATTTTGTTTTTAATTTATGTGCTTTACCATTATAAGTTCAGAAAAGTAGATCTTAATGAAAACATACTGTATCTTTTTGCTTTGCGACACTTGAATGAAATTAGAAAACTGCTCTTTTTTTACCCACAGCAAAGTGTGACCCAGCATGTCGACATGGAGGTGTCTGTGTAAGGCCTAATAAATGCTTATGTAAAAAAGGCTATCTCGGCCCCCAGTGTGAACAAGTGGATAGAAACATCCGAAGAGTGACAAGGGCAGGTATTCTTGATCAGATCCTAGACATGACATCCTATTTGCTGGACCTAACCAGCTATATTGTATAGTTTCTGGGACTATTTGGAAACTACACTTTCAACGGGCATTTGTTTTGAATCCTGTCATTTTTAAAAGACGGTTGGTTATCCTGCAACAAATAACGGTGATTTGATTTACCTTATTAATTTAAATATAGTATCCAGAAATGTGCCAATACATTTGTTGTATGTGTGTAAATATTCCTGTACATCCCCACGGATGTACAGATACCCAATACATGCACACATACACGGGCAGGCACTATCACAAATATGGTTTTACAGGTAGTGGAATTTTTTTAATATATATTTCTTCATGAGAAATAGTTTACAAAGCAATTCCACTGCAAACCACAATTTCGTCAAAGGACTTTCCTGATGTCATTTTGGATTCACTGACATCCCAGAAACCTTGTGTCTGCAACTGCCTGATTATAGCAATAAGAGAGCAGTTTTGAACCATCACTGTATAAACTGCTGGACTTAAAGAAATCCAGTTGTAACAGTTTTTAAGGCGAAATGATCTACGTTATGAGAGAATATTTCAGATCTCCTTAATGCATTCCTATCTAGGCAATTCATTGTAAGACTGTAACCTTCACCTTCATCAATGTAACTCTATTACAGAATGTTACGCATTTCTTTATCTAGCATAGATGCAAAAATCTGGTTATCGCAGCTTAATATCAAGATTGTTTCGAGTGTTTAATAATTAAATTATACTCGCATATTTCAAAACCAGTCATCCTAGAAGGTCTGCTTTTTATCATATATTTTATTTAACAATGGGCACTGGGTTCATGTTACATATTTATATTATTTTATTTTATTTTATTTTTATAATATAGACATCACCTAGATGAGACAGCTTTGCCATGTCCTGTATAATACTAAAGTTACATTTTTCACCAACTTAATTGGAAAGACGGGGAAAGAGAGAGCAAACACACTCTTTATTGTGTTGTGGATCTAATCTAGAAATGTATCCTTGTGTCAACTTGTATTCATTCACGACGGATGAAAAAACAACCACCAACCAATCCTAATAAAATTCCAGCATATGTTAGAAGTGTTCATAAAGTGATTTTCACTGTAACAGGACGGGCCAGATTATACATGATTAGACTGCTACCGATTTCACACTGAATGGAACTTCACTGGACAAAAGCTCACATTAGCACGTGTTGGCTGTGTAAGATGTCACTTGTACAAAACGTATAACAATTATTGCCAAATATGGTTTTAAATGTAAATGTTCCTTGAAGAGCTAACATAAAATTGAATTTTTGTAAATGTATCAATAAATATGGTGTACATGCTCTGGTCAGGTTTTCTAAAGTATTAATATTCGAATTAGATGTATCTTCAGAATCGGTGCCGTTATCTCCAGCTCTGGGACGTTATTGGCAGATTCTTTGTTCACTGTTTACTGGCTATCAGATTTCCTTTGCACTACCTGGCTTTTATAAAATCTTGCCTGTAAAAAGAGAGTAGAGTAGCCACAGCATGCACACGCTAATGGTTCTTATATGCAGCTATTCATGTGTCAACAGTTTACAACACTTTAGGCAATAACTTCTAGCATACTCTAGCCATATTGCTCTCCAGTAGCAAAATTCTCTTTCCAGGGTAGTGACATGTAATGAATTTTCCTTTACGGAAAGTTGTCAGTCTTCATTTAATAAATATTAAATCTTTAAGTACAGCAAAACAGTTACTTGTATTTATCTCTATTCAGTATTCCAACTGAGAGGAACAGAAAATTACACTTCCATATATGTTTGCTTGGGTTTCAAGCGACCTCATGCCAAATGGAAATTGGTTGAGAGATCTTGGTTAAGTGCTTAGTGAACAATGGTCTGCATTAAAAAGTGCATGCATAATTTTGCACAATGTAGATTCAACTGACAGTCCATTGAAAGACATCTCAGGATTAAATGAGCATGAAGACCAAATTGCCCTCTCACCCTAGAAAAGGGTGGTCCCTTATAGTCACACCAACACTTCATTGGCTAAGCAGTGTGACCAATCTTAAAATGAACCCTGCAGTAGCATCTGTAGGTTAATAGCAGCTCTTTGTCTCCACTGCTTTCTGCCTTTAGTCTTTTTCCTGAATTCCATCACAAAAAGTTTTACAATTAAAAAATGTCCTGACAACCATTTTTGTAAATTGACCTTACCATCTAATCTTCCCTTATTCAGTGTGGGTGACAAAAATGTGAACTTCTCATGAATGAGCCAGCTGTCTAAATCTGTCAGATAGTGCAGTTTTATTGCACTCTTCATAATCAGTAGAGCAAGAAAGTCACTCAAGTATTTTTGCAACATTTAAATATCTGACAGAGATAACAACTTTAACACTTTCTTTAATGAATATATTAAAAAACTAAACCCCACTTTAGCTCATAATACTCTCAATAACTGGCTGGGGAGATGTGATAGTTCTTTTCTCACTGCTTCATTCCTAGAGACTAAATATTTATATATAGATATATATAGATATATATGCCACAGTTGTGAAAAGAAGGGATAACAATGACCATACAGTTTTCATCTTAATAATAAAGACAATTTAGTTTACTAGTGGAATCAGAAAATAAAACTTCATTAAAGGTTAAGAATTAAATCCAGGGCTCATTCAAATCAATGGCATTAAAAAATAAATAAATAAATAAATAAAACTCTCATCAACTGCACTGCAGCCAGAAAATCACTTTTAAAACTGAAGCAAATATTTCAGTTTATTTCTTTAAAAAAAAGTTGTAAGTAAAGAATAGAGAGAAAGGGGAAATAGCTTATGGAAAGTGTTCTGCTTCAGTTTTAAATCATCTTTTGTATCATGTGAAAGCAGGCATCTGCTTTAAGCCCACATGGATACATACGAAGTCCCAGTGGAAAAGAAGTATTCTCAAAAAAAGACACAAAAATCCCAACTGCTTATTTATCAAAAGAAATTATACTATTAAAAAGAGTGAGTAAACCCTAGGCCTAACCACCCAAGATGCTAATATAAAAAGGGCAACTGCAGTAATTGCCCTGAGAATTGGCATACAAAAAAAAAAAAAAAAGGTTTGTAGAAAGTTAGGTCATTCTACAGCCATTCTCACACAATCTCTGCGAGTGTCCCAGAATAAAACTGAGCTTATAAATGAAACTAGATAAATGAGGCAATTAGATAAGGGCCTCTAGAAAGGATTTTATGTATGTGTTCAAGTTGTCTCTGTCTCTGTCTCTCTCTCTCCTAATCTTTTATTCCATTCACTTATTCCTTTATTGTGAGATACTGCCCTCTCTGTGTCCCAGTACATGGTATATTTCAAGCATTCTTTCAGGCTTTCTACTGTTAAAAAAGAATAAATATACCTGTTGCCAAAAGTAACTCTATTCCTGCTGTATGCTAGTTTTCAACCCTCATTTAATTATTTGAGGATGGAAAACCTTCATCCTTCTCTTTTTAAGATGCTACCAATCAGAAAAAAAGGTGTATTATTTGAATATAAGGAGAAACGTTCTTACTCCATACATAAGTATTGAGACAAAAAGAATAATCAGCTCCAAATTGGTTTACTCCATTTCAGAAAAACAAACAAACGATCAAAAAACGTTAAGCACACTTTTCTAATGTTTCCATTAAGAAATACTATCCCAAACCCTTCCCGTCAAGGAAATATATTTCTTCCATTAACAGTCAGGGACACAGATACAGACTCTTTGTACCTTTAAATCCTCACAAGTTATTCTATTTCATGCATCCAGAGTATAAGCTAGGTATGAATAAGAATATAAGTTCTATATTGGCAACCATGACAGCTCTTTGTTTATCTCCTTTCATTCACTTCTCTACATTTCAGTTTTGTAGCTCCTTCCTTCCTAGAACTATAGCAAAGATTGGTAATTGGTTGCTGCAGCTGTTGCTTTTTCTTTCTCTCTCTTTTTTTTCCAAACTGTATAATAGATATATGCATCTAAGGAACTTCCCAATAGACTGGGTTTGTTATCTTTTGATTGCCCCACAAAATCTTGTCATTTTATTGTTACTTCTAATGCCATAGTTTGGCTGGATATTGGCCACTAACTGTGTATAATGATTCAGGAGTAACAGCCTCCAGCTGCTCAGCATCAGCTATACTGATGGTGGAAGAAGGGAGAAAGCATTTGTTCAGACTATACAGTCACTACACTAGTCAGAAAGTTACCAATTTCAATACAGTAACCAGATGCCTCAAGTAAAAAGCAGAACAACATTCCCAAGATGATGAAATGTTGCTTTTCATTATACTCTTTCTCTAATTTGGGATCAGAAATGAGGACTTTTTCATGTACAAATATGCAAAAGTGATATTCTAAAAACACTTCAGCTCAAGTAATCTTTCACAGGTGTGGAGTCCCATTAAAATGAAAATACTCATGTGAGATTCGACGTGCATCTATGAAATGGGCATTTAAAAGATTGGGCCCACGTGGAAAAAATAGTTCTGAGGACATCCTGCTCTGCTTAGTTTTCCTTAACTGCATAAATCCTTTAAAAGATACTGAAGTTTTTAAATCTACTATCTTTTATTTTAACTGTGTATCAGTTCAGTTAGGAATAATACCATATGGATCTTCTGGCCAGGGTGATTATTGTCTTAGAAGAAAGGGAAGGGAGTCATGAAGTAAATCAAAACTAACTTTTTCCTTTTCATTATACTAAAAAATGACCAACATTTCACATTTGACAAATTAAAAAATATATGTATTATCACTAAGAACTTTGCCAAAAAGGCAGTCAACATCTTACATTTATCCTGACCCAAATTTGCAGTAAAGATCTACCAAATAATCTGAATTTGGGCTACAAAAACCTGATAAATACTTCCATTAATTTCAAAGAAAAATGCTGTAGAAACACTAAAAAAAGTTTTGCTAAAATTTTCCTTGCTTTCAAAAGGGTAGCGATTCAGTGAAATACTACTAGCTTACTTTTCAGGATATAGGTGTGAAACAGCAGAAGATACCTGAAAGCTCAGTGCAGGATTACCTCAAATTTTCTTTGAGGGCCCAACTTGATGTCCATTGATGTCAACTGAAAATCTCCAATTGACTTTGTTAATTATAGGATAATGTCCTTCAAAGACAAACACTTAGCTGGCAGAAGAACTTCGCTACAGACATCACTACACCCTTTGCCCCTATGTCAGCATCTATAGTCATTAGACTCAGGTTTTCCAGAGTAAGACTGCAGTTTCAGGCCTGTCTTTAAGTAGTGAGCATATCCGATCCTGTTGAGTTTCCTTACAGGTACTGCCAACTGCTACACAGAGCATTCTGATAAATCTGCCAAGCATTTTGTTACTTCTTCAAAAGCGCTGAGCAATTAGCTCACATCTTTTCTCTTTCACACGTATGTGCTTATTTCAAATATTTAAGCGTATGCCACTAAGCAGGAAAGTAATTTAAATAAGTCAGTGGTCCCATTTTATGAAAGACATAATAACACAGGGCCCCAGAGCGCCCGCACAGAGGGGATGTCATCCCAGTGCTCACAGACATCAATGGATGAGTTCCTGCAACTGTTTTGAGTCCAGTATTACAAAGGCTCCATTCAACATAAGGCATATTTTCAAACCTTTCTTCACATGTTAAATAGGAATGGTGTAATATTTCAATCAAGACTATACCTTAATCCAACAAAAAATTTTGTTCCCATCCTTACTAATAAAAATGGCAATACTGAAAGCGATGACACTACTCAAAGTACTAAAATAACAGATGTAAGCAAGTGCAGGATTAGACTTGGGTAGGTATTCTACAGGCAAAGGATCTATCTGCTTGCCTTTGTACTCATTGACTTCAATTACTGCTGTGCACTAAGGATTTATCATGATGTAAAATACACAACAGAAAACAATATGGCAATTCAATACAGATTTACACTGTGTAGATTGTCTAATCGGACAGTATTAGTAATGCCTTATCTTCTAGATGGGAAACATTACTATTTTATAGCTCTGTATAAATAGTTCAACGGAAACATCAACCTTTTTCCTTCAGTTCACTCATAAGTTATTAATAATTACTAATTTGGTCTACATATTGGTAAAGGATTATTGTGTTATCCCCTAACCCAAATAAAACTCCCACAGGTTTCCATGGGAGCTTTTCTTTACTTTATGCTGTACAGTGATTTGAAAGCCAAGTGGCACACCTGCTTACCAGAACTCCGCGCACCAAAACCGCATAATTCAGGTGATCATTTCATGCCATAGGAAGTCACAAAAAAAAATATTTTATATAATATCAATTTAATGTGTGTTTTTGCCTATTGTATACTGTACACACACTGGCTTCCACAACCAAAAATATCAGAAATTTTTGCTAAGAATGTGCTCAAACAACAAGCTGCACTGTTGGAGAAGAGTTTTATTTCTATGATAAAAAAACAACTTTCCATCTGTTATAAGTGGTAGTAGGGTGCCATATATCATATAGTTAAGTTCCTTTAACAACCTATGAGATGCTCCCATTTATTTTCATTTTGCAATTAAAAGAAAAGTGAAAAAAATCTTTCAATAAAAATTGTTTAAATTCCTGTTTCAGAAAGAAGGTGCCAGCTAAAGCATGTGAATATATGCGATGGCTGCATTCACAGTCTTTTTGAGTGGGAAGAAAGCAGAGAGGTGGCTGTTTGGTTTTTGTGTGCTTGTGTATAGGATGCATTTTGTTGTACAAGAAAAAGGTGGTTTGCATGATGAGGCAGTGACAACCAAATCCCATATGCTGAATGCTCCTAAGAGGAGTCACTAAAAGAAAAACACTCTAGGTGGAGTCAACTTCGGTGTGCAGAATGCTCTGAATTCCTATCAGTATATACTGAGACCAGAAACCATCTGGTATGAAGTCACCAGATGTATCTTGTAGTGATCACCGTTAATACCAGAAGCAGTAATTCTACCCTGTGAATTATCCAGAAATGCTATTAGCTGTCCCCCACAAAATATACTACAGAATGAAAACTTCAATTCCCTTTTGAGAACAATTAGATTTTAATGGGAGCCAAGCAGGAAAGGAAAAGGAAATAACAAAAATCTGTCACTTGAGAACGTAACTGTTCTGATATTCCTCTGTTTAAGTAGTTTTATTTTATAGTAGCCATCAGGTACTTTATGTACATTTGAAATGTGGGAAACTAGTTTAGAAAACACCATTCAAACTATGTTTAAATATCTTCTATTGACTGTACTATACTACTAAGCATATACAGGCACCAATCTAGCAGAGCACTGGAACACACAAGTAATTTTAAGCACATGAATCTCACTAAAGTCATGTGCTTAACATTATTAATATAATTAAGTGCTTTCTTGGTTTGAGACCTTACAAGCCTTTGCAAGTCTACCTATGTAGATTACGTATGCTATATGTGTATTCTTTTTAGGGAGACAGCATGGCTGAAGTTCAAAGCAAGAGAATTCAGTTACTGCGTGTCACAAATTCTATATAACCTTAAATAATTGCATCTTTGTGCCTCCACTTTCCATCTAAAAATAAGTAAAACCAATCCTTGTAAAGCGCTTTGAGCTCTTCAAATGAAAAGTGCTATAAAAAGTACAAATTATTATTATATTATTGAACACCATGTATGTATACACACTATTATGTAATATATAATATATGTATAATGCATATAAATTCTAACAAATGTATTTGTGTAATATCTGAGAAATGGAACAGTTGTATCTGGAAGTGATAAATGCATAGAGTTGGATTTATTGTTAATCTGTGGATTTAATGATTTTTTAGACAAAAGGATGTTTAAGTGTATAATTGCTTTTCTTAATTTAATATATTTATGTAAATGCATGCTTGAAGTTCTGGATAGATAGTTATTCTGTGTCCCTTAAGCTAATAAAATATATTAAACTTTATCTTACAATATAAGGTATATGTGCTGCTTTTTTTTTATTTTTAATATACTTATTATGACTAAATGCGTAATTTAAATTCATGACTATTTTAATTTTGAATCGGCTCTTTGATCTTTGCAGTAAAAGCTAAATGCCAGCATTTTATATATTCATTGAAATGTACCCTAGTTTTATTTATATAAATTCTAAGATGCTTTTATAAAATGTGACTGAACACTGCTATTATTCTTGGAATGGGAAGTTTGGAATGGGGTTTCCTGTTTGCTTCTGGATAAACGAGAGCAAAAATTAAGACCTCCATATTGAAAAGATACCTGTTTCATTGCAAGCAGTATGTGAATGGACAGACAGCTTGAACAAGGGAATTTCCAGTACAGGCTTTCTGAGTATATATATGTTGAAGAACTAGTTCAGTACATGTGAGAGAATCACTAGGGATTCTTTCTTTGGTTTATTTATTTAATATCTTCAGAGAAGATTCTCTCTTCAGAGAAGCAAGTCATCAGATAAATATATGTTAAATTCAGATGTACCATTTCCAGTGATTTAAATAAGGGTCATAAAAAATGAAAGTAATACTGGATTCTTTCCATTTCTCCCCATCTCAAGTAACAAGTTCTGTTCCATTGAATAGACACCTAAGCATATCAGTGGGAGCAGGATCTCTCTCTCTCTCTCTCTCTCTCTATATATATATATTTATGAAGGAACATTTAATCATGACACATAATTGCAAACTGCACTTGTAACTTATACCTGTGAGAGTAAAAAACAGTTTAGACAGGGAGAACTAAAGAACCAAGGGTTTCTTTACACACTAAGTTTACATTTGTGGTTTTGAAACGCTGTTGAATATTAGTCTTATACATTTAACTTACATAAAGTGTTCAGCCCATCATGTGTTCATTTTTTAGATTAAAGAAGGAATCAGTACTGAAACTAAGATATGGGTGCTATCTCTATGCTTCAGATATAAGCCAAAACAGTCTTGAAATTTTCATGAATTTTATTTTCCATTTTTCAGCTAGTTATACCATTATACAGAATGGTGGCCAGCCAGAGAACTAAGATCCAAGGAAAATTTGAACTTAATCCAAATTTGAGGATATTTGGAAACTGTATCTTACTTCAGCTTCTCAATGAATAAATATGTCAGTTGCAGCAATATTCTTTTAAACACATCTTCGTAAAGAATTTTCTTAATTTGAAGAAAGGCTCTGAACAAGAAAACAGCCGAAAGATGGAAAATAAAAAGGAATGAAGAAATCAACAAGGATTGTTTTAACTTTTTAGTGGGATCTACATATTCATGTAGAAAGTAAAAGAATCCTGTGAGGTATACTACATAATTTTAAAAAATACAGTGCAGCATGTAGTTCTGGTGACATCATGAGTCATTTGAGTTTGTTCTTATAATTTATTAAGACATTATGAAAACCCACTGACATATTTATAAGCCTTGGAATTAACAGCTACCTTTCATTTCTTTTACAACACATAACACATGAATGTTACATAAAGAATTATATATACTCAACTATGCACAGCAAGATTGTAATTCTATCGAGAGCTTCTGATGACATCCTAAATATAAAGGGCTAAATTCTGTTCTGCTGTTAAATGAATTAGATGAAGTATTGGCCCCCTGAATGTGGCTTGTGTGGTTTGTCAGTGTCATCACAACTTTCAAATGGAATTCAGTCCTTAAATGCACAATTCTGGAGCATTTCACTTTAGTAATGTAGTCAAATGTAGTCACTAATAATACCTTTGCTTCAATATTTAACCACTATCCCCAAAATATATACTTCAAATTAGCTTCTGTCGTTTTATTACATTTTCTTTATTTCCACATATAGCTCCGTTCTTTAATTCTTTTGTTCTTATTTGTTTCCTTATAGAGACATTCGGCTCCATTCTATGGAATAAATTTGCTAAATATTTACAAGTTTTTAAGAAGATTGATTATGGCATAAGTGGTTGTTTTTTTCCGTTTTAACAAAAATACTAAGTAAGAGATCAACTCCTGTTTTAACTCAAAATTAAAAATGCACCACAAGCAAGTAGGGTAGAATCTTTAAAATGCCAATGAATCATTTTGGTCTATGTGGTTGCATTTATTTATTTTGGGGGAAGGGTTGGTTTGAGTCATATTTGATGACATGTCTACATATGACACACATCTCTGGCAGAATTGGGCAAAGTGGGACATAGCTTTGGTTTTGAGAAAACCTCACTGAACAGTGGCTTTCTTGTTTGGTTGGTTTGGGGAGGTTTCTGTTTTTTTATTATTATTTTTTTTTTTTCTGTGATTTTGTCTTTCAAAACTAGGCTTGCTTTTGTCTGATGTCCAAAATTTGAGGCTGAAACAGTTGAATGAAGGGTTCTTATACTGATTCAACATTCAGCATTTAAAATTTATCTTTTATTACTTAGGAGATTGGCAAAATCACAGACTTCTTCAACTGTCACTCATCTTACATTAATACAAATTTGCTGATATCAGTACCATCATTGTACTTCCCACAATGAGGCCAGTGTCGTCATACTAGCAGAATTTGCTCCATTTACACACACACTTCTAAACGTTTCATTGTTCACTGTGTAGGTTTGATTACTCGGAGATGGATTAACTGAGGAAAGGAATGTAAGAGTTGAATGCTGGTCCTCCATTAGCAGTATGCTCTCCCTTCAATATTAGAAAAATGAAATTTAGTGACATATATGAAAGCAATTTCCACCTCAGGGAAGGGGAACATATGTTTGAATTGAAGGGCTACATTTGGTTCACGAGATTTATAAAGAAGAGATCTAAACTCAACAAACACTTAGGCAGTAGAATTAGTGCTTTCCTGGTCAGATGAATAGAACAGGTGCAGACCTAGTTCTCAGGTCTTTAAACTGCACCAGCCCAAATAAATTACAGCTATGGAGTGTGTTTAGCAACTTCAAGCAAACATTAGAAATGCAATGCCCATGGTGCAGATAAAGTGCTTATGAAAAAGGTAGACGCAACATCTGTACTGGCATGGAACGTCTGTTCTAAAGTAATAGCTGCAAAATGCCTCCTATAAAGCATAAGACTGTTAGTACAGCTGCAGCTTTTAATAGCTATTGAATTTCTTGATCAGGGTGGCAGATCCAGAGCAAGGGAAATGGACAAGTGAAACTATAAACGGCTATTTTACACCTATGAATGTAGTATCAAATAAATGTGGTCGAAGTCATTTTTATTTTTTTAAGAAATTCATCCCTGGAGAGCCTCATGATAGATCTTGCCTAGGAAGCCATCAGAAGGCATTTATGTCAGCTTGAAAACTGAGGTTTTCAAGATGCATAGCTGTACAGTCTACATATACCTGTTGCTTATTATATCTGTAACAGAAATATGCAGCTACACACACATGCATAATACCCCATGCATTGTCTGTGCACTTAATTCAAAACCGTTTGGTTTTACATTAGTGTAAATAAGGAATATAAAGGTACTTAATCAATTGTGTTTTGTTTTTGTTTTTTCAAGATGGTTTTGCAGGAGGAAAATTGTCTTGAAGTGTCTGAGTTGCACGGAGACTTGAACAGAAGCACCAGGAAACAACCAGGAAACTCATTACCATATTAGCTTATCAAAATTATTCCAGACAATACATCTGTCTGACACGTTCTGAGTTTTCTTTAAATACATGAGTAGAAAGATTCATGTCTAAGAGGTCCCCTGTGAACTACTAGAATCATATTGATTTTACGTTTATAATTATTGCTTTTTGTTTTTGATGGAAGTTCTGTGGAATTATCAGGGTTTTAGCTCACAGATAAACAGTCAGCAAACTATGCACTGTTGATGTCTGGTCTACTCAAAGTAAGTCCCAGGCATGTAAATCCTTCAGAATTCCAAACAACAGAACAGTCTGCCCAATTTCCAGTACTACTAAAATTTTCTGGCACCTGAATTCACTACGTACCTTTTAATCTGGCTAGAAATTTTTCTGGCTGGAATACATCCTCAGAAGTACCTGAATAATGTGGAGGTAGATGGTTATCTCCTCCTAACAGCAAGCCAGGATAAGACATATAACAGCCGAAGCTTGCTTGAGACCTTGGAGAATCCTGAAAAAGTTAGTCATAGTCAGCACCTCAATTAACTTCATGGGTGGTGGTGCCAGTTCAGTGATAAGAACACTACTATAGAAAGAGGTGGATCTAGACTCCTCTTGTTACTTCCCAAGAAACTGCTTTGACTGCTATCCTTCTGGCTGAATCGAAGCTACGAAGCACCCAGAAATGATAAAAATCAGTGTCAAAAGAAGGGAGAGAGGAACAGAGTCAGAATCTTCTCATCTTGAAAGCTTATCAGAAGGTAGAAAGGCCTAATGTTCTGCTCCTATAATAGTTCTGCTCAAAAAATTCACTTATAGGCACTCCTGGAAGCAAGAAGTTCTTCCAACCAAGAGTCAAACTCCCTTTTCTGCCTCTGTGATCTTTTACTGACTTCAGATTGGTCCATTTTCAACAGGCAACTCTGAGAATACTTTTTTCCTTCATTTATCTCTTACTGTGGCAGAGCATTTCTTTGAAATCTCCAAGAAGTTTTGCAAAAGAATTTAGGAACATGGCCCCAAGTGTATGTTTACAGGGAATAATCTGCGTCTTTTAATTATTTACTGCTATCCCATAAAAAAGCCCCAGTTCTTATCACAGGCACAGATTTACAAAGAAGAAAGGACTAAAAAGAAAAAAAAAAAAATCACATAGACTGTTAAGACAGCCCCAAAATAAAAAAATTATCACCTGAGAGGTAGAAATGATTTCTTTTATTTTTCAAAATTCTTCTGACAAAAAAGCTCAGGGTGTAAATTCAGATCTGTTGATGTTCATAGGAGCTCTGCCTGTGATTTTGGTGGTGCCAGCACACCAACCCACTCTAACAGTCTTCAGGAAGGCAAGTTCAGATGGTAATGGCGTTGTCCGCTTCATTGGTGTGTGGCTAACTTACCACTGTGAGTTTCAAACTTCAGCTCCCTCACAAATAAATATCCCTATGAAAAGCTCGAATTGAAAGATTTGTCAGATTATGAGATTGAGACATTAAAAAAAAAAAAAAAAAAGATGAAATGAATCCCTTCTTGCATCTTTCCAACAGGTAAAAGAAAATGCTTAAGTGTTTCTATCTTAGGAAAAGAAAGTGAAGATAGGTCGTTGCTGAAGATTTTAGTGACTACTGAGTTGTAGAGATCAGTGTGATAGCTTTAAGTCAGCTTGAGTATGAGCAGCATTCCAGTAGTGAAATCAGGAAGCAAAGAAACATCTCAGATGAGCCTATGAAGCTCCACACAACTATTTTTACCTGCAGACCACTCTCCTAAGCTGCTAATGACTTGTCACTCAGAAATTTCCACAATGTACTGCAATCACTATTAACTGCAGTGTAGACACAGCTGAAAAATCATCTTTAGTACCATTACTGAGTTAAGTAAAACCGTCCACAGATCAGAAAATTATCACTCATATTGCAGGGGAAAAACTGACACTGAAATAATTATTTCTAGTAGTGGTGGCAGGAGAAAAACATTGAGTTGGCTTTATTTTTGTTTAGACAATCTGCTGGTGGACAACTAGCATACAGAGAACACTAAGCCAAAAAGTCTTTGGGGCATTAGTTTCCATGCTTAGAGCCCATCGCAATACTAACATAAATAGTCATTTCACTCAGTTGGTAAGCTTCATCCATTTCTGATGCTTAATTCTGTGCAAAGAAGCAAACTGTTTCACAACAGTAATGAATAATACCAAATCTACGCAATTATGCTGCCATTATAATGAAGAGAGACTACAGAATGGTGGTCAGACTAGTATCCTGCTATCCAACAGCTATTTTCATCTGACAGCTCTGTGTGCCTAGGAACTAGTGAGAACATCACTTCCTATCTGTGAGAAAAACAAGTTCCTGACATTTGAGTACGGATACAGTATGTATAATCTGGAATGCACTCCACTAGAAAGAATTTTCGGTGGGATAAACTATGCTGCCCCTGTACACTCGAGATAGCATCTGTTGTTTGTTTGTTTGTTTGTTTTCCTAAGCACTTCAGATTTATTAGTGCTAGAAATGCATCTTCAAGTACAGTATCATCATAATAACCTTTTTCTATCTATGTGAACCAAACGGAATACACACACAAAATCTTCTCAAATTTTGAAGCTACCTGCATTTCAACCTGCTACTTTGCATTTCAACCACATGGACAGGTTAGCTATTACTACTAATCTCCTGCTTTTTAATGAGGTCATAAAAGCATGAGGTTTGGCCTTCTTTCTGTCAATCCATGGTGACCAAATATTCCAAATATTATTTTGGCTACAGTGCAGCTTCGCACGCCCTGTACATAAACTGCTTAGCACAAAACAGGAAAGGGATCTGCAGGTCCATTTTCTGCCACTGGCAAGTGAAAAGAAAGATAAGGTTCTGAAGGATCAAAGGATTAACTGAATTGGATCAGACTTGTACACAAGTGGAACTCCCTCTTAAAACTTTGCATACATAATAATTATATTTATTTGTAATATGGAAAATCCTTCAGCATCAACTTATTTTTGTTCTGTACTTGAACAAAATTCTCCTAAGCCCTTGCCATATGCGTGGACTAGTTTAAGCTACGTTGTAAACAACGCAGAAATTGAACACCATTTACTGCTGTGTTTGTCCAGCACCTAGTATCTAATGCTAACTGAAGGTCCTACTCAAAAAACACAAAACAGAGTAACATGGATCTGTCATGATGGTTAACCATATACAAACTTATATTTTGTATTAAAGCATAATGTTGCCTTTGGTCCTCACTTGCATAGAGCCTGACTAACATATTAAGTCTAAATTGTACCTGGAGAAGGTAGTCACATCTATCAAAAATTCTTCAAATAAACAGTGATGGAAACACTGTGATGGAAACATCTGGAAGCTGCTATTAAAACTGAAAGGTTACATAACACTCTGCAGAGGATGCTACTTCATACAGTATCCCACTCTTAAGACCATGATATCACAGATATGAAATGAAAAGAATGTGTACCAAAACTATTTTGCATCCAAAAGCCAACAGAAAAGTTAAGAATCAAACTTACTTTTTTCAGTTTGTTTTTATTAAGGAATGACCATAAGAATTTCCAAATAATATGCAGGGGAATATTTTATTAACGGGAATGGAATAAACCCCTAAGAACAGGGATTAGGAACTGATTTTTTAAATCATTTGCATGGGAAATTGATTCCTGCACCACCGTGAAAGCCTGGCTTTTATTTCCCAGTCCTCCAAACTGCCCTACTTGCCAATTTTAAAAGTATAAGCAGTTGGAATGAGCACACAGCATCTGCTTATGGAGTTAAAATCTTCACCTGTACATTATTTTCAGAATTGGTTCTCAATACTAGAAAGATTTTTTCACATGGGATTTCCTAGTAAGATGTGAGCATCTCTACAGTGTTCAAGTATAAAACGTAATTTTCAAAGTCACACAGCACAAGAAGTGTTTACATTATTTTAGACATATTGCTCACTTACAGTAATTTTTTCTTCCTCTCTCTTGATTCGTATGTATCCAAACACCTAAGCAGCCCAAATATGTATGTGCGTAGATAAGCTAAAATCTGAGAATTTCAGGAGTGGTGAAGTACATGCTTTCACCTCTCCCCCTCCTGAAAGTGTCAAATGCTTAGTTCCATGGAAATTGAACATATTTTCTCATTACATTAATTAATGGGTCTGCTTGGGTGGCATAATTCAGTATAAATTTCCTTTAGTATTCTGTCATACCTAAAAAGGATCTTATATTTGTGATGTCTTTAAATTTTTATGACTTCTACTCTGTTTAGTCTGTGTGTAATCCTTCTTTTGAAACCTAATGTCCTAGAAAATCTGCAGGTTTTTCTCAAAACTGGCACACTCTCTAGTTTATAGCCATTTCTTCTTAGAACTCCATGCAAGTCCTTAAGGTGTAGTTCACAGCTCAGGGAATTTATGATTACATCGTCAATGTAAACTAAAGCACTGTGATATATTAAAACTGACAAGATGCTGTTCATTAATCTCTGAAATATGGCCAGGTGTGATGTAATTAAGTGAAGCTTCCAACTAAGAGATGCCTAACACAACTCCTAGCTCAGCTTGATGGTGGCTTCCTTTACCTCATCTGGGAGAAGGACTGCCTGGGTGGGGACTGTCAGTGGAAGCGTAATTTCAGAAGAATGTGGTTTGGGGAAAATGAGACAGGGTAATCCCTTTCCATGCCAGTTTCTCAAACAGTTCAGCTTCTGCTTTCCTTTCATTTCCAGGTTAGAACACTAACTCGGTAGTCTTGTAGTGAACCACAGCTTCCCAAGGAAATAGTTTGATGGGCTGGAGGTACATTCTTGTGTATGAAAAAGAGGAGCATTTTAAGTACCGGACTCTAAACTAGTGGAGTAAGCAATGGCATGCTCTGAACACAAAACTGCAAGTGCCGCAGTTTACACATGCTTTGTATCTTGATCAAAACAAGACTTTAATTTGATGATAGTTCTTTTTATTTTATTTACTTTTTATGAATAGTTGTACTGTTTCAATACAAAAAGGGCACAAATCAGAAGAGACAAAATATAAGGAGAAGCTCAACATTTCCACATCATTAATTTAAACCTCAAAGCAAATTAATAAATAGTATTGCCTAATTTTACTTCATTAACAGTCTACATGAAAAATATATTGAATAAGACTTTGACTTTTGAATAAAGGCTTTGAAACTCATCCCTGCCACAGTAACAGAAGAGACTTTGTCAGCTAAGCTTGTATTCCTGAGTTGAAAAAGAATCAGACATTTTTTCCCAATACTAAAATAAAATGTGAAAATCGGTTCTTACACAGTCCACAATGTAGCATTTAGTGTCCATGTAACATTGATGTTCAAATCCTAAAACAATTTACAGTCATTAAATAGCTTTGCTCTCTGTAAATCATAACCAAGCAAGCTATTCAAGAGTGTAGAACTGGTTGAATTTCACAGACATTACCTATTTGATCAATTTTATCCAGCTACAAATGATACCTTTTGTGACATACGTAGTTTCTACGCTACTTCCAACCTTGGGACAAAAGACCGCTCTTCTGGGAAAAACAGGGCTTGAATAACCTTTATTCTACCATCCAGAATCTCTTGAAAGAATGTGGAATAAGACTATGCCTTTGCATGTTCTTCTTACCAAGGAGAAATCATAAGGAGAAGGTTCCTCTTCTTAACTTCTCTTTTGGAATAAATGGGAGAGAATGAGAGAGAATACTGCTAATACCTCCTGAGATTCTCATCCATGAACAAAGTGGAAAAAGACAGGGAAGAACAGTAAAAAGAATGTGGAACTAGAAGCAGACAGACCATTGGGAAGAGATCTGTCAAAGAGCAACAAAAGTGAAATTGGAATGAAGAATTATAAAGACAGATAGAATAACAAGCCTGACGGGAAAGTTAGGGATACAACCAATAAAATTCTTGCTTATATTTCATTGCTGTGAATCGAATTATTTGTGGTTGAATATAGTAAACGTATATTTTTGCCTAGCTCTATCCAGGATTCCTAAAGACTTTTTTGTTGGTATCAGTATTGGAAATAGCATTGGATAGTACCAGTAGTAGAACAGCAGTCAGGATCACTGGTAGTAATTATGATTATTCCAGATTACTTTCACCTTTGTGAAAAACTATGTACTACTTGAAGCCACTTGTATATTATGGTGTTTTAGTAGCGGTGTTTGTAAGTCCCCTGTCTAGTTTACAGAGAGTTATCCAGGCCCTTAAATAAGCCTTATTCCTTTTTATCCAAATTCAAATATTAGTACTATATGACTCTTCTATGGCATTTGTTAGAATGTATGCCTCCTTCTCTCAACAGTTTCTACCCTACCATGCATGACCCCAATCAAAAAACACTGTCTTTAAAAGAAAAGTGACATAAGCAAATAGATATGTATACATTGGAATTAGTCTGCAGAGAAATATTATATCTAAAATCTTAAACTTGTAATGTATTTACAACATTTGTACTCAGGATTTTTTATTATTTTCTGTAAATATTCTGGCATTTTACTTCAAGAAGGAATTGGGGGGGGGGGGGAAAACAAACAAACAACAACAGAAAAAACATACTCATGAACATTTCCAGAAAGTTAATCAGACGTTTAACAAGAAACCAGGCTCTCAGAACAGTTCACATCAATTGCATTAGAAATGTCTCTTATTGGCCGTTATCTATCAAAACTAAACCTGACTATGATAACAAATGTGTACTTCACGGATTTATTGGTTGATAAATGCATCTCTTACTTAACTACATTAACTGAATTAAATGAAAAAAAAAAAACTAAAATGACTCATTTCAACTCCTATCTTAAATCGTGATAATCACTTTGGACTCACAAATAGAAAAAAAAAAAAGATGATAAAATATCTCCTAGTAAGAATTCCCCCAGCAATGGTCAGCGTACTGAGGCAACTTCTTGAGTTAACATTACATTCAATCAGTTTCTGCCTTGGAAGATAACTCAGCACATGTTCTTGCTTTTGCTAGAGTTGTAACACTTGTGCGAAGTTATCCCACAGAACTCTATGCAGAGCCATCTCAGTCTTTTCTCCGAGTGTTTTCTATTACACAAAAGGCATCTGGCAAATAAAGAAATATTTCCTGTTAACTAGATATAGGAGAAAGCAGTAATTATGTAATGAAAGTATTCCAAAACTGACACTGCACTGGCCATATTTTGATGTGTCATTTATGCAGCTTTCATCAGATTTATCATACTTCAAGACTATAAGAATGAAACTTAAATTATTATGATGCCTAGCCAACAGTATTCATTAAACTACTGAACTTAGTATGCCTTTGTCTGTACTGATGCTACAGGCATTAAAAAGCTCCTTAGACCAAAGCATGACGGTAAATCTTTGGTCAATAATCTCAGGTAAAGGTGGACTCCAACCCATTAGTTAATTAGGAATTTTTTCTCAGACTCTGCAGAAACTTGGACTCAACATGAAAGTAGATGATAGAACAAGTCTTTAGATTCAAAGTTCATTACTCATATACCCCATCAAGAAAATACTACACTGAAAGTTTTAGCCATCAGAATGAAAATTATCCAAACTGTTTGCAGTCTTAGCTGCAATGATCATTTATTTCATTAGGTTTCAGATGATAGACTGTGCATTAGCTTAAAAAAATCATGTAAGTTTTTTTTTTATCCTTCTAATATTAACCTCATTTCCATTAAAATGATAATGGAAGCCTATGAAGTTCATGTTAATTGCATATCAAGTTTTTATTATTATTATTTATAGATGTTCATATCTACTACATGGGATTTAACAAAATTCCACTTACTTTAAATTGCCATTAACAAAAGATATTGCAGGAATTTTAAAGCTGACATATTACTATTTGAAGTCTATTTAATTTTACACGAACATTAAGATCTGTATTTTGAGACACTATTCAAATGTTGAATTACACCAGTGGAAATAATGCAAAAGTTAATCTGAGTCAACCTTCTGATATAAAAGTTCGCTGTTTTAATAAAATCTACCCCTCAAGAGCATGTATCCTTATATTCTGTATGTATTTCCATGGTCTCTATGAATCACCTTCAGCAAAATTATGCTCTGATTGCGTACTTAACATCAACTCTATAAAAATAAAGCATTAGGCAATAGCTCAGAATACAACAGATTACTGTAACAAATTATGCTGGTAGTCAGGAAAGGCATTCACTGTTGATGGTCTTGGAGATCACCAGAAATACCATTCATCTCTTAAGAATCTGACTGCTGTCCCAGATCCCAGATGGAAGAAGACAAAACTTCTATGAAATTCCAAGAATTCCAAGTCTCTCAAAAATGTGACAGAGCCCTGTCAAAATCTTTTTAAAGCTACAATGTTTTCAATATGGTTGGCCAACAGACTTTAATCTCAGGCATAGATGGAAATTAAGATTTAACTAATTACATCTCAATAGCTACTACAATTATTGTACAGATGCTTTATGCAAGTAAATGAATAGCAAGTCAATACTGCCTCCTGCACATAAACTCTACTGTTTATACCAGAACTAAACACTGTTCCTTGAGAGGATGGCCATTAGGATTAATGTGTCTCTTCTCTATTTCTCTTCTGCACTTCAATACCAAAAAGGTTCTGTGTCAATTTTTCTATTCTTAAATTAAATATTAACATTCAAAATTGATATCTATATATCACATCCCACCCAAAGTTTCAGATAACTTATTCTCTAAATATATAAGAAATGTCTGTCCCATCTGGCAGAAAAGTAAAAAAAAGAAAGCTGGCATATTGAATTTGAACCTAATTTTCAGTGTTCACTCTTCTTGCCTCTGAAAATACGTTTCTGCTGCTAGAAGAATATGAATATAGTTACTGAATAAAAAACTTGACATATGAAAAATATACAGTAAAATATTGCACAGTACATCTGGAAAAAAAAAAAAAAAAAAAAAAAAACGATGGAAATTACTCAATAACTTTTTCTTTCTCTTTCTTATTAACCAAAACACTGTTATATATGTGCTCACAGAAAGATTTCATAGGACAATCACTCTTTATTTGAAAATAATAAGTTTTCTATGCAGAAACCTGTCCCACTCCACCCTGCAGGTTATTCACAGCACAGCTGCTTGATTTTTGGAAAAATGTTCAAAATATTTATTCATTTGTGTTTGCACACTGCACTATTCTTCATGATAAGTTTAATATGAAACCTCAGGTGAACCTGAAGGCTTTTCTAAACATCTGTGGAAGTTTGTCATACCTATGCCCACAAACTATTTGCCTGTTGAAATATCCAAAAGCTGTCACGGTCTTTAAAAAAGCTAGCTTCTACTGAAACAGGATCCTTCCCTAAACAGAGTGGGAGGTTAACCAGTTTCATTCTATCTGCTTCTTTTCTTTGATTTTATCTTTTAATATTAATATTCTTAAGACCACCCATCAGCTAAGTTGTTTAAAAAAGAAACTTACTCCTGAGTTATCTGATCTACAACTGGCGTGAGGTATGACTTCCTAAAAAGATGTATATATTTTAAGGTAATTACTTAATTACATTCTTGTATCATGGATCATTATATTTTACTTTTTTTCCTATAAAAACTTAAGACAATATAGTGCATATTAGTTCAAGTTTAAGCCAGTGTGACAATTTAGCACAGCGACTTGATTCAGAAAGATACTTAATGCTAAGTAGTTCTATTCAGCTTCATTTGCAAGTAGCAATCCTCAAATTTCTTACCTTTAGAATTAATTACAAATAAATTCATCCTCTCTGAAATTTGCAAATTTAACTCAATGTGATTTAAAAAAAAAAAAAAAAAAAATCCTATCACTCTGCAAGATCCACTCAATTATCTAAAGCTGAAGAAGTATGAAGTGGACTATTTTGAAAACTTCTGTGCAGAACAAACAAAAATGAGTGTTTTATCTCTTTATCCTACATTGTGTATGCTATTTGTTTCAAACAAATTCCAAATGAAAAGAAGCTAAAAGGTAATATTGTTAAAGTTTTGTGAAGCCTCAGAAGATTGTAAAGAAACAAAAGATTGATGTTAAAGATTAGATTTTAAAATAGTTGACATTTCACTTTGGATATTGTACTGCAGTCTAAACACAAGTATAACTAGTCTGAAAACATACCTTACACTTCACAGAAGGAAATATGGGACTAATAATGCTAGCTCACAGAGCAAAATTTGCACTTGTAAAAGCACACAGCACATGCTACACGTGTTAAAGAAAAGTTTTTCCATAAAAATGTTATTGATACATTGACAACACCTTGTCACCAAGTCTCCTAAAATGTGCCACCTAGTGGAGCATGTGAATGACTTCTACACTGTCCAATCAACCTGTTTTGTACCAGTGCAGATTTTGTCATTTAGCAAACCACACTGATAACCTCTCTTCTGAAAGAACAGTTCTGCATTTATCATTTCTCATGCTGCAAATCACCCGTGTGCCTCAGACCACCCTGCAAGCTTTGTCCTCCTTGGATTTCGAATTTAGTCTAAAATAGAGTTCCAAAATGTTGTGTACTCATTACTAAAAATACATACTCTAAATCACAACCAAAATTAATTCAGCACAGAAAATGTAAATGAAGGTAAAATGAAATGCAACACTTTCTCTGCTGAGTAGCTAAGGATGGAATCTGCACGAGGTGTTATTTGGACGTAGATATTCTTGATTTTTTTTTTTTCCCCTATCCAAGCAGTTCTCTACCACAGAGAAGATGAGAAAAGAGCTACCCACTGCTAAACAAGACAGACACACACGTAACTCATATGCCTTAGAAATGAGCAGGAAAAAATTATCTGGAGCTGAGAGAGATGAGACCAAATAACATATAATTTCAGATATCTGAAGAAGAATATCTTAACATGCAGTTTTCCAATGGATGACTTTTGCTCCCCCCAAAATCCATCACTTCAGATAGCAGTACTAGTTAATTGTTCCTATAAATTCAGATGATTTTTTTTTCTCCTGTCTTCAGAAGCCTATGCACTCTGTTGCCAGCATCTTGATGTGTAGATTGGGAAAGTAAAATATTTTCACTTTAGGCAGATGCAAATAAGCGTAAGATATTCTAATAATACCACCGCAGCTGGAAAATCACCTAACTAGTCTCATGAAGATTAACTTCCTTTGCTTCCAATTTATAAAATGGTGTTGTTTTTCTCTTGTTATAAGAATATTCAGTGTTTTTACAACTGTAAGCAGATACACGATATTTTGGAACTTGGGGCGTCTCGATTTTCACCCCCAAGAACTGTCACATTCCTCAGGTTTGTGAGAGACGGAAAAGAGTCCTAACTTAAAATGAAGAGTCAGTTTTAATGAGAAAGAATCACTAAATTAATCGTCTCTTCTCTGTTGTTTTCCCGGTACACATTTACCTTTAGCTGTCCAGTCCCCATAGCCAGCACGTGCTTTCAGTGATACATGCATGTACACTGCCGTAAACATGGAGCAGAGCACCCATTAGTAATAACGAGGGATGACAAAAGCAACTGGTAACAGTTAAACCAAGTGTTTGTGGGCTGCTTTGAATGGATTGCTCTGCATTCTTTTGCAATGAACAGGGAAAGCTATGATTAGCTCCATATGACTGGCAAAGGTGATGATAACATGACTTATAAAGCAACCTGCCAAACAAAGTATTTATCTAATGATATACTATGTGTACACAACCAAAGATGCTCCTCTAGAGGCACATCACACAGTAGTTAAACACACAGTTTAGTAAAGTGACTATAAAATCACCTCAATATTCATGTAAGGAAAGAGCTTTTAAAGCCACAAGGTAATCAGAGATAGCCGAACTGTGAAGAAAGCAGTGGAAGTTACTTACTTCCCACCTTTGGGAACAAACCTCTGTTAATCTCAGACCTTGCAATTTGCCAAACTAATTACACAGGCATCATACTTAAAGGAACCGATAGAGCTTTCCAAGTCAAAAGGAACAACCACCTACATGTCCTGTTGCATGTCACATTACCACAGAGCTCTCTTCTTGGCTACTTCTCATCTTTTCCAATGTTTGCTGCAGTCTGGATTCTGTTTTCTCTTACCAGTTGCACTTTTGGTTGTTTCTTCTTTCAAGTTAGTTTCCAGATGTTGCCTACCCATTTTTCCCTGCCTCACCGCATCTTTTGCCTGAACTTCACCATTCCCTTCTGCATGTCCTCCCTATACTCTACTCACAATTTAAGTCAAGATTTTGAAACCTGTTGCAAATTAGACTAATTGGCAGTTCTTTCCTACAGCTGTGTGTATTTCTTAAGAACTTAAGAAATTCCAGGGTTTGGGGGTGTGTCCTTTTTTTTTTTTTTTTTTTTTTTCCCCATTATTACCTTCTTTGGACAAATTTTATACTGAACCAAACTGCATCTGCTTCCAACACCAGATGAAGAGTTGTGCTGGTACCTTTTAGGGGTCTTAGCTGGGTCAGGTTTGTAATTACTTTGTACACTACTCAAATGGAAGAGATCCACAGAAAACTTAAAAGGAAAAGTAGTTTATAACATGCTTGAATATTCCATGCTATCAGTGGTAGCTCACCAATTATTTCCTACTTGCCAAATGCACAAAATACTTCCAATAATAATTTAAAGATATAAAAAAATAGGAATCATGACGCTGTCTAGGGAAAAAAAAAAAGAGTCTGAGTGAGCACAGGCAAAGCATTTTAGTAGCTCTTCAGATAAGTTTCTCTTTTTATTTAAAATCAGCTGAATCTAAGTAGTTTATAATTTAGTTTACCTTACAACTAAAGTATTGATTTCCGGCTTTATAGAGAGAGTTCCCTTTTAATATGACCTCGTAAATAAAAAACAAGATCCTGAAAATATTCAGAGAAAATAGAACTCAAAACTAAAACCACAGCATTGTAGCAGGCCAAAATCCTCAACCTGTGAAATATCTTAGGATTGTGACAAAACTATTCAAGAGTTGTTATATTTGCCCTTACAAAATCAGCAAAACAGTAACTGGGAAGACAAAATTAGAGAATTAAGTGCTTAAGAAGCACTTCTCAGCTTTGATTATTAACCTATTTATAATGACATTGTTCATTCAAAACTAGAAAAAAAATAGGTTAAACCCACTGTATTTTCCAAGCATGCTTTCTCAGAGTAATAATGGTTACAGAATTCTCCTGTCCTATATTCCCAAACCACAAAATACCTGAAGACCAGGAAGTAAAAGATATGGAAAGCCTAAGGGTCATACAAATAGCAGCAGAGAATAAACCCGGTGATAAATGATCGCTGATCATTTTCCAGTATCCAGTGATCAGTGAAACAAATTAAGACTTGCTGCAAGGTTTGTGCCCTCTGTTCCTGCTTACTTCCACTTCCACTCTGTAGTATTTTGGGTCTCTCCTATACCTTTCTCCCCTTCCACGCATCACTTTCCCTCTTCTGATCTGCCCTCTTCTCTTACATTCATCACATTTCTTCTTTTGATCTCTTCCCTGATCTTCTCATTTTGCTGAACTGGTCAGCAGAATGTTTCTCATGGCAGCTTTATATTTTCTCCCCTACCCCTCTCATCCACCTGACCGGAGGCAGTGCTTCTGATCGGAGCTGGTTGAAGCGCAGCACACACAATGGCTGGCTTGGAGGTACAGCTGTGCTGTCCGGCCAGTCAGCATATTTGCTGACTGATCAGCCACTAGAACCATCAGTACAAATGACTGTCAAGCTCAAACAAACCCTCTTCCTTCAATGAGAGCACTTATGCAGGTCTCCATCCAATTTCCACAAAGACTGTAGGAACATCATAGCTTTAAAACCTCAGCCCTACTGCTAAATCTACCTTCAATCAGTGTTCTAAGAAGTATCACACTGTTGTTAAATTGTGGAAAGAGTGAAAAATGTAGTATAAACAAATGGCTGTGATCCATGCGTAGCAAAATATATTTACTATGCACTCTGGCTGTATTTCACATTCTGTCGGTCTTTACCATGCATTTGAAGGTAAACAGGCTGACAAGTAGCTTCTTTTCATGTCTGGTTGAAGGAGAATGATGCCACTTATTCAAATTCCTGTAGCTCTCTGAGCACTGAGATTCTACTGGCAACCTTTTCACAAGTTTTAAATTAGAGTATACTAATTTATTGAATACCCAAAATGCACCCAAATTAAAAATAAACTAATCTCAATTAGTTTCATCTATTTTAACAATAGATATTTTTTTTATTTCGTCTAAGAATATCTATTATAAACCTAAGCAAACCAATTCACTATCAAAATGAGTGCATACTTCATTAGTTCAAATTTCCCTACACATTTTTTCTTTCACTTGCTGTGTTACCAGGTTTCTAAAACAGTTTCTGAACACAGGGAGCTTGGACAGGGTCCTTGCTTTAAACTGATGAATGCTTGAATGCAATGAAGCTCCACTGTTTTATACCAGCAGACCTACGGGACGTCGTGCACAAAATATTGTACTTTAAAAAGTAATGTTTTTACAAGTAAGTTAACGTGTAATAATACAGGAATGATCTGCTTTTTAAGGACCACATACAAAACCCTGACAACTGTGACCTACCTGAGGCTTGTCATTGCCCCCCCACAGATTTACATTGATTCACCAGCCAGCTAAGCCAATTTATAATAAATTCAAGAGCTTTATTTGAGTTCGGTGTTCAAAAAAGCTTCGGTTCAATTACCATCAAATGAGCTAATATAAAAGATAAATATTTTCAATTTTTAAAATAACTTGTATTATTGATTAGTCTACATGGCTTAATTCAGCTTCGGAATTTGGACAAACAAATAAGAAATGTTTTACATAGCCAGCTGCACATCAAAAGTAATTTTGCAACACAAAAAAATTCTGGCCAGACCTGGCTTTTAGACAGTTATAGATCCCAGTGGAGGCATGGGAAGACCAGAGTTCAAATTCAGTTTACTATGGCAGTTCTCCCAGCTCTGAATCTTAGCCATGTGACTGGCAACGCTTACTGTCACCACAGGGGAGTCTTAAAAGGGAAAAGTGGTAGCTTCAACATACAAAGAAAAAGCAAATGCTACCATATATAACTCATATAAGAGCAGAATGTTTCTTAATAGAATCTCAAACTATTTCTTAGCATTGTGCAGGTATCTTGTTTTGTTGCTTGAGAATGACAATAGACACAGAATAAATTTTAGTACACAGGAAAGGGCATTTGTCAGTTTATCTACCTCGCTGAGTATACTTTTTATAAACTGAAGTTTAATTTTGAGAAAAAGGTAAGAGATACTGCAACTACATGTGTATAGAGTGGTGCAATAGAAGTGGATCTATTGAAGTAACTAACATTGAAGGATCTATTGAAGTAACAGTAGCTATACTGACAGCATTGAGGACTCGATACTCCTGCATATATATGCATTTTGAGGTTTTCTGGTTCAACTTTGCTCTAGTTTGGGATTATGGACTGAACACCAGTAGGGTCTGGAGGATATTAGGTGAATTCCTGGAACATGTTTCACCTGAAAGGAATCCTGGTTTGTCCTCTGAGACTTCACTGTGATACAAACCAAAACGTAGTAAGTAGGGATAACTGTGAATCTGCTACAAAAGCAAACTTGTGCTCTGAACTGGTAGTACAAATGGTACTGGAGATGCACCTGAGGTTCAAAAACATGAATAAGAATTCCAGCATAATAAAAGAGCACCTATTATGATCATTCCTGAATCATGGAAGTATACCATCACAACAACATATCCATGCAATGGATTCAATAATTCTATGCTTATCTAATGTCAAAGCAACATTTGGCATTTTCTTAAACAACTGCTATTTTAGCTTTGTGTCTGTGTGTGTGTGAATATTCGATTCCTTTTTTCCTAAACTTAACATTATTCAACTACTGCTACTGATCGCTGGCTATTTTTTTAATATATATATAATTATAGTTTAGGGAGATTTCCTGTGTGTTAGCTTCTTTTTAGTGACTTACTTATGCTATATTCAGCATCCTAAACTTAAACACATAGACTACATATTGTATCAATATACCTTGAATATTGTCATGAGATCAAGAGTCAAATAACTAAAAGGGGGCCCAGACGCTGCAACCTATTGTTGGTCAGATTTACCCCTGTAATGCATTTGCGATATATTTATGCACCAATAACCAACAGCAACACTGTTGAAGAGGAGTGACTCAGAGGTAAGCTACAGGAAATTGTAAGGGGCCAGGCAAAGACAGAATACTTCTCCATATCTGAGAAGCATCACAAATCGAAATTCGGGAGACCACCATTATACTGTGTTGGCTGTTTGTGAGATCAGCCAGTCTATAGTAGATAAAGCAGGACTGTATAAATCTGGCCAGGGCACAATAAAAGCCAAGATTAGTATAAATGCTACTGACATAGAAGCTTAGTATAAATGCTACTGACATAGAAGCTTGTTGAGAAATCAAAACAAAGTGTTATAATGCAAATGTAGTAGTCTGATGTGTAAGAAAAAAATGTACAATTCCCTTGTTGTTTTCTATTTAAAATTTCAATGGAGCTAAGTACACAGACTTCTAAGCCAAACACACAGCAAATATAAGCAGCTTCACAAAATACATATTTTGCGGCAGTTTTTCAGAGCAACCACTGATACTGACCCAGAGAACAACAGCTTTTTAGATTCCTCATTTTTATTCATTCATATAACTGGAAATAATCACCTCGTCTCGGCTTTAGCGTAACGGTGGTTAAACATTTAATCTGAACCTCTGGCAAGCTAGTGAGCACAACTAACCACAACATGGAGGAGCTGATGTACTCACAGGCTGACCCTGCAATAAGAAATGTCATATACTACCTCTTTTGCCACTTTTGAAACTCTAAAACCTCATAAATGCAAAATCATAAACTGCAATAGCAGATTACTGCTAATGAACAACAGACCCTTTTCATCCAACAAATTATTGTGATTTTGTATGGCTCTTTTCATAGTCACATTTGTCTAGATTTCATTAAGAAATGGAAATACTGTTGGCGGATGGCTTCCAATTTGTACATTGTACAAACAGATTTGGAGAACTCTCCCTGCAACAATCTTTAGCTTTGCAATATTTTAAAAATTCCACATCCTTCTTAACAATACAGGACCTATTGATATGTCTCCTTGTAAAAAAGTGTCTGCAACTCTGCTTTCTAGGGTCAGGGACAGCTATGACAATTCACCTTTAGTATTTAAAGGTGTTTTCACTGTGAAATAAAAAAACAATAAGCTGAACAAAATGCTTCAAGAGTTTCAGAAAATACAGGAATTTTTCTTTATGTCTTTATGTCATTCTTCACTGCCAGCCAGGCCATCAATAACCAGTGTGTCAGTAACTCTGGTGGAATGGTTTAGTGTTCTTACAGCAATTAACAGATAATTGACCATATCATTAAAATTTTTTTTCTATAGTCGCCATCGTTTGTGAAAAAGACAGCCAAAAGTCCAAAGACTGCACTGGTATAAAAATAAATAAACAGATTATATTTTTTTAAGTGACTTCTAGAATATATTTTATATCTAAACTGCTGACGGCACTACAGTTTAATAACATTTAAACTTGTTTCAACAAGCTAATTCCAGGACAAGAAACAATTCTGCTGAGGTGTCAATGAGCATGGTATTTGGTTAATTAACCTGCCAAAAAGCAGGGTGATAAGCCTAGTTAAGAGTCAAATATGGGGAATGTTGTATGAACACTGCTGCGTGTATTGAACCTGTTCTGTATAATTATCAGATTACAGAGCTGTCAGCCTGCTATGTGCAGAGCCTAAATTCACATGTAGAATAGTGGAAAAGCTGGTTTATGCAACACACATGCACAGAATAAATGAATTTTAGCAGGACATAATTGTAAGTGCTGAATTAAAAACATGAAGTCATATTTCTTAGAACAATTTATGAGAAATACTTTTGACAAATAGCTTATACATAAAATCCTAATTAGACTCCCTATGCACTGTTGTTATTTTTAAAACCGTTGCAAAATTTCTTTATGAAAAGTTGTATGCCATTTTTACTCCTCACATCAAGAAACTTCATAAATCCTTGAGCTGTAAAGATATTACAAACATTTCAATTGTTTTCTTTGCATGTTTTTCATCTAAATGAAATTTTCAACATTCCCAAATGGAGAAAGTTAGATGGCAGTAAGTTCAAAGGCAAAGCTAGTTCAAGTGTTCCACAGCTCTTGTTATTTGGGTTACACGTAGCACAACTTGTTCATCTATAGCAAGACTACGCTCCAGTGATACAGCTTGGCAACTTCACAATGAAAAGTTATAAAGGAGAGAAGGTAAATCATGAGAACATAGTTCTCAGAAAGAGTAGAACTGTTACTCTACCAGTGGTAGGTGGAGTTGTCACTACCTATCAATACAATGGCAAAATTAAGTGTTTCTATAATTTTTAACAAATCAAAAATATTCAGTTAAGGACAACAGAACCATTTTTTTTTCCTTCCTTATCAAGCTGTTCTCTTCAGAGAAAACATCATTAGGCCGTTCTCCATATACTATAAATTCTACTGTCAGTGGGCGAAATATATCTTACACACTGTCTACTCAGTATTCCTTTCCAGTATTAGGAAAATCCCTTCTTGGAATCAGTGATCCATACTTCAATGGCAACAGTCAAACTGAGCCTCCAAGAAAGCAAATGGGCTCACCAAGGTATTCATAAAGGGAGGAAAGACAAACTTCTTAAAAATTTAACAAAGCTAAAAGGAGGATAACATATTTTGATTCATTCCCCTGGTTGCTCCACTGCCAAAGGGACTGCTGTCCTCACAGGGGGAGTGAAAGGACACCAGTTTTATAAAAGCCCAGAGGGACAGAAGTGGATAACAACCAAAAGCAATGGCTTGAAGCCATCAGTACATTTCCTTCATTTACAAAAAGAACTTCAATATGTGCTAAAAATGCGTTGTTTTAATTTGTTAGCTGTTCTGCAAAGATCTCTTGATAATGCAGAATGTTTCCACAATAAATGTTGGCCAGAACAAGTTTACTCTAGAGTTTTACTCTATCATTGAGCATTTACAAAATAAAATAAATTTAAATAAGTAAGGTTGGCCAAATTCAAACCACAAATCAGAAAACCACCAAGTAGGACCATCCTCCCTGCCAAAGCTTAATGTGACCTAATGGGAGAACTGTAAGAGGTTAGGGTTGGTTTTTATGTAGTTTCATGTAATATTTGGCAAACCGAAGGGGCTGGGCCAGGACTTCTGATCCTTAAGCAAACATTTGATGTAATTTTTTTCACTTTTTCATCATAATAATACTCTGCATTCTACCCTCCTATGACCTCAGCCTCTTTTCCCCAGGGTGGGTCAGATTTAGAACCTCCTTCTTCACTTACGAGTGTCATTTGAATCAGCCGGTTCCAGATGTGTTTCACCTCCACCCACAACAAGCCCTGCAGGTCCAGCAAAGTGCAGAGAGGGGAAGGACTATGGGGAGAAGGAGCTGTGCCCTGGCAGCACATCAGTTGGCTTGAAATTTCTCACTGAGTTTATTATTCATAGCACTGGTGGGAGGGCAGGGGGCAGGGTGACTCACACAACATCTTGTCTAAATTGAAAACCAATACCAATCCACACCCCCGCTACGGAGAACCAGAGCTGCGGTGGGTCAGTGTGGTCAGTTTTGCTTGAAGTGGATGTCTGGGCCCCAGAGACTTGCTGCTCCAGGCTAAGCAGGTCACTTGCTATCATGAAAATGAGAGAGAATGGCAAGTTTGTCTTTCTCTCCAACTCCTTCAAAGAAACGATCTCCGCTGCCTGTTTCTTTATTTACCCATTTTTAGAAGAGGCCATATTAATGTTTGTAACAAAAGTGAGTCAATGTGAGGTCTCCTGAATTATCTTTTGATTTGTATTAAGAGAACTGGATAGAAAACAGCATTCCAGTTTAGCGCTTTTCTAATAATAAGTAAAATTAGATAAACCAACTTTCCAGCATTGATCCAACTAGAAAAGGGAATGTTATTTAGCCTAAACACAGTAATATTTCACATATAACAGAAAAAGAAAACTGGTTTCCTAACTGCATACTAAAGAATAACGTAGTAAGGCAATAATAAAGTGGTACTTTCTTTCAGGTGCTGCTACAGAAAAAATAACAGTTTAACTGTATTAAATTTAATAGTAAAGCATTTGCCTAATGGAGAAGGAGTTAACACACTGTTTCAATTATTTTTTGAACTAAAAACTCTAGTGTCTTTGCCACCAAGTGAACTTCGTTACCTCAAGATAGGCACGCATCTTTAACAACAATTATATGACATTTTAAAGTTGTCCCACTGTCCAGGCTTTCTTCCACGGCTTAACAATTTTGTATGCTTTGGTATTCAGTTTGTCCCCTTAGTGTAATTTTTGATAATCAAATACCTAACTCTGTTGTCAGCACGCTCTACCCTGAAGAAGGTAAGGGTAAAGTAAAAACTATGCAACCCCTGGCAGCTGGAATAGGTGCTCCCAGCTGGATGAAGAATTGTGAAGAGGATCAGAACAACCAGGGTCTAGGATCTGTCTGTGCTAGTCCAGGACTGCCAGGGAACCTACTTAGTTGAGAAGTGATAACAAGTTCCTGGGATGCTCTAGGTTATTTCAGTCACCTGGAGCGAAGCAAATGCAATAAGGACAATAAGAAATGATCCTGCCTACATGCAACTTTTGCCTCCCAAGAGCTCCTTCCTGCCTGGGATACAACAGGCAGGAGATGGCCCATGTTTCCTGCTCAAGAGTGCCACAGTGGCCCCAAGTGGTAAATAAGGAACACTTCAAGCAGAAACCTGCAAGTCTTCCTGTGGCAGAGCCAAATCCTAAATTAAAGGAACGTGCAACAAAGCTGCCAGAAGTGTGACACTTGGCAGCTCTCCCAGCTGCCTTCTACTACTTCCCTTCTAGCCCCCAAAGTATCTGTGATGTGAGCAAGGGGCACTCTTAAGTAGCTGCTGGCCCTTTCCCACTGCAACCGCTTGGAAGAGGACTCTTGGCTTCCTTACGCATCACTGGGGTAAGGTAGAGAATGTAGCTTCTGGGCCTTCTGCCCGATTCCCATTCAGATGGTGGAAAGCAGAAAAGGAGATGGCAGGCTCTTTCTGAATTGATGAAAGCTTCTAACAAAATCAGCCTCCTTTCTTCTCAAAGCTACACAGAAGAAAATAAAGCATCAGCCAAAAATCTCTGCCCTTCCTTTCTCCCAGTTCTTATGTCAATTGGAGTTAACTCTCACTGAACTATATACCAGCTAAGGACAGGGATATCTCACTCTCTTCACATCTCATTCACAAGTCAAAGTCCACCCTGATGTACCGATTGTGCCTTCTCAGCTTTCTTTTAGCATCCTCAGTCTCAGTACCTTGGAATTAAGATTAAGGTAACTATGCTTTAATTGTTTTCCCTATAGGTTTCCCATTTGCTCGTCACCCAAGTAACAAAGGCCATAATTAGAGAAGAACCTCTCTCATCTCACCCTTGCTTATAAACTGTTTCCATCTGGCTAAATTAAGTTAAAATTCTTTCTTCTCAACTTAGATTGCTATTTCTAATATTTCATTTCCAGAGGGGGGAAAAAACAGCAAATTACCAAAGTGTTTCATATTATGTTACACTCAGCATTGAACTGAACATCTCACTGACTCTTTTCTAAGGATAACTGGGATTTATCCACTAACATTAAAAAAATGTATGTACATGCCATCTTCTACCCCCAAAGCACAGTACAACTATGCAGATAATCATTTAACACAACAAGCTACAAACCAATGGAAAGCAAGTACTTACACAGACAAAAGACACATCACAAAATTTAAGCTCTGATCCCTACTGAGTCATTGGCATAAAATTACTAGTATCTATTAATTCCTGTAGTAATCCCTATTATAAATTTGTGACCTCTGAATTAAATGAAAGGTGTTGTTATTGCTGAAGTGACCCGAGGAATTTACAAATGAGCTTAAAATTAACAGAGCTATGTTAAGGAAAGAACATTAATATTTCTAACTAACAGACAGTTAGACAGGTGGATAGATAGAAGATAGAAACCAAATAAGTTAAGACCCAAATCTATTCTTTGAGTAGCCAATTATTACGAAGAATATTCAGAAGGCTGTATGCCAGAGATGGAAAATGTCTGACAATCGGGCACTTCACAGATCCATTTTAAATGTGTTTCAGTATGATTTTTTTTATTGTACCTTGCCTGTGTATTTTTAACTGAAGTTGTCTTAACACGGCAACTTAAAGAGTCCAGTTTAGCACGAAAGACAGTCTGCTGGAAAAGTGCAAGATAGACTCTAATATAGAGTCTTTGAGTCTATCTGCAAGATAGACTCAAATCTGCTGGAAAGTGCAAGATAGACTCTAACCATGGAAAACCTTTTTTCTTCCAGAATTTTGGGTGTCCATTTGGGTTTGGATGCCTGAAATTAGAGGTTTCTATTCCTACATGTCATCCTTAAAGAAATAATCATACAAATAAATTGTTCAAAACTTGCATATTCCTCACAGTTCAGCACCCATTTTCCTTCTTCCTAAATTCAGAGACTACGTACCAAAGTTGAAGCTGCTGATTCCAGTGGTTTATCCTCCCTATCACATAGTAACTCAAGTTCATTTGGAACACAACTTTTAGCTGAAATCCTCAAGCTCTATTTGCCTGTTTTTGCATTTCAGAACATTGGCTGTCAATTGAGTTTTCAGAGCCTAACTGAAAGCTGCCTTACTGGAACTGGAATTTGGGAGTAGGGAATCGTTTTCCTTATGAGTATATTACTTCTGTTAGTGTATGAAATAGTTAAAAATTACCAACTGCCTATAAATTAAGTTTATTTTTAAAGCATAGTGTGCTGCTGCCTTTTTTTTTTTTCCTTTTAGACATCAACTTTCTTCCCTTTCAAAAAAATACTCAGAGGCTGAAGGAGTGGGATACGGAGGAGCAATGCTCTAATATAAAGTGAAGACCACACTGGCCTGTACTCACGTCTCTCATGAAATGGTGTTTAATGTTCGGTGGACAAAGGCTACTTCAATGTAAACTTTATTAAACAGGTGAAAAGCAGCATATCAGCTTGTAGCACAGATGCCTCAGTTAGTTTCAGAACCTCAATGAACATTATAGCTGAGATTGCTACTTCACAAATTACCTAGGCATGTCAACATCAAAAGAGTATAAAAGTAGAAATTACTGTAATCCAACTGGCTATTGTATCACAACACGTAGAAGATAGGAACAGAAAATATATATTTTTACAAGTGTACAGAACATTCAAATCTGCTTATATTCATGGATTCTGTAGAACGGGATCAGAGAGTTAAAAGTGCTATTCCCAACAGCCCAAACAAAACTAGCTCAGTGACACAGTGGTACCATAATTGCATTGGGGGCCCTGTCAGAAAATTATTGAATAGCTGAAGCATTAGGTATTTTAAAATTTATTATATTTTGTGACCAAACTGGCAACTGCAGAGGGGTTGGGACTATATTACAGTGTAATAAAAATCTCATAAAACATTTAAACAAACTCACACATCTGCAGAGAGATGGGAGGTATTATGTAATGTAAGTCATTGCTAAGGTCACCTCTCACCCTGCTAGCTGCTGCAGGAGCAATGTTCAGTATAAAGTACCTCTGTGGTTTCTCACTCACCCCTCAGCCTCCGATACAGACACACTCTCTCTCATGCACGGACGTTATTTACATAAGTGACAGCCTGAGTTTTGGAGTGCTTAATAGGTGCTGTTTGTTGTTGGTTTTGTTTGTTTTCAAATAAAGTTTCCAAAAAATATAATGAGCAAGCCTGGAATTATTTTACTTTCCAAAAAATCAAGTGTCGAGGCAAAAGAGATATAACTCTCATTTTATCTTATGCCCAATAGTTCAGTGAAGGAAATCTTGGATTCAGGTCTTTCCTTTAACTCGTATCTAACAAGATCCAGAGGATTTCAATGGATTTAATAAAGAATATTCTGTGAAAACATTCTTGACCTACATCCTAGGATGGCATTCCTATTGTGTTTGTTCTTAGAAAATTTAACAACAGCTCTACAGCATTCTTTTTGCAGATTGCCAGAAAGCTTATGTCTCAATTATATGCAAATGTAGATGATAATGTGTGAGGTAGGATCCACAATTTCACTCAAGAGACTACCTCAAAACCAGTCCAACAATCAACAATCCTCGGTCCAAACCACAGATGACAATGAGAGATGAGTGTTTGGAATGTTTTTAAAAATTATGGCCGCCAAATTGTTTGAACACAGTCAGGAATGTATACTGAGGACTCATTAGAGTTCCTCCCTGGCTGCTCTCTTCACTGCAGGACATTCAGATCAGCTCCCAGAGGGCCCTTGATGAAATAATAAGTTACTGAACTGGAAAAAACAAATATCTTCAAAGTTTCGCTTCTTTCATTCTTGATTTCATACTGACCTACTCTGAGACATGACACAACATGGGATATGGAACACTCTGCAATGCAAAACAGCATAACCACCACCTTTCCTATTATCAAAAATATGATTATTTTTGCCATTTGGAAGCTGAGCAGCAGCTTTGTAAAACTGTGGTCACATAAAATACCAGGCAATTACAAAGGATTTCAGATGGGATCTAAGAACTTCTACGCACTTTGTTGTTAATTCTCATATTCTTTTCTCTCCAGCTTTTATCTTCTAATTTAAAGACCACTTATAAAGGTGCAGACCAAAAGCACCAAAGGCCCAAACTCTGTACGCAGAAAGACCAGTGACATATTACGAGTATTCTTTCTTTCCTAATAACATCTTGTTAGTATGAGTATTCTTGTAGAGAATAAAGAAAAGGGGATTAATGCCTGAAATAGTCCACATGTAATAGTGATTTCTTGACTTCTAACTTGTTCCTGAAGAACAATTCAAACACAACAATCTCCTCACAGCTTTGTTTGTTTGTTTGTTTGTTTTTCTGAGCTATCAGGAGATAAAAAAGCCATGTATTAAAAAATACCTGAAGATTTCTAAGCCCTAAGTAACTTACCTATGTCTCTCCAAGCTCAATTTGAATAGCATATGAAAAAATACAATAAACTTACAGTTCGTCTTGATTACCAGTCTACTTTAAAATCATTTCATGATCATGGGTTGAATGACTTCTGAGTTCAAAATGATATTTTGAAAGAGACCTTGAAAAAAATATCAAGCTTTATCAGCTTATCTAATGTAAATCAGATTATATATAATAGATTATATGTATTATATATATATTTCCATGTATATATATATATTACATATATATACTATTACAGAACCTTTAAATTACTTTTGTCAATGTTAAATAATTTGAAATGATGAATTATATATTTTCTAGGGTCCAGTCATGTTTATGTATTAAATATTTAAAATAAATGACCCACTTTCCTACCTGAAAACAATTACAGTGTATGTTTATGGAAAAAAAAAAAAAGTGTAAGTAATCAGTCTTGTTCCCCAGTGTTGAAGAAGCAACTCATTGTGACTGTTGAACCTGATCTCCTTGGCTGTTGCAAATTGTAGTAATTTTGTTGTAGCTAATGAAGCTACCACAATCAGCATAATTATACCAGCATAAAACTTACATCAATTGTGGAAGATCAGTCTTGCTTACACCTCCTTCATGTAGGTCTAAATTGATATTATCCAGATTAATATACATAATATTAATATAGTGTATTTTTTAAAATCTTCTAAAACTACGATTGTCAAACTGAATTCTAAGTTAGTATCTAATGATGTTGGTTTGAGACTTAGTAATGATGACAAACAATAGGAACAAAATGAATTCTGAATTCCAATTTAGAGTATGTCTGCTCAGTTGAGAACCACACAATTGGAAGGATTCTACAAAAATCTCTTCAAAATTGTATTAAAATGGAAAATGCTATTCCTCCACAGAGTGTGGAAGGAGGATAAGCTCCTCACAGAATAATAAATTAGATTATGAAATATTACAGCTTGAAAAAAAATGTTCTAAATAGTAGATATTTCAATCAAATTCCCCCCATTTTTTTTTCCTGAGACCACTCTTTGATAAAAGCTGTGACTATGCTGATGTATCCTGATATAGCTTCCTTAAATATTGGAACAATGTGCTGCAAGAGCAAGTCAACCAGTATAGTGAGTAGTACCACTACAGTACGGCTCATGCTCTCTACTGAGCCAAATTTTCATTTTTAGCATTGCACTACAACACCAAACACAACAAATGATAAGCAGCCACAGGCATTCATACTAGTATATATGTGTCAATCCAGTTTGGAGACTATTTTCTCGTCTATGAGAAAAGATTATTTGTGGTAATTTCCCTATTATACCAGAGACATAGAGAGCAATGAATTTCTCCTTCAACAGTGAAGAGCTGCAATAATTCTGACAGATGTATTCTCACTGCTGTTTGGAAGCATGAGAAATCCAGGAAAAGAGGGTGGAGTAAGCTGAAAAGAAGTTGTTAGTTTCTCAAGAACAGTTTATGTCAGTTCAAAAGAAAAATTCAAATTATATCAAAAAAAGAGAGTACAAGTGAAAGACACAATCTGTGTTTAATCCATTTGTGTGGGATTTCCTCATTGAATGCATTGCTTTCCTTTCAAGAGAAGCAGCCATCATTACAGTAATCTCAGACATATATGAACTCTATTAAAACACATTTTTAACGAAATAGCCCATAAATTACCACTCCGATCCACAGACGGTTTTGCTCAGATTCACATTATGGCGGGGCTTGCTTTCTTCTCTTTTAACATATCTTCCTCCCACAAATAGGCCTGTGGGAACTATCCCTAAGATACATCTATGAAAATGATCTTCTGTACTTACTCTTCTGTTCATTTATAAAATGCAGTTTCACCTATCACTGTAGCAACATCACATTTCATTGAGGCTCTACAAAAGAGTCAGGAAAATTCAAATTCTTCTTCCTTTCCCAGTTTACCAGAGCTTGCAAGATAATGTTACTGAGCCTAAGTCACAGTCAATATAAAGACACAGCATCACAGAGATTTCAAAGAGAAACAGAGCTATATAATAGAAGGTACTCACTGAAACAGCTCCCAAACTTTTGTTGTTCTGCCACACAGTGAAAAATACAGTCCCAAGCTGGCTATCTCAACTCGCTTGGCAACGTTTGGTGAGAAAAAGACACTTCAGAAAGGAAGAGTCCTCCATGGGACTAAGTTGAGCCTGGAGCTGTTTAAAACTTGAATACAGCAAACGCCTTGGAGATGGATTCGCTTTTCTCCTGAAACCGAAGGATGTTTTACACAATGCTAACAGAACCCCAGCCAGTAAATCTACACCATTATCTACGCTGCTGTTTCCAGTACTGTTAGCTTCAGGATTGGTATGCATCTGATCCAGCCCAGGGTCTGAGACAGTGGTGTAGATGTGCTCTTAAAGACCTAACTCTGGGCTACAGAAAGGAGCACATCTTGAAATCTACCCTGCCCTGAGGTTTGACTGGAGAAGGAAGTGATGGTGAAATTCCCTCTCCTTTACCCAGGTCATGATAAGAATGCTCACCATGATCATGCAATGCCAGAATTCACTAACCCAGAGCGATTTGAAATCATATCTGTCTCTGCACATGATGCCTCACTAACCAAGAGGCTTGCATGGTAACTCAGAGAGGATGCAAAAATGAGGAAAGAAAAGGAAGGAAAATAGTTTATTGAATCTTCATGTTGAACTGGCCCACTGAAATGAAACACAGGTTTGGCCAGCACAAGGAAAAGAACAAAGTTTTTCCTATTCCTAGAGACATACCCAAACGACTAGGCTAGAATGTTTTCCTCTGCTCTTTTTCATAATCAGACAACTGTGACTCATAACAATTGCTAACTAAAATCACACGTGGGTGATTCTAGAGCTATCCGGAAATGCTTGAGCCTCTGAGAAAATGAAACAGTGAAAATATAGGTCCCATTGATCTTAAATACAGCCAGATAACTGAGTGGGAATTTTGGAGATCAAAAAAGTGTATTACAAAACAGAGGTTGCTCTTAGCATTTAAGCCTTTAAATCATCTTTGTGATCTTGGCCATAGCCTTTCCACAGATAGGACAATGACAATAACTTAAGGTCCTGGGGCTTTATTTACAAGGCTCAGGTTAGCCCAGTGCAAAAACATCACAGATTTTCTGGGACATGTATCTCTTGGAATTTTGCTCACCTAAACTACATTTGAAAAGATGGGGTAATTGAATCACTTTTTATGCCTACTTTATAGAGCTTTTCTGTCAAGTTTTACATTATTGCAGAAGAAGAGAGAGCTTTAACTAAAGTATCTGGAGGGCCATTAGAAACATTGCAAGACAGAGCATTTTTCTGGAATTCATAAGTTCACCTCCCAGGCAAAGTATGCAGATACAAGAATCTCTGATCCATTGATCAAAACTGACTTTCTGTTAATAGAAAACCTGCTTTTCCTACATTCAGAAGCCAGAAGAGCATTGCCTCCTCTCCTCAGGAAAGACCGTCATAAGCTACACTGCTAATAGCATTGCTTTCAGAGTATCTTACTAACAATGTTAGTATTAGTTTTCACATTTATCTTTGTGATGGTTTTACTCGGGTGGGCGACCGAGCTCCACCACAACCGCTCTCTCACTCCCCCTCCTCAAAGAGGAACAGGGAGAAAATACGATGAAAGGGGCTCAAGGGTTGAGATAAGGACAAGGAGATCGCGCAGTAATTATTGTGATGGGCAAAACAGACTCAGCATAGGGAGATAGTAAGATTTATTGCCTATTACTAATGAGCTAGAGAAGTGAGAAACAAAGGAAAGAAACCAAAAGCACCTTCCCCCCCCCATCCACCCTGTTCCACCTCCTCCCCCCGAGCGGCGCAGGGGAACGGGGGAATGGGGGTTATGGTCAGTCTATAGAAATTCTTCTCTACCGCTCCTTCTCGGTCACTCTCGTCCCCTGTGCTGTGGGGTCCCTCCTACGGGATGCAGTCCTTGCTGAACTGATCCAGCGTGGGCTTCCCACAGGCAGCAGCTCTTCAAGAACTGCTCCAGATATGGGTCCGTACCACGGGGTCCATCCCTCGGGAGCAAACTGCTCCAACCTGGGTCCCCCACAGGCAGCAGCTCCTGCCAGGTCACCTGCTCCTGCATGGTCTCCTCTCCACAGGCTGCAGGTCCGGCCGGAATCTGCTCCGGCAAGGGTCTTCCACAGGCCACAGTCTCCATCGGTGCAGGTCCACCTGCTCCACCGTGGTCTCCTCCACGGGCTGCAGCGTGGAACCCTGCTCCACCGTGGTACTCCATGGGCTGCAGGGGGACAGCCTGCTTCACCATGGGCCTCACCACAGGCCGCAGGGGACTTCTGCTCCGGCGCCTGGAGCACCTCTCCCCCTCCTTCTTCACTGACCTTGGCGCCTGCAAGGCTGTTCCTCACTCCTCTCACTCTCCCAGCTGCTGTGTGGCGCAGCGTTTTTTTTCCCTGTCTTAAATCTGCTCTCACAGAGGCGCAAACAACATCACTTATTGGCTCGGCTCTGGTCAGCAGTGGGGCCCTTACCAAACATGGGGCAGCTTCTAGATCCTTCTCACAAAAGCCACCCCTATGGTCCCCTGCTACCAAAACCTTGCCATATAAACCCACTACAATCTTCTATTAGTTATGTTTGTACTGCAGAAATTATTTTTCTATTGGTTTCTTATTTGTTACATGCAACTTTCTGCACCTGATAGGTAAATTCCTAAGCATTATATGTATTGAACTAATGGGACAATAGATGACCGCTCTTCTTCCATCATTAAAGCTGATCAGGCGTTTCATGACAGGTAAGGTGTCGATATGAAGTAGTCTACCAGCACTGTTCCCTCAAAGTCTTTGTAGGTCTTTTGCTGTGTAGGGAATATTTTTCCCATGAAAATCACTGCTAAGTGTTCTTGGTATGTTAAGTCTCCTCACTATAATGGAAAATATAGTCTTTGGTGCAGATCAAGTTTTCGCAAAACTGTCAATAAATGTCAAAGCTAAGCACCTATAATTTTTTTGCACATTTTATATCTCTGAATATTTTGACTTCAGAAAATTTGTCCATTCAATCACCTGTACTCCTTATTTCCTTCATTATTTCTCCTCAATTGCTGTCTGTAACACATGGAGGGTGCGTCTTAAATGATGGCTAGAAATTAGGTTTCTGGTATGTCAATGCAATTTAAATACAGATCAGTGAGATTGGCCTCACTCTTACAAGTTAAACGACAGATGCACTTTCCACAGTCCATTAAGTCAGTTCTAACAAACATTTTGTATGTTATTTCATGTTAATTTTAGTGTTATGCTAAACATGAATGAGTAACAAAAAGCAAAGCACTGTTATTTAGATCAGTATACCAAGGCTAAGCAACCTTAAGCTTAAACTTCAGCATTCAATACCACAATGCCTTCTGCAGGTCCTGCAGAGTTTCTTGGAAGAATTAGACACAAAATAATCACAGGAATCCTGGAGCTATAATTTGCAATTACAAGTAAAGTTCTACAGGAAAAAAAAAAAAAAAAAAAAAAAAAAAAGTCCTGTTACATTTCTCCTCCCTATAATAACAAAGAGAGATGTAAAATGTGTGTTTAGGGAAGATTAGAAAACAAACATTTGCTGAGTTTCTTTAGTGGTCATAAATGTACTTGAACAACTATTTTACTTTCTATTACTGAAATGAACCACTGTAGAAATTTCAGTTCATCATCAAACATTTTTTGTTACACACATTGTTGTGGTTTAACCCTTCTTTTGTCTTCTTGAGTATCAGATAGCATCCCTGAGTATCCCTTTACTATTATTTAAACAAAAATATTTGAGAAAGATACAGCACAATGGTATCACTGTCTCATCCACTGATACAGTTATTAAAAATGCTTATGTAACAACAGTTTTAGAAAACTACATTTGGTCCTAACCCTCTGAGCAAAGGTGTCCTCAGACACACTATCATTGATAAAAACCTTGATTTTGAAAGCTATTTCTTCATCACTTGCAAAGTGTAGCCTAACAGTGCCTTTACTGTAGTCTCGCATGAAAGTCATCACTTTTCTGTACTTTTCCTATGACAAATTTATTTTTCCTATATGCTTTTACTGGCTGGTGCAGTTGGCATGGCTTGACTGACAATGAGCCAGAAGATGTGAGTGTAGGGAAAACTCACAGCTCTCTCAGCTGTTGGCACAGCAGAGGGTAAAAGCATAGCAGAAGTGATGCGTTCAAGCAGAGCCCTGTGAGTTAGTATTACCTGCCTGCCAGCTTGTGAGCACTACTGGCAGTGCACATAAACACAGATTATTCACACTCTTGTAAACTAAGAGAGAAAGCGTTGGAAACTAACTGCATAGAAAAATGTAACAAAATGTTGTAGGGATTCAGCTGCAGGAGCAAGTGAGCACCGTTTTTTGATTCCAGGTTTTTAAGAGGTGAACTAGATCGATTTATAAACTAAAACAAATCATGAATCATGCTTAAAAAAAAAAAAAAAAAAAAAAAAAAAAAAAAAAAACACTTTTGTTAAGCTCATCCATAACACATCAAACATTTTACTGTGTATTGTCACCAGAACAGAATTTTAGCCCTATTAGGGCACTTCACATCACATATTCTTATCATCTGGGAGACCATCTTTGAATCATGATACTCTAGTTGAGTCTTACGGCGAGTATTCTAGTAAATTCACCTATCTACTCTGAAGGATATAATGTCAAAGACAACATGAAAGTTGGTGATACTGAATATTAATTTATGACAACAACTTATCCTAAAACCTCCAGGATCCCAGTTCACAACTTGCTGGGCATTAGTGATTTGCAGGTATTCCCACCTACTTTTGGGGGGTTTAAGAACATATTCAAAGAAATTTTGTGAATTTTCATTTGTACATATGAAGCAGAAATCAAAAAATATTTTTCTTATTAAACCGATTCCTCTGCTTTCTGAACAAATTTTAGTTATGCTCTTGCCTTCAGAAAGTGATGAAAATATTATCCTCTGACTCTGTTAAAAAAAAAAAAAAGCCAGAAAAAACATTGTCAGATGAGACAAAAACTAGGTTGGAATCAAGGAGGCTGAATAAGAGAATAGAATACACCCATAGTTTCAAAGATTCAAGAAAACCCAGAAGAACTGAGAACCACACAGGGCCACGTTATAGGAAACAGCGTAAACACACGAGCAAGATAAACTAGTCAAAAAGTAGTTAAAGTCTCTTTTTACTTCATTGGAGTTCAATGAGCTATAAATCCAGGAGAATGATAAAAAGCATATTGTAACCAGAATTTATCTCAGTAAATACTGAGATGTACGTGGACAGGAGAATACATACATTAAGATCAAAAGCACTCTTTCTGGAATCAATGATCACAGATACCAAGATGGATATGGCACCATCTGACTCGCCTAGGTCTAGTTGTAAGCAGCATTGTCCAAAAAACTGTATTTAATAAAATATATTCAACATCCAGTAACGTATGTGGTTGAAAAGGAACGGTAGGGAGGAATATAAAGGGATCTCCTACAAATATAGTGAAGTAGATACCAAAGCTAGAAGTGGAAAAGCTTTAGAAACTACACTAGTTGCAATATTTTTGAGAAGTGGGAAATGACAAGTAAGTTCTGTGGCAAGAAGTTTATTTTAATGGAACTGCAGTAAAAGAAATGACACAGTGGAAGCATTTTGTGTGGTCCTGTTCATATTTTCACTGGAAGGACAGAGTGCTGATTCCACCATAAGCCTTTATTAACAGCCAAATCCGACAAAATGTGATTTTAAGTAAAATATATACATATATAAATTGTTTATTATTTAAATTTCAAAACAAGCAGAGCATTCAGACTAAGAACTAAGCTCTTGCCAATTTTATAGAACATAACACTACTAAGGTTATATATCAGCCTAAACATTTTCTCAGCATACTGCGATGAGAAAACAGGTTTCTTTTCCCCACTTTTTTCAAACTTTAAGTTTGCTTTTTGGGGTTACAGAAATGCAATGCTTTGTTCTTAGATCACAGTGTTTCTGCTCTCAGTTGATTTCATGCTTTAACTTTGCCAATGGTCAAGAGCTTAAGCCACTGAAGAACGCACAAATAGTGGTACCTGGTTCATGTAGTCCAACAACCTGTTAGGAGGCCCTGGGAAGCATTAACTGGGTTCTTGGACTTTTTCAGTAAGTTTCTAGTGCTTTAGAGGGTGCTCTGAACAGCATATCCTTGATTTTCTATCTTTGATACTTTGAACCTTAGACCCTTGATTTTTCCAAACTTTTGTTTCCCGTAGCTCATTCTCCTCTTCCAAGCAAAAGTTCTTGCATGGGGAGTTCAACATCAACCTCTTCCAAAAGAGGAACTAGCATAGCTCTGGGCCAGCAAACAAATGCCTAGGCAGGAGTGTAAAAGGACAAGCAGGTAAGGATATTTCCCTAGTCCTACAGAAATCTCCAATAATTTATGACTTGTGGCTTTTGTATTCTGTAATCTTCAATAGATCTTCCTCCCATGAATTTTTGCAGCCACGTTTAAAATTCACATGAGCTTTAAATATCTACAGCCTTCTGCAGTCAGGAGCTACACAGCTTAAATTCAGCTTTGAGAACCATGTACGTTTTGAACCTGTCATCTGCTGATGTAACTTGATGCCCTCTTATTCTTGTATTGGAAAAGACATTAGTGGTGGTGATAGGGAAATCAGTCCCTACTCACTCCATGCTTTAAGATACTGCTTGTTTTATCTTTTCGTAGCAATGAGTCTTAGTCTACTTGGTCATTTATGGCAATTGTTCCATAGCTGTACTTCATCTCTTATCAAGTTGAGAAATGATTAGGACTGTGCATACTGCTGGAGATGAGTATAGACACTCCTTTGCTTATGTATATTAGTTATATTTAAGTGTATAACTTGTTTGCCTAATATACCTAATGACTGACATATTTTTTGCCCCAATGCAAATTCAATTGAATTACTATTAGCAACAAAGCTGTTTAGAACTTATTCTCAAATTCCTCTATGCCTTATTCTCTTATTATCTAATCTAATTATCTTATTATTATTCTCTAACCCTAATCTGCCAGACATTTTCTCATTTGAACAAAACTTCAGCCTCTGGGAAAGCATCTTCTTCTAAGAACTTCCCTTAGTGTGTTTGTTTCATCTCATTCTCTTCCTTCTCCTTTCCCGCTCCTCTTTTTTTCAGGTGTTATGTATGTATTTGCTCTGGAGGTTTAAATACTACATCTTTAAATGATCTCCATAACATCCATAGGTATGACTCTAATAGCACTTTTTAACTCACTTAGATAAAGTATTAAAGACTTAAAGTATAAAGTATTAAAGACTTCTTGTCTTTTAGTTAATTTACTTTTCTGAAGCTAAATAGAATATTGATTTGTTTGCTTTTCTTATCCTGTACAGGGACTGTTCAATGATAAATGCTTTGAAACTTGTCAGAGTATCCCAACAGAGGAAGAAGTAAAGTACTGATGGAACATCCAATGCCCAAATTATTTTTCTTTTCTTCACTGCCCTTTCTGTTGCCCATGCTGCTGTGAGGTTGATGTCCATAATAAAATGATGGACACAGTGTTGAGTGCATCAGCTTTTTATGTATTTATACTGTATGTATTCATTCATTTTCCTGGTATTAACCAGCCCATCCTCTAGAGGGGACTAGGAATGAAATAAGATCTACAGCCACCTTCTTTTTGGAATCTAGTGTGGAGGATAAAATGGCACCATGGGGAAAGCAAAACGTTAATGGATTCAAAGCCATCTTCACATTTCCAAACTCTGAATGCAAGTGCTGACAGACCTCTGCATCACTGCGAGCTGCTGCCAAATGGCAACAAGTCAGGTTATGCAGAACCAGCCGTTGCAAATCATAAGAGCCCAACAGTTAAACTGACACTGCCCCCTTTTTAGCAGACTGCTTTTTAATGTGTGCTTGAAATAAGAAATTATACTTTATGAAGAGATTGTCTTGAGGTGGTACTCCTTTCAAACCACCCATCCAGTGGGTCATATGATCTAACATGAAATGGATGGAGAAAAGTCTTAACCCCCTTCAAAGGGGCAGGGTGGTGGTGGTATCATCTTTCACATTGGTTCTATGATTCTATTCCTTCACTCAGAGGGTGGTGAGGCACTGGAACAGGTTGCCCAGAGAATCTGTAAATGCCCATCCCTGGAGGTGTTCAAGACCAGGTTAGACAAGGCCCTGAGCAACATGGGTGGCATCCCTGCCCATGGCAGGGGGGTTGGAACTAGATGATCTTTGAGGTCCCTTCCAACACAAGCCATTCTATGGCTCAGGACTAATGGAGCACAAAAAGACTCAATATGATCAAATTTTTCTTTGTCAAGGAATTCCTTGCCTTCAGTAGAACTTCTGGATTTAGGAGACACAGGATTTAAAAACCACTGGTAGCCCTCCTAATTTGTAGGAGTTTTATGTGAAGGCCAGATAGATAGAAGTACCTGGAGTTTTGTTACATTGAGAGAATAAAAATATCTACCTAGCAACTAGAACCTTGAATAGAAGATTGAATAGAAGACAACAGTGGCTTTTTAATGGTTTTGAATAGATTGAAGAGGTCATAGACATGGCCAGATACCAGGAATCAAGAGCCATCCGTCAGCCCAAAAAGATCAGCAGTAATGAAGGTACGCCTGGGTTGAAACCAAATTACTTTTTTTCCCCTAGCTTTTCAAAACATACAATGTCTATCATGATTAAACTTTTCTTCTTTGAAAAATTGAAAAATGAGAGTGCAAGTAAGTCTGGCTATATAAGTAGTGAAGGAGAACTGGGAAGGAGCATGCTTTGTTTCTTTTCTTGCCATACAGACTGCACATTAGGGAAGCAGATTTGCAGCATGGTGCTACAGAAGGTAGGTTAAAAGTGTCTGAGAGCACTAGCTCTGTAAGAGTGCTTCTCTAGCAGAAATCCATGGTGTAAGCTATAAACAATCATAAAGAACTGAGGCATTTCCAATACAAATGGCCCTGGCAGACTACACCTATATAGAAAGGTGCTTCAACCAGTGGAGAAGCCAATTACTTCAAAAACTTTTTGGTAAAAACCCCAAACAAAAATAGCTTTTACAGCACTGAAGCTTAACAGGCTTATTTTACATAAAACTGCATTAAAGTTTTGGTGGGATTTTTTTGATCTCCTCCAGAGGAAATATAGACAAGAATTACATCCATGAAGCTGGCTACTAAGAATGAATTTTAAACCAAATGGGAAGGTCTACACAAAGCAACAAAGAATATGCCAAGATGACAGTAGTTGGTGAAGCCCAAAACATTACCCGGGGTTAATCCCCCTCACAAATCTCTTCTCAGTTTTGAGAAACTTAGCCAAATTGCAACTCTTTTAGCTGAAATTTCCCATACCAGCTGTCTGCCTCAGACTGAATTTATTTTGGAAAACTTCAGCCAAAACTGTTCAGCTATTTCAGAGAAATACTCTCACCACCTTTTATTTGGAAACTTTTAGTGCTCAAATGCTTTACAGTAGGGTTTCTGAAATTAGATGGGAAAGAGAATAGAGGATATACCTATATAACCATTTATGAACATCTGTCCAATTTTGGCCAACACTAAATCGTGCACACCCCACAGAACAGTCCTGAACATGATCTGGTGTGAACCTATAGGGCAAAGTCAGTTTCAGCTCAGCAGCTGCTTCCAGGTATTGTATCCTTGGGCTGGGCTAACCAAAATCAGAAAAAGCCCTCCTCTTTGTTTTCAATATTCTCATTATCTTGCTACTTCAGTGGGATGGGATAGACAGCTGACAGGCAGATAATGTATTATTGGGAAGAAGCATGTGCTATTATTTGGGACTTAAATTTCTTCCTTTCCTGTTTAAGACTTTCCTGGGGGGGGAAATAGGCAGATTAGGGGATTTGGGGTGGGACACTGAGGAAACAGGTACCGAGTGAGGAAAAAATTGTGACTAATAAAGAAAACACTGCAACAGTGAACCTGGGAAAGAGACAGCAATAAATGAGAGCTCCAGGAAAAGAGAACAGGAGTGAAAGGATAAATAGATAAAGGGCAGGGTGGAAAAACTAATGTGACTGGAGATGAGACTGTGTCCATTATGAAGACTGGGAAGAAAACAAGTGTTATAACTGGGTAAAAAATAGTTTGGAGACAATTACTTTGAAGCAAGAAATCTAGGGCTTGCACCAGAAACCAAAGAAGCAGACTAAGTGAATGCAAGCTTTTGTTCGCAATGTAAATTAATTATGTTGATTTCAGTTCCATGATTTTTTTTTTTTTTAAAGAGGCCAGCTTTTTAGCGAAGAGAAGAAACCTAGATACCCCTTCCATCAAATATTCATTTTACTTTAGTGGCACCTTCAGTTAGAATAATTTTTCATTGTAAATCTTATTCTGATTTAATTGATTTAGTTGCAGTATTTAAACTAGCTTTTTTCCCCCACTATTCCCCTAAATTAATGAAAACTAGATAAAACAATTCTGGTTTCAGTGAACAAAAATCAATTCAAGGAATTGTATAAGCTTCAATATAGTTCTATCAGTGAGCTTTTTACTGATCTAAAATACCAAGTTCTCTGTAAAACCAAAACCAAGTGCTTTTCCTTTTCAGCTTTTGTTAGTCCAATTGTGAAGTCTCATTTCAAACAAGCAGCAATGAAAAGTCTAAGCAGTACTAATTCTAAGGTCACACCTTCCAGCTCTATATACAGCAACAGGAAGACTACTACCTCCTTGTCTACCCTGCAGTGTGTGTGTGCATCACGCTACCTCAGCTGCCAGATGACAGCATCTTAGACGAGGAATTTTTACCCTCTGGTTTTAGGATTTCAACAACTGACATATTCAGTGCCATATTGTATGCATCTGAAGTATACTCCTAAACGAATTTGGTATATTAAAAGTAGTATTTGAAAAATAAATTTTCAAAACTGCTTAAGGTTGGCCTGCTTTTATCTACATAATTGAGAACTCTGGCTCCATTTCAATTACTTTAATTCAAATTCTAAAAATTGGCTTAACTGTTCCCTACTTTAATTAACAGCAGTAATTCATTTCAGTAGGATCAGAGTTCAGATATTTAATGGTTTCTGTGATCCCAAACTTACTTTCTATCAAACTTACTTCTATCAATATTCAGCATTAGCATCACCTTCATTACTTGACTTTTTCCTCCCTCTTTCATTAAACTAAACCATGCTAATACAGTTGTCTGTTAGGACACCCAATCCCTTTGACTCGAAGCCTCAGCAACCCCATCTTTGGAGGGCACCGTACATACTCTTAACACCACGAGCATTTTAATTGCATTTAGATTATTATCTCATGGTCCAGCAAAAACCTACTACATTTAACTGAGTAAACTAACGTGGTAGTTAAAATATTAGGTAAAACCAATGTTTTTGTGTAAACATCCAATCAATCACACAATAATTTCAAAGAATCATGATGCATTCTACTTAAGCCACAAATCTGCATGGTAAACTCAAGAAAAATATCCACTAAAGATGATGTCCGGTTTATTTACATACCATAACACAGTAACAGCAATCATGGCCTATTATTCTTTCACTCCAAATTAGACCTTGCATAGCAATGAGCTCTCACTTTTTGTATTAACAACACAGATCCATCCTGAAAAGAAGAGTTATAGAACACATTTTCCATTGTGAAACAAAGACATATTTACAGTCTACAGTGTTTAAAGTTTTCAGAATTTTCTGTGAAGCTTACTACATACATTAGGTTTTGACTTTTGTTTTTAATATCTAATATGACTCCGATGTAACTACTATGTCCATTCTTTTTACCCTGACTTAGAGCAAGTGACACTCTGCTCTGTAGCTAGCTCAACTTACTTCCCAAGGCGGAAAGTAAATTGCATGAGCAATAAATTGCACAAGGTGTAACTTGCATGAAGTGTTTCACTTGCAGTTTCAGAATTAGCACAATGACATTCTTACTGGACGTTTTGTGAACGGTGAGAGTTTTTCCAAACACTAGCATGCTGCCTAGAAATGTAGCTCTCTGCTTTAGATGAAGTGATCACTTGCCTTCCCAACAATGGGTAGCTCTCCATGGTCCTTCACTCTTTTCAGTTGCACCATTTCATGCATACGAGTTCATGCAGCTTTACTAATCAGCACTGGTAATCTGGGCATCTGGTTCAATTTCTAGCGTATAAATAGATTACGATCTTAAATCATGTTTCAATTACTTCCATTAAATTATTATAATGGATGAAGAAAAACAAGTCCCAGATTAAGATTTCCTTCAGTGTTTGATCTCTCATACTTCATGTCAAACAAATCAAGCCTGTAATTCTCAGAAAACTACTTACATGCCAACTGTTCAATAAACACCTAATCTGATAGTTTGAATTTGGGGTTATCAATAATGAACTAGTGCTCCAAGCTTCCCACAGCCTAAAATCATGCCTATCTGTGAAGACTTGGGCAGCTACAGAATTAGGCAGCAAATGAAGCTTTAAAGTTGTCACTCATCTCTCAGTAATTGAGGATCTGGGCCAGAATCATCTGAAGCCTCAATGTACCGAGTATCTCTAGGGGATGGGAATAAAAAAATAATAATAATAAAAAAAATCAATAGAAGTCAAATATTTTACATTTACACAAAAGAAAGCAGGGAAAATAGCATGTTCACAGATCTGAGCCAGATTCAGATCATGCTAGTATCAATCTCACGTCAAGCATCCCATATTCCACGCAAGGCACCTTGTGTACATCCTTTGCTAAGCAGTATGCTATGCTTTCTTTTGTAAAGTAAGAGGAAGACCCGGGGTAGCAAGTGAATACACAGCATCAGTTGTGTTCCTATAGACAGTGTTGGCAATAGTATTTTCCTTACAGATCAAACTAGAAGAGCAAAAGACTTAAGACTACTTTAAAGGTAACTTTAATTCAGGATCCAAAATAACCTAGCCCAGTACTCCACTGAAATTAGCACTATTCCATCAACTTCAGCAGAAAACAAAGAAATTAAAAACTCATTCAGTCACTTACTGAAGCATGTTTTCAAAAAAGAAAACCAGGCTTTAGAGATCAGCTTCTGAGCCTTGGATTTTCTCTTCATTATTAATCAAAAGAAGATTCATAGCTTTCTAGTCTTTACAAATAACTCTATAGTTTTCTCAATTTTTTACATTAGCCACCAGAAAGTTATCAAATTATTTTAAGGTACAGCCACAACAGGTCATCATTGGATATAGGTGACCTTCTGGTTCTCACTCCTCTCCATGAGGACATTACTCTGAGCATATAGGTCTAAAGAGTTTCATATTTTTTGAGAAAAACAACAACAACAACAACAAACTGACTGAACTCCCTTGGTTCAGCTTCTGGACAGTTGTTGGTTAAAAAAAGTTTCTTCAGTTAGTAGTCAACTTGCTAAAAACAATGTTAAGATTGTATGTTGCTTGTTATTTGTCAAATAGACTTTTCTGAACATAAATCTTGTATAATTTTTGAAGCTATGTAAACGCTCACTTTTTTTTTTTCCATGCATCAAAATTATTTAAGATCACCTGTCCTTGTAACCAGTCTGTCTTTCTTCTTTCAGGCTTGGAAATTTTCACACAAAACAAGCCAGAATACTCACATAGCTACCCTTAAGTTAAGGCATAGTCTTAGCAAGCTGCATCTGTGAAAATCTGATTCCCTCTCCGTCCCTCCAAACTGAAGCAGCATACCTTTTTGCTCATTAGAAAAATGTATTAAAGCATATTAAAGCTAGCAACAAGTAGCCAGAGTTTTGCATCCCTTAAAGTAACATTTGTTCAACCACCTTCTTGGGCAAATAGGTCATTTATTGACTTCATGCCTTTTAGAGATACAGCTCAGTATTCATTTCCACAGAGAAGTTGACAACTTGAATATACAGAAGACTATGGATTCCCAGCACTTGTCTCTTTCCAAACAGCAACTAAAGTATGCACGCGGGCAAAAATAAAGTAAAACTGCAGTAAAAAGTAGTTATGAATGCAAGATATTGTTAAAGGATGCCAAGGAAATTTCTTTTTGAGACTGTGCAGGAAGTCAATATGAGAGACAAGTATATTCAACTAAAATGTTATTCCCGTTTTCACTAAAAAGACACACATTCATGAGAAATCAAAGTCAAAATGGTTATAGTATTCTACCAGTACTATTTATACATGAGCCTAAGAATGTTTATTTTTTGCAAGTTTTCACTACAAAGATAACACATTTAGGCTTTTCTATGGGTTTGCAATTTTGGATCTATAGCACACATTAACAGTTAACTAATTTACAGCACTTGATGACACCTTCCAATGAAGCTCTTGGCTAGGTAATATACAAGCTTCAACTAAATTAACATTACAAGAACTTTCTGTTCTCAAAGTCAGTCCTTGGAAAAATTGGTATTCCCAACAACTGTAGTTTAGTTACGTAAAATTGCTCAGTTAAGTGATAAGATCCCAAAGAATTATGTCTAAAAAAAGAAATCAAGCAAAAAAAAAAAAAGTAGCAGCTATGCACAATATATGTAATAACTTCCTGAAGTTTTGGCAGACCACTTTGTTTATCCTATTCAAATTCAAAGCAGTACCTTATTTCAAACACAATCCTCTAGGATCTCATCACTTAAATCAGCAGCCTCATGTGACTAAGCACCAAAAATGTTAGAAGAGTACTTGAACAGATGTTAAATACCAATGCAGGCTACAGTTGTTACAAAAAAACATAGAAAAGATTTCAGATGGATTTAGCATGGCCACTGTACTTGTTTCCAGTAATACTGAATATCAAAGAAGATTACATGAACTGTCGTAACGAGTTTGTATTTTTACACTGCCTTTCAGGCATGGTCATATATTATTTTTCTGTCAGCAGTGGTTGAAGAGGTTACCAGTTGTACTCTCCCTTTTAATCTTCTCCCACCCTCATCATGACTCACTGTTCTCTCCCACAGTCTTACCACAGACCACTTTGTTTCTACCCAATACTAAAGATATATTTTGAAGAGCCAAGGATCTAATAATTTCACAGATACAGTTTAGAGAGCAGCCAGAGAAGCATCTGAAAAGGCACAACTATGGGAATGATAACTTCTGGCAATAAAGCAGAAGCAAAATACTGGAACATGCAAGCTCAAACCGAACCTGCTGTTGACAGAAGAATCAGGTGCAACTACAGCCTTAACTTTAAAAAAGCTTTGTGCACCTTAAAGTCTACTAAAAGATCCCATAAGCTTTAAATAAAATTTAATTTGTAAGTACAGTTCCCCTCCCCTACAGCAACATTTAACAGCATCCAGTTTAACGTAAGCGTCACCTTTTTTTTTTTTTTTTTTTTTTTTACAGCTAATTAAACAGCCTCTATGATTTCAGAGTCACACAGTAAGTAGTCAAGCTAGGTTTGAGTTTATTCAATTTGACTGTCAGAAGTGACAACTTCTGTGTTTGAGACAAATATTTGGCACCTCTTCTGCATGGATATAGCAGCCCTGAAAAGCAGCAAGACCAGGAATAGCTCTGTAAAGGTTCATTCCTACTGAGGCAGGGCAGAAATAAGCAGAACATGACTGGGCTGACAGTACTGTTCCTAGTCTACTTGCTTATGTTCTTCATAGTGTACTATGAGGAACTTGACCTAGACTTCATCAGCCTAAAGATAATAGGTGTAGCTTTAAAATACATACCCTTAACTTGGACACACTTGATTGGTTATGCAATCCTCACTTGAACTCCAACCTCACCTATTCATAGGGATGGCTCATGCAGAATGTATTCACATTCATTTCAACGATTGTTCTCTTGTGAACAGATAAGAAAATAAATGACTATATTATTGAGGTACACAGTATGTACAATACACATATGGAAAGAGAAGAGGATGCTTCAGAGAGTTTCTTTAAATCAAAGTATTTCAGGTCTTCCTGGACAGGGTTATCCTGTGATAGAAACATGAAGTAGGGAACATTGATGTGACAACACAAAACTAGCAAAGGTAACTGCAACCTTACCTTCTCAAAGGAGGGAAAAAAGAAAAACCAGAAAACTGCATACCTAACAACCTTCTTTCTTCTCAATAATTTATCAACAAAGTAACTGGATACATCCAAGGGGGGGGGGGGGGGGGGTTGTAATTTGGTTTGGGGTTTTTGTTTGTTTGCAAGCCTAGATTAAAATAAGAAGTGCTACATCAAAAGTATAATCTCTGCTTCAAAGAAGTAATAAAGAATGTACAATTTCTTAAGAGTACATAATAAAATCCACCGAACTGCCTGAGACTTGATGAAAGGCACTAGTCTAGCTTCTGCTAAACAGGAATTCTGCTGTTGATCCGTTCTTTACATGGAAAGGTAAAATATGAGTAAGATACTCTTTATAAGACTGAAAATACATTTAACAGAAAACTCCTGATAAAAACAGTAAAAACAGCAAACTCCTGTAAAAACAGTAGCGCTGTAAAACAAACTACTTCCATGCAGGATCATCAGAAAAGAAATCATCTGAGGAAAAAAAAAAGACTACTAAATCAATTAATTACTGACTACAAGTCACAAACACACTTTTTAACGTGCCCAGTTTCCCCTCCCCATCCCAAGTGGTTCAAAAGAACCCAGAGGCTCAGAGAAAAAGCAATGAAAAGTTACACGCTACAAAATACTATAACACAAGATTTTATTTCAGGACTGTACAAAGTATAAATGTAAAAATATAATACACCAAAGTAAACCTTTAAAAAAAAAAGGTATTTGAGTATTTAAACAACACTGCAATACAGCCATCAAAAAAATGCCTTTATTATTTCCCATTAGGAAATTTTACCTTATGGAGCGATACATCATGAAATCAATTGTTGTACATCTAGGGAATTTACCAATAGAGCTCTCTTCCACTGGGGTATACACTTTGATTTGTCTCATGTGAGTGTCTCTTCCATTTTGGTGATTAGCTAGAACAGCAATCTGAATCATAAATGTGCGAATAGGCTTCTTATGGGTATCTGTTAAAGGAACATGAATCCAGCCGCTTGGTTCCACTAATTCAAGTTGCTGTCAAAAATAAGACAAAGAAGTATTATAAAAAGTATTCAGGAACAGTTAATATACTTAATGTAAATGATCACATGATATTTAATGATATTAAACCTAATACAGAAGAGTCTTGCAGGTCAGATTTTAGTTACTTTTTAAAATCAATTTGAAGTAATCGAGTTGATAACTCACAGCTAATTTACTGCTGGTGTAATTGAATACAAATGCATTTGACTACAGTTGTGTCTGCTTTTATCTCTCATAATCTGCCCTTCATTCTGCACCTTAGGCTTAAAATAAAAAATGAACATATTCAAGTCTATTTTTTATAAAGTCAAGTCAAAACAGTACTATTTCTATCTTGTTAATAAAGGACACTACTCAAAAATGACAGAAAATGTGCATCTAAATTGTTTGAACCCTTATCTACGCACCCTGAACTAAAGTATGCTAGAATGACTTAGGTAAGAAATTAAATCCACATGAGCAGGTTTTCAGAATTCCTTCAGTTATTAGAGGGATTGAAAAGGAGTAAGGGGAAGGTAACAGAGGAAAAAATACAGGATAACTCATGGACTTCATATCACCATGTATTTATGTGTGTCAAGACAAATGCCTAACCAATTAATAACTGCTGCATGGCCATTTAATCACATTTTGAGGCCCATTTTGAATTGGCTTTCACACAACAAGCCAAGTGTATATGAATATATATATTTTTAATACTTCTGATCCTACATAAACCAATGTCAAAGCAAAGAAATGCATTTTGTTAACTCTAAACCACATTACTGACACATCAGCATACTGAAACCAACTAGATGTTATGCAGAAGTGTGGTGACAGCTTTTGTTTAAAGCTAATTGCCCAACTTCAAAGCACAGCTCAAAACACATATAGAAGAGCATACAAGTCAGAAGCAGTCTTTGGGAGGGGGTGTGGGTGGGGAAATCAGTTCTCCATAAGCAAGTGAATTTCACAAAGCTAAGCAGATAGACTGCTCTTCTTAGCAGATGAGTTCCTCTGCAGAGGAGGTATGCTTTGAGCAGCTCAATATTCCCATTTTTCTCCTGAACACGCTGCAAGACAAACATCCCAAATGCTTAAAAAGCCTTGATGAAGATTTTAAAAAGACCCACATGAGATCTGCCGATCCAGAGGCATTACCAAGTACTCTAAGGGAATGACCCAAGAAATATGGGAAGTCAAAAGTACACTTGATGACTGCTTTAAGGTTAAGGTTAAGCTTAAAGAAAACAACTCACACACCTCTACCTTAAGAAAAGATTCCACTGCTGCAGGCACTCCAACAAATCATTTTCAAATTATCAGATATATATTTATTTTTTGCATAGGAAGCTTCAGGTAGTAGTTAGCTTTAAAAGGAATAAAAATGATCTACTGTTGAAGCAGCTTTATATAGGGGAAAACTCATCATTGTGAGATAGTAGTGAACTGTTTAGCACAAGCATGCTGTGGATGAGGATGAGGATCCCAGTAATATGTTATTCAGCTAACGCTAAGGTAAAGTGCCTCTGATTTAGAATAGAATTAAGAGATTATAGCTAACTGAATTTGCATTTTAATATTTTCAAAGTTTACAAATTTTGACTGATGATTCTAAATGAAAATTTAAATTCCAGAGCTTAAAAAAAAATGAGTTTTTATGCTTGGATCAGTTTGAAATGGATTAGTTAATGCACTTTCTTTAGGTTGACACTATTGGTTTCAGGCAGATCTAAAACACTCCAGGTTTGTTTATTTTATTGGCAAGGAAATTGCAAAGAGTGAAATGACTCCAGCTCCAGAATCAAAAGAGGTACCAAGGGATTGGCAAAATTGGACTACTTTTTCAAAAGGAAGTTAGATGCTTATGACTTTCACGCACAAAATCACAACCTAAGAAAACTACTAACGTCATGAAGATGAGCACTTCAATGTTGAGAGCTGCAAATGCAACTCTGCTCAGTTTCCCCATGTCATAGGACAGCATTTTAAATTAAATATTTATCAATACTTTGTTTCATCCTTTATCAATGGAAGCTAGTCATATGCTTTAATCTGTAGCATGTTATTTTTCAACCCTGCTACATATGCAATGAATTTCTTCCCTAGCCTTTCTAGGGTGGTGGGACTAGTAGCCTCTACATCTGTAAAGCAGTCAACTCATGGTTATTTGAGTGTACCGTGTAAAAGAGACCATGACTAAGCACAGATTGCACACAACTTTTTGAACAGTACTCAGAAGTCTTTGTGGCTGAGGATTATTTTATTCCTCAACTCTCCTTTACTTCACTTACTCCACATGTTCCATCTTGTGCAACTGTTGAATACACAAGCCTTTATTGCAGAAATCCTGGACTCATCCTCAAAATGGACCCCACTCTAATCCAATAATTGTCTCTTGGAAGAGATATGCATAAGAAACAGCGTGGCCAGCAGGTCCAGGGAAGTGATTGTTCCCCTGTACTCGGCTCTGGTGAGGCCGCACCTCGAGTACTGTGTTCAGTTTTGGGCCCCTCGCTACAAGAAGGACATGGAGGTGCTCGAGCGAGTCCAGAGAAGGGCTACGAAGCTGGTGAAGGGTCTGGAGAACAAGTCTTACGAGGAGCGGCTGAGGGAGCTGGGACTGTTCAGCCTGGAGAAGAGGAGGCTCAGGGGTGACCTTATTGCACTCTACAGGTACCTCAAGGGAGGCTGTAGCGAGGTGGGGGTTGGTCTATTCTCCCACGTGCCTGGTGACAGGACGAGGGGGAATGGGCTAAAGTTGCGCCAGGGGAGGTTTAGGTTGGATATTAGGAAGAACTTCTTTACTGAACGGGTTGTTAGACACTGGAACGGGCTGCCCAGGGAAGTGGTTGAGTCACCATCCCTGGAGGTCTTCAAAAGACATTTAGATATAGAGCTTAGGGATATGGTTTAGTGGAAGATATGTTAGCGTTAGGTCAGAGGTTGGACTCGGTGATCTTGGAGGTCTCTTCCAACCTAGACTATTCTGTGATTCTGTGATATATATGACTCTTGAATGAGATTGTAGGGCACCTTACAATAGAGCAAGAAGTCTGGAGTTAGATGTAGACATTTGAAAAAAGTGAGCTCTTGATTTTGTAATCTAACATTCCTGTACTATAACTTTTTTGTTGTTGTTTCTCATTTACTTGTTTTTAATTGATGCCTCCATAGCTCAGCAAGTAGTACTCATAGTTCATTCAACTACTCAAGTTTAACTACAATAACTATTATCTGAACATCCACCTGAAAAATGAAGTAATATTTTTCAAGTGATGCACACATTTTGTGTAACCAGAAGAATGCTACAAACGAGACAGGCAAGCACTCCTAAACTCTACTCTCTTCCATAACTGTCATACTCTTTCAGACAAGTGAGATGATTTCTTTTTTTTCAGAGGGCCCAGGTCCATTGTTTTAAAGAAGGAATAGGACATGGCAATAGGCAGTAGTAGTACAAGACAAAATGCTGCCCACTCTTAGTTCAATGTCAGCACCCAGATCCAGCCACTACAATTTGTAGCAGAAATGGGATGAAATATGCAGCTCAGTTCTGCCTGGAGCATTCCCAGTGTGAACACAATCTAAAGGAAACTTACTGTGAAGTTTTACGAAATTCCTATTAAGCCCATGCAAATGGCAATCTTTCAAAGCCTTGTAAACTGGTCTGGAAATTTGGGTGGATTTTTACAGGGAGGCAAAAGGCACATCCTCCACACAAAGGCTGAACTCTTGCCAAATTTCAAATCCTTGCTTTAGAGCTTGGGGGCACTGGAGCATCAAAGAAGGACACCAGAATATTCTCACACAAGCAAAATAACATACTTTTCACTAGCCTTATTCTTGGAACAGAACTCCTTTGGCTATAACTTTCAAAAAAATTCAACCCAAAGCAGACATCTGGCATGGAAAAATCACAGTCTGAACTGAACTTTGGCAAAAGTTTTGAAGTAACTAAGAGTTAAGTCTTAAAATAGAAAGGGTCACGCAACCTTAAGTACAGGTCATCATTAGCAATTCCACCTACAGTAAATACTATACTTTAAAGCCATTTCAGCTGACTTTGCTGCAAACCCTATTCTTTAAAAGCACTAAACACAGTGAATAGATGTTCCATGCTAACTCTAAAGAAAATGTGAATTTCCTCAAAATGGATTTAAGTTTTGTTTTTCCTGTATTTTTTCCTCCTATGTAGGTCATTTATTAAGAATAAGTCACCATTAACTGGTCCTCCAGGGAAGTTTTAAATATCAGCTACATTACTAATTACCTAAGCGAAATTAAAAACTGGAAGTTTCTTTCTTGGTTTTATCAGAAAAGATCAAATAATTAAAGAATCAATGAGAGTTAAATATTAGTACCTCTGGACAGTTTCTGCAGCTCTAAGCTAATCCTATATATGATGTGCTAAAAGTTTGCTGTTTTAAATTTATTTCTAATATGATAAATTTTGTGACCACTGGTAAACAAGCAGAGTGTGAAAGTCAAAATAAAGGAATAAACAAAGGGATAAAAATTGAAATGGAAAATCACTCACCTGTCCTTTGCTGCTGTTATATACTCTTATCTATCTCTTCTCCTGCTTTTTCTCCATTCCTTTCTTACTTTCTCTCCATTCCTTTCTTATTTTCCTGTCCTTTGTGTGCTATGGCTTTACGTATGGATTACTCGAGTAGGAGTATATATATGTTATTTTGAAAGCCAAAGTAGAAATAATGTTGTCAATGGAAATCCCCACCACCAAATTAATAGCCCTGTTTCTTCGCTTTCTTGTATAGTCCAGAGGTTCTAGAAAACTCCATGCACATTTGGCAAAGATACTACTGCCACTAATGGATGCTCTACCATAGAAGATGCAAACTCCATACACACAAAACATCAAGGCCAAAGCAAATTGAGACTAAACTTTAGAGCGATGATAAAATACAAGACCAAAACTTTAATAAGTAACTTGTTCTACGCTGTTTTTTTCAGGCCTTATAGGATAGGAAGTCAAAATCTTTCAACTACTACACTTCTTCCTTCAAAATTAATAAGGAAGTTACAAGACCTTTCCAGTAGCACAGCATTAAAACTATTTACATTAACCACTTCAAAGAGAGAGAAGTCACAGTCAAGAACAGTGTTAGTAGGCTAAGGGTGGCAGATAGAAAGAAATCATCCTGAATCAACCAAGACAAAGCAACACAGGTGGAGAGGAAAAGGTCTTACCAAAAAAAATAAAAAATAAATAAAAGACAGCAATCCTACACCCCCTCCCCTCCCCCAACACCTCTCCCAAGAAATCTCCACCAGAATTAGTGAAACATGGTTTTCTGCACATTTGTCTCAGTCATCTACTCTGGACCTATTCTTTGGGTAGGAGGGCAAACAAGGCCAGCTATGGTTGGTTGACAACTCTGCATGCTGACTGCCAGCAACATGCTGCCTGGTCTACTACCACTGCTGAGGATGGTTGTGAAGCTAAGGAACATTCTCCTCAGCAGTTGAACTCATCTAGCCAATTGTAATCTCACAAAAACAAGCTGAATTCATTGCTGAATCCCACAATTCAGTTGTTAATTTCAACTGCAGTTGGCCAATAACAGCACAATAGCAGGGACGGATACAATGACCATAGACTACATTTTCCTTATCTGTCCACAAAGAACAGTTCAAGTTGGACAACTCAACTAGACCAGGAAACTTACAGTTTTTGAGATTAGAGAAATTTGCTTGACAGCAAGTAAATCATGAGCAAGTCGTGCTATTTCCAAACATCAGAAAAACGACTAGCATAGAACACCTAAAGATAACCAATACACAATGCAACATAATCTTGGCAGCTACTATTGACTAAAGAATTACATCATCATGCTACAACCTTCACCTCACACAGCATATTTCAAAACACAAACAGTTTTACTGTTTCTTGAGACAATTATTTCAGACTAGTAAGAATTGGTTAGTCTTTCCTGATACACAAAGCCACTAATTTCATGTGGTCATTAAATTGGGACAAGGCCTGGATAAACTTGCCTTCTTAGACAGGGATGTTTTGAGTACAGTAACTCCTTTATGACCACTCTGCAGCTACCTGCCTAAAAGAGTATATACAAATAAAAGGTGGTTAAGACCTTCTTACATCATTCCCCAAACTGTAGGTTTTTTGAGATCGGTCTGGTGTCATATTCAAATTCATTCATCTCCTACAGGGTACGCACTTTAGAGGGCTAGAGCCCCAGAATGTACATAAATACTCTGCAAGAAGTCTGCCCGTGAATTATTTACACACCTGAGCACCATACTGTTGTTTCTTAGAAAGTGATTTATCCAAACAAATTTTTCTATTGTACTTAATCCTTCTTAAATTGAATGTTGACCTGTTTTCTATATTTAGTGATGTTCTGTTTAAATCCTGTGGTCTCTTGAAAGTGGTGTGTAACTCAAACTGCTACTTCTACTAAGCTTATAATACCCAAGTTGTTTGTTATATTTACAGTAGCTAACACCCATTCAAACAATGCAGGATTTTTGCTGCCTTACAAAGATATAGAAAGGATAAAACCATTATAAGTAGTTTCATATTCAGGGTCATTACAAACATAGCCCAGAGCATATGCTAGACATGGCTCCCAGATTTCAAAAAGATGACTTCCTCGGTGTACATACAGGAAGAAGCAGTTTCCGTTTTCTACCACCACTGGAAAAATTATTCTTTCCTGACAAAGCAGAGAATTACTACTGCCATCACAGCTTTAGCAAGGTATAGTGTAATTCTCAAGATGTTCATACTTGATCACATTTCCACTTGATCATCTGTACTACTACATACAAATGGCAACACGTATTTCCTGTGACTGCCTATAAAACAGGCTGTGAAAACAAGCAGCACTTGATTTTGGTCTTTCTACTTTTCTTGTAAGACTGTCAATTCCCCCCCTTTTTTTTGAGTGACTTGCCACCTTTGAAATTAAAAGAAATGGATAAACTCTTCATAAATCTAAGATTGCCTTTCTACATGCTTAATTAGTTCTTACCATGGTTATATTTAAAAAAAGACCTTTTCAAAGCAGGTGTTCTCAATAAAGAATTCTTCCAAGCAGAGGAAGATTTCAATAAAATAAATGCTGTTTTCATAAATGAAGCATTTATCAATACAAAGACTTTCTCCAAGTTGTGTAATAAAATGTGAAAGCTTTTTCCCTACTTAGCTTACTTATTTTCCTCCCAGCTATTCGAGTATGTTTCTACAACAACTAGCAAGAAGGAAGGCTAGTCCAGTTTACAAAAAATTTATTTCCATAACTGCAATGCCCTACCACACAGCTATCAGAATTACAATCAGTAGACCTATGCATAATTCCAGTATTCAAACTGTCAACACTGGAAGTAGCAGAGCTTGGGCTTCAGCCATAACTTCACTTAGGAAGGAAGAGAACCAGTTAACAGCAGTGATGCACCAGTTCCAACAGAAAAATGAAGCAGATCCAAAAGAAACTTCACAAGTTCCAAGTGAGTCAAAGGAGGGACACCACATTAGCAGCTTAACAAGAATCACAGAAACATGCTCAAAGAACCCACTGTGAAAAGCACACTCCTTTGCTCTAACGAAGCAACGACCACCTAAGGAGGTGGCTCTGTGGTCTTAATCAGTCACCTCCTTAAACGGTCAAGAAATCTAACTTCAGTTCATTAGGTAGGAGAAGTTTTCCATTCTTCCCAACAGTAGTTCCTGAAGAATCTAGAGGAGCACACCCCATCCCTCAAGAAGATTCAACTGTAATTTCTGCAGACAGGAGACTAGCTGTAGAATAAGCCATATTAGGCAGTGCAACATGCAAATATTTAAGACATATCATATATTTTTGTTCAAACAAGCTGAAGAAAACTTTTAGGAAGACTGGGGAGGCTGAAAAACAAAGGTCAAAGATCCTTGCAAAAAGAACCTCTTTATTTAGACTATTCTACTCCAGATTAAAACACACAAAGTTAACCAATGCCCAGGTAGTAAAGAATTGTACCTAATTGAAATAGAGATAGCAATAAAACAATAAACGTCACAAAATATGTGCCTAAGCCTAGTAGTACTACAGAAGTCCACTAGACCAGAGACCCTGAGTGTCCTTCTAGTAAATTTTTCAATCAGCTCAATAACAGTAACAGAAAAACACTATGGAAAATGCCAAAATATGAGGCCACATTTTCAAAAGTACATTAAATTTGATGCCATTTTATACAGATCAGTTTTCAACACATCTTGTTGAGTTTCTCTCAAAATCATTTGTACCTGTATAAATGATGAAATGCATCAAGTGTTCCAATTCAGTTTATGCAGTTAAACAGCTTGTGACAGTACATAAATGTCCAGTCACTCTTCCGTTCAATCATTTCTAAACTGTTGAATGAAGTGGTAAGAAGTCTTGTGAAAGTTAAATATTCTTTAGAAAACACTGTTAAATTTCACTTCTGCTTTAATGAGTCAAGCAAAAGCAGCTCACCACCTTCTTGAGGATCTTTTACAGTGATCTAGTAAAAGAGACAAACACCTATACAACTTGTAAAAGAGCAATAGACAGGTACAAAAGGATTCAAGCCCTATACAGCTGTTTTTATTTTTTTAAACAATATTTAGTAAATGGGATGAAAACATTAAGGTTCATCTAGTGTGATGTCTGGAACTAAAAAAGTAACACACAGGTATCACTGAAAAGTTTAAGTAGTTTTTACACATGAGAAATACAACTAGATGGATGGATAATCTGCAGAGATCAGTTTTTTTGTTGTTGTTGTTTGTTTGCATTTTACCAGGAACGACAAACATGTTTGAAACTTGACCCCAAATTTATTGAAAGCATGCCTCCCACTCCAATACCCCATTGCCATTACTACTAACCTGAGCATCAGTACATGTCTGCCATGGCTATCCAACAGGAAACTGTGATATGGAATTGCCTATGGGTATTCCCTATTTGCATTATCTCAAGGACACAAAAATATATTTGAAGAAATAGATATCATCAAAACCAGTATATTGTCAGCATCATGTACAAGTCCTATACTGCCATCCCTACAAAAAAAAAATAATCTTGGTCCATTCTCATTTCCTTATAGTTTAACACCTAAATTCCTAGCATTTCCAAGAACGATGGGGTGTTAGTCATAGTAGCCCAACTACAACACCTCTAAGAATCACAGTTACTGTAAGAAAATATGCACTCTACAAAAACACATCAATAGGTTCCCAACATGGGTAACCAGCATGCCATAGCCATCTACGTGGTGGGCAAGAATTTGCAGCTATGATGCTCAGAGATTCCTATACTGCCTCTCTGGATAGCATATTCAGATTAGAGAAGCACAACACATGCTGGACAGTGTCGGTGAGTTATATCACATTGCCCCCTTGTAGATCACAAACTGGAACGTTTTTGAGTTAAGCAGGTAACGCGAACTGAGTTATAATGCAATCTAAATTTTCATTTAGCAGAAGTGATTCACTAGCCAACCTGTGAAACTGTTTCACTGACAAGCACATTTTGATATTCTTCACAACGGAGTGCCCTGATGTTTTGAATTTCCCCATGTAGGATGAGTGGGTTTAGGGAACAGTTCAAATAATTTGATTCTACCTATAAAATAATGCAATCTCTTTCCAGATGTACTTCATTGATTCAGAGAATTTCAATACTACAACATGAAGAATAGCATGTTGAGAACCTTAGTACATGAAACGTTAAAGATGAAAAAGTTAGGTTTTTATGGTCATTGTCTTCGCAGTTTCCATCTTTGAAGTCTTCTGGCACTAGATGAGGAGCATGTAAGACATGCTCCAGGACATACTCACCAGACAGTCCAGTAAGACAGTCCATGTAAGACATGCTCCTGGACTGCCTGGTATGTCCGTAAGTCTACTGTCAAATGGGAGAAATTGCATGTGCTCTGGGATCTCCAACACTTATGACATGGAATCACAATAAAAACAGCTGTTTTATAAGTATCAAGTGACAATCATAAGTGCTGATGTCTGCAAGACTTGAGACCATGCTGAACTGCCCACATGAAAAACTCCTGACAGATGGAGCCACGTCAGGGCAGTCCCACAGGCAACCCTGGACTGTGCTGACAGCCATTTGGAGGAGCCCCTGTCCGTGGTATTTTGCTAGTCCCTGCCCCAGCCCTTGGAGTCAGTACCTGCTTACAGCACTTGCCAGCAAGAATGGCACATTCAAGGTGCATGCATCCTGAGAAATGAATAGTTTGCCAAATGCATAGATACAATGGATCTGTAAGCCCAGACTATCTTACTCAATTGTCATTTCAGAAATGATTTTCTGCCTAACTCCAGGTGGCAGAAAAAGAGCAAGCAAAAGGAAACAAAAAGCAAACAAAAACAGGCAGTCTCTGAATGCTTCATGCTCTATAATTTATCTGAAAACAATTCTTGACTCTAGAAAATATGTCTGCAGTGACCACTAGGAATCTGTCATTTCTTTCTATGAAAGTCTCTCCGGAAAGAAAGGAACACTCTTCAAATTTGTTGTGCCATATACACAAGTTTTTAGTTTTATTTTTTATGATCTATGAGGGATGATGGTTAGGCAGCTCCCAATTCATTAGAAAAGAGATGGGACGTGTCTCAAGATTTATACACAGTTTCAAAGAAGAGCAAAAATGTTGAATAGGTTTGGACAGTTTGCTCTCACGTTCAGCATCTTCAAATTCCTATTTTTCATTGACCAAGGTTATTTGAACTTTTCCATCATAGAGCTTATATGTGATACATCCATAAATTAGTTTTCATTAGAGAAAAACTCATTTTCACATGTTTTATGTGGTAATCATCCTGTCCATTGGAACCTAAGAAAATATTAAAGCCTTCTCCATGTCCCTTTGGAAAGCAAAGCAATCAAATCAGGAAAAACAGTGACAACACAGCCTAGCATAGAGATTTTTATGTAAAGCTTAAAACTCCAGAGCAAGCCATCTAAGCATAGCATGGTTTCAGCTCAAACAGATTTCCCTCTTTTACCTTTTGCTCTAGCCAGAACCCTGTCTCTAACTGAAATCAGTCACAAGAACCCCTTTCAGGTCTCTTGTTTAACAAAAATATTCTTCAAAATTCATTTATGGATCAATCAAGAGTGTAGAAAGGAGAGAACAAGCATATCCTGAGCTCATTAGCGTTCTCCTGCTGGGACCTACTTCTCATTTACCAGCTGTGTCACAGTAGACAGAAATGCCATACCTTTAAAGGTGTACTGCTATTAAGCTTTAACAAGACTCTTGGTACCAGAGGAGATCCTTCAGACCTACAGTGACTTGGCTCCAATGGGAATCTCAGTTACTTCCCTTGAGCTTGGCAGATAATATGCTGAAGCTAAAAAAAAAATAAAAAAAAAAAATCTTGAGCTTGTGCTCTAGAGTGCTAGGCTGGCAGTGTAAAAAATAGGTAATGCAGCCCAAAACAAACTTTCTGCTTCAGTTTGCCTACTTCTGGTACCTAAGCTGTTTAAAGTGTAAGCTGCAGACATACTGGAACAGACTGCATCTGAACAGTCTGGTTGTAAAAATGAATGATTGGAAAAGCTATGGTTGCTGCAAGTCTTTAAACTTTCCAGAATTCCAGCATTCTGAGAGAGAGAACAGGGAAAATTTTTAAACAGGGTACTATTCAACTAAAATTATCAATAGCTCAGAGTATGAAAGATGCAGATGGGAGGTAGGAAACCATACACATAAAAAATGCAAAAAATAATAGAAAATATACAGCCTGCTCAGCACTTCTAGAAAGAGGTGCAAATCAAACATTTAGTAAAATAAAACATTTTGTACCTTTTAGGAAGCACTTCAGTCTAAAAGATTATTTCACTGCAACATTTTTTCATTTTACAGACAAGTAACTAAAGAGGAGCTGAAACTAACAAGGTAACAGGTAAGTATCCTAGTAAGCAGGTGCCCAGCACACTAGGACCTGATGATATGGCAATCATATTTTTGGCATGCTGTGTGATGATGAAGAACTCAGAGATTCTCTGACAGTTGTTTAAAGGATCAATCACTGCAAAAACTGAGAAAACTATTGCATAAACATGGCAAATGTGATTCCTAGAGTTTTATTTTAAAACGCTTCTAGTTTGCTTTGAAAACTTTTACCCAATCAGAATACAGAAAGAAAAAAGAGACCATTTTCCACATGCAACTCTCCCTTCCAGTCCCCCCAAAAAAACAAGAACAAAAAACCCTATACATTTTCTCACATTCATTCTGATAAACTACACTTTCTGCATTCAAACTTTGAAGTCATAGCCCCATTTGTGAAAAAACTACCAAAAACATCTTGTTAAGTATGGGGCTAAGGTTTCCAGAACAGAGAAAATAGACAAAGTTATCAATTAGCTAAGAGGATACATCGCTACTCCTTTAAATAAAATTCTTATCTTTGTCATGAATTTGAGGTGCCCCCTCAAAAAAAAAAAAAAAAAAAAAAAACACATACACATTATGACTTCTCCAATTACTGTACTATGATCACTCTGCAATGTAGCAACCATCCAAAATAGGGACATCTTCTCCTACTATTTCAGGACGATAGGCTGCTCTCAGGTAAGATAGTAGAACTTCAACCACCTTCTGAAAGGAGGTAGGGGAAACCAGGAAATAGCATAGCAGAAAATGAAAGAGCAGACAAATATATAAAGAGGACAGAAAACATTGAACCATAAGAATGGAATATATTACAAAGGACTAGACAGCAAATACACTAAAAAAAAACCGCTGAATTTCAGGTGAATTTACAGTACAAATGAGACTGCTGACTGGTGAATAGAACAAAGTGATTAATATCAGCAGCTGCCTTCCATGAGGGGTAACAGAACAGCACAGAACCCTCTAAGAAAGAGTAAAATATGCGGAGTTTTCTGTAAGCATCAAACAAAAACAAGCATTTTAAAAGAAATTTCTACAATAGTTACACATTAAGAGATAGCCATATACAAGATTACCTTAAAAGACAGACAAAATTAAGGTTTTTATGAGAAACTGGGGGACAGAAGAGCATAAAGGAAGCGGTTCTATCAATTTTTCCAAACCAGAAATGCTGGGTAGTCTGAAACTTTAGTTCTACCAAATATAACACTAGGAGAAAATATAAATAGACTGCAAGAATGCACTGCACAAATCTGTTACAAATGGAAGGTAAGATGACTGAAAATACTATTGGGAAATAACTATTCTTGCAAAGGTGCAGAGGTTTGAAAAGCTGTACATCCCATGTCTGCAGTTTCCATTTCCATATATAAAGGAATCATATTTTGTTTGTGTCAAAGTGAAAAAAAAAAAATCAGCTCATACTTTACCTTCAAAATTGTTTAGCCATACCCAGGAAATATGTCTAGACATAGTCACAGTTAAATTATACAAAAGAAAGTATTTGAAAAAAATCAAATTATGAAACGATAATAAAGCTCTAAGTGTCTGAAAACTAGTCACACTGAATTAATTCTATATCAAATCATTCTGAATAACTTAGAAGAGATATCCTACCGACTACACTTTAAGCCTTGCACTTTGCATCCCACAGAATGCTGAAGCACTTTTGAAAATGACTCTGGGGAAACAATATTTTTAAAGTCAGTGGTTGTAGCAGCAGACAGCTGCTAGCTCTCAAAAACCCTCTATAGGTACGGAAGAGAGAAGGTCCATCTAACACAAAAGAAAACCATTCCCCTCACTGTAAAGGGCTCTTTTTACACATTGAAGAGAATTATATTTCTAATGCAGTAAGTTATACCTGAGTGCTAGCAAATAAGAAAAAAATCTTACATAATGTCTCACTAGTAAAGAATATGCTGTTTTGGAAAAAAAAAAAAAAAAAAAAACACACACACAAGAAAAAATAAGGTTATACAAAAGCATTTCTCCTGGGAATTTTTTTTTCCTGAGCAGTATTTGTTTCCAAGGAAGTAAAAATGAAAAAAAGGGTTGCCTCTCCTAAAAGAGAGGATTTAAAGACCCTAAACCTATGCAGGTAATTTCCAAATACTGCACAAATACGGTATGCAAGCAAGTAAACCTTTCTTGTATCTGGATAAAGACTCTAGTACTGATAGACAGACACTCCATGATAATGAGTGGGGCAAAACCCAATAAATTGAAACATTACCCAAGTTTGTTATAGCATGCCAGATTTCAATAAGCAAATGCAGGGTAACATTGTACAGGATCCAGAGTAGATGTATCGTTAAACTCAAGGAATATTTGCTCATTGGAAACAAATGCAAGAGACTGTTGTGAAAACTATTTGTGTAAATTTAAAAAGGCAACACTGTGTCTCATCTGAGAAGGATCCCAAATTCATAAATACATCTAACTGGAGATATATTTTCATATGAATGAACTTTAAAAGGAGAAGAAATAGTGCATCTGTCACAGAAGTTCAGCTGGGTAGTTTTATATGAGCCAGAATACACTTCCATAAATTTGCAAAGTTGGAATCAGGACTGTTACCCAATGGAAGCATTTAATTTTAAGTCTACATAAAATTTCTTTTTCTTTAGTGTACCAGAACAAATACAGTAGAGTTTTTAAACCTTTTGCTTGGGCTTTCTTACAAATCCATATGAAAGGGTGTCCAGTAAAATGCAAGGCTGTGTTTCGTTGTTTAATGTGGAAGTCAAACTTCAGACTCTACTTCACTCAGTGTAGATTAACTCTATTTCTTGACTTCTTTCTAGAAGTTGAAGAGTCCTCAAGTAGCCATTTACTCTGAAAAGGCAGAGCTAAAAAAGATATTCAAATGGACATAATAGATTGGGTTAATGCTATCTGCAACAGCATGTCTACTAACAGGAGTCTTGCATAGACTTATATTCAGCAGATGTAAGAATGCAAGCTCTTTAAGATCAAATGTATGAGAATGGTAATAGAATTACATCATGTGTGCTCCTGAAGAACAAGGGGGCATATGGAAACAACAAAACCCAGAAGTGACATAATTGAAAACTTGCTTACCAATAGGTCTACTAAGTCCTAAAACTAGAGCTACTGTTGGACATCATCTTACTGCTTACAGATGTGAAGTCCGTAACAAGCTGATGGAATCGGATTGCAAGTTGTGTGTCTTACAGCATATCTTAAAGACCTATCCCTACATATGGTCCTCTGCTTAATTCTATGCAAGTAAAACTATCTCCTCATGACAGATAATATAAACAAGAAAAAAAAAATCTAAATTCCACAACAGAAGTTCTTAAACCAGCAGTGCTAGGTTTACCCAAAGCCTATTTATGAAAACCTCTCCATTAGACATGGTGGCTTTTACAACAAAGATGGAAGTCTACTTCAGCAGTTTTATTAAGTCATTACCCCAATAAGGAACTGCAACTGTTTTCCAAGCCAGACAAAAAAAACAAAACAAAACAAAAAAAAAACACCTTTGTTTTAACTTCACTAGTTAGCCTCAGTAATATCCGATAGGTTACTTCTTGCTAAGAAGTAAAAATAAAAAAAAAAAAAACAGCATAAGAGAAGAACAAGGATTTTCTGCATTTGCTAGTAAAAATGACCCAAAAAAATCCTTCGTACACACAGTTGAATTTAACCACAGACAGATAAAGTGGAAAAAATAAATTTAAAAAGTTAAAAGAATAAAAAGAATTAGGGGCTAAAATCTCATAGTTCACTCAAGACTGAGAACAGTGTTCATTAAGAGCCTCAATAAAAATTGTATTTGTTAACATTCCTTTAAGATGAGATAGAAAACATTCCAGAATTCATTCTGAAATAAAATAGGAGTATGAGATAAACCTAGTGTAGGAACTGGATTAAGAAGTCTAGAGAACGCAGGCCCTCAAGCCAGACATGCTCACATTATCACTCTCATACCACACTCTTCTGTGTGTTTCTACAGAAAACAGGAAAAATCCTGGGAAAGGTTTTTCTGATTCAAATGCTTGATCTGTTATCTTATGACTGAATAAGATGGAGAGCCCTCAGAAAAATCTGTAGAAACATTTCCATAGTATACTTGAGACAGAGAACGGGATAAAAACATATTTGCTGCTTCCCCTCTCCTTCCCCCCAAAGAACTTCAAATAATTCTATGTAGACACTATCTAGCATTATTTTCACCAAAGCTCCTTGCAGACACAGGTTTCCCAACAAAAATAACATTCAGGCAATCAAGGGAGAAAGACCTACCTCTGCAAAGGATTATCATGAAGATAGCTCTAGAGCAATTGAAGTCCTTGTTCAGGAACTTTGTATTTTGTCTGAATATTTATCATTTGCTAGGTATAGGTAGCATTTACTTCTGAACTTCAAGGATGACTTCGTCACATGAGCAACATTCCTTTGCATACATTTTTGCCTGAAGTCAGGTTATAAAACTACTTTTCTAATGATGCTGAGAATCTCAGCTTTCCATGTTTGCCATCAAAATATTAAGTTTCAGGAATAAAGATACAAATACAATTTTAATGATAAAAAAACTCCTCATATACCTGCATGGAATATATTTGTGGATCTAACTTCACTTTAAGAAAAAGTCTGTTTGCATGCTTATAAATACAGAATAATATATTCTTAGTATTGTTTACATATATTAACAGTACTTGTGAATTTATGGAAATGTTTGGTTATTTGTTTCGCTGGTGGCCTGACACAAAGCATGGCACATGCCACATGTTTTCTGTTGGCTTTTGCTCCTTTCTTTAAGTCTTATACTTCAATGTCTTTGCCACAAGGAAATACTACTACAAGTAGCAAAACCACAGTGAATTTGTACTGATACAAATAAAGATGCTTGTAACACAGAAGCCACACACAGGCTAGACAATAAGTGGTGGACAAACTGGCTCCTAATTTCTTCCGCATTGGTGCCACTTCTCCTCAGCCCATTGATGAACTGTTAGGGAGAGTCACAGGGCGTTCCCAACTGTGGTTGCCTACAAATTGGCTACTTAAAAAATAAGGTGTGGTAACCTCCAGCACCAGTTGAGATGACACCACAAGACTTTCTCAGAGTTTAGCAAACTTTAAAAGTTCCCCTTCCTTTCATATCTTTTCTTATGCTTAAAACAAATTAAATGTCAACTGCTGTTTTTTCTTCTACAAAGAATTTCTATGCTGGGTTAGTAGTAGCACATGGAAGGATCAGCATCAATCTTCGTCTTCGCCTTTCTACACTTTTTTTCCTCATCACTTTTCACTATTTGAAATCATCTAGTACTCATTCCAATGATTACTTCCCACAATTAAGCCTGTGAAGACAATCAGGTAAATCAAAGCTGGTTGTTTATAATTCACTGACTTTATCCTCTCAATCCTTATCTACAGTTTGTGGGGAAAAAATAGCTCAAATGCCACTGAAAAATATTCCCAACTAGCTAACCACCTCTCCATTTCAAAAATAAAAGTGATAGTAAGCAAGCATGGTCTTAGTATCTTTGACACACAAAAAACTGTGGTTGAGATCTTTCAAAGAAGATGCTTCAGTCTTGGACTCCCAGAAGTTTTCACATATGGGATCCAAAACCAGAGCAGATAACTTTGGACAACTGGGGAACTTCAAGGACAAGAAAAAAGACTGTTGCAGAATGTGTTAAGAGAGAAGAAAAAGAAAACAAAACAGGTGAACAGCTCTCTTAGTAATGTCCGTGCAACAGAAAAGCAGAACTTCCCTTTCAAATAGAGGTCTGCTGATACCAGAACATGCTACTCCAGTATCTTCTCTCTAGCATGCTCCCTGGAGATGAAAGAAAGGTCCCTTGCTCCAGACAATTTCCTCAGTGGCACCTACCTTCTTGCTCTGCTGATTAAATGGGGGAAAGTCAGGTGTCTGCACTCCTCTCAAAATATTCATCATATTCTCCCACATGCTTCCCCCCCAAACAATACACCATACAGCAGGCAAAGACGACAAAGATTTATTTTTCCTTTGCTGAAACCTTTAAGCCTACGTGGCCTGGAACCTCTTCCAACACCTAACAACAACAAAAAATTACAATCCACAAAGCAATTCCACCTTAGGGAGATACACGATTAGAAGTATTACTTGAAACTTCCCTTCAAGTATTTACAAGCAAGGAAAGTTGAAAATATACTTTTTTTTTTAAATTACTTCTTTCCCCCAAGAATTTGCTGACCTAATTTCTGCAATGGATTACAGCACGTTTTTTCACAAAACACGATACAGTTCAGTAACAAACTCCTAACTGATTTCCTCCTTAACACAGAACGCCACACCTGAGTAGAAAAATATTATGCTTCAATCCAAAAAAAAGATTTAATCTATACCTAGAAGAATTAATCTATTACCTTATTAATAATAGGAAAAAGTAAAGACATACATACACTTCTGCAGTTACTTCACTGAAGGAAAGAGACATTATGTAGCTCTGTGGTCATGACGTGATCTTAAAACATTGTAGGGAAGAGGGGGCACAGGGAACAGTGAAGTCAGTCTGATTTTTTTTTTTATATATATATAGATTACCACTGTAGAAGTTATGCTTTTGGTTAACATATATCAAAATCATTTGTCACTGGTAATTATACTACTAGAAGGACTTAAGCAATAGGCGGTCAAGCAAATTGATAATCATCTTGAATATCAAGGTAAACTAACATTTTACCCACCTTGAACCTTAAAATCTGGTTTAGCATAACTTCCTTTTACCTTAAATTTTACAAACCTAGCAGAAGACTAGGAATTATAATAATCTCTCCCTTAAAAACCAATTAGAAAAATCAATATTGCTACACACTACAGCTTGCAAATGAATACTATTAAAAATGTCTTATAAGCTACAGTTAAAATGAATCTTATCAACTGAAAGGGCTGATCTGATACGCTGCAATTGAGGGATACAAGTTTTTCAGAAGAGACAGGCGGTGAAGGAGGAGCAGGGGTGTTGCCCTGTATGTTATGAAACATACATACATAAAACAGATGCAGAGCAACTTTTTGCATGGCTGGATAGTGATAGGACAAAGGGGGATAGTCTTAAACTAAATGAGGTAAGATTTAGATTAGAGGTTAGGAAGCAATTCTTCACTCAGACGATGGTGAGGCACTGGAGCAGAGAAGCTGTGGATACCCCATCCCTGGAGGTGTTCAAGGCCAGTCTGGATGGGGCTTTGGGCAACCTGGTCTGGTGGGAGGTGTCCCTGCCCATGGCAGGGAGTTGGAACTGGATGGTCTTTAAGGTCCCTTCAACCCAAACCATTACATGATTCTACGATCCGGCATCAAGAAGGCAATTCTACCTGATCCTGAACACCCAAACCCATCCGAGCTGTAATGCTAGATGTACACATACTACTTTAAAATGTCAACTAGCCAACACTCTTGGATTAAAAAAAAAAGGGGGGGGGGGGGGGGAAGAAGAACTAAAAGGGTTAAAATATTGAAGCAGGTTAATTATTTGAGTCTTTTCCGTCATGCTGTCATCTACCCCTCCACCCACCTGTCCATGTCCCGTCTCCAAACAGAATGTTTAAATGTAGTTGTGAAGAGCATCAAGCTTTCTTGCTATACTCATTTATATTGCCAGGACCTAGTATCTGCTTTTCTTAATTCTGAAGCATTAATGACTATCTGCAAAAAGTATCTTGTGAGCCTACATTGGTAACTGTAATCACAAATGCCTACAAACTTTGAAAAACTGTTGACCAACAGATATCAAATAAAGTGCACTCTCCAAACACAGAACCTTTATTCCAACAGGAACTTTCAGTAAAAAATGATGTGCGAACAGCAGACACTGATGTTCACACAAGCATACTGCATACAACCCAGCAGGCGATTTTTTTCTTTTTTTTTTTTTTTTTTTTTTGGATTATGCCCTGGAGGTGCTGGCACAATGGAATTTCAATACCATAATTGCTTATTTCTGTGTGCCAGGCTCTGAAATAACAGGTAAAAAGAAAAAATACATGTATAACAAACATTCTCTCTTTTAAATTACTGAAATCACTAAATAAAAGGCTTTTAATTCTCTGGTTCAAATGATGTAATTTATAACCATGTCACAAATAGAGAAGAAGCACAAAAGAAGGGAAAATACAGAAATAACATAACGTTCCCAAGGTTCAGTTTACAAGGACCTCACACAAAGATTTTTTTTTTGCAACTCTTACTAGAAACAGTATTATTTGCTAAAAATGCGGTAGCTGCCAAAAGCTATGATCCATCTAAAGCAAACATGTTTAAGATGGAAATAGAGTGTTAATGCTGAAGAAAGGCAGAATTGGGTATACAAGTTTTCTTTTAAAACAGTGTTGAAGCAACTGCGGTACAGTGTTAAGTTTGTTTTTTCAGATTTCTGAGAAAAAAATGATCACATTTGCAGATAAACACCTAAGTTATCGTAAAGTACATTAAGACAATAACAGAAGTAATCAAATTTCAAACTTTCTAATTAAACCTCTTTTTCCTGCAGAAGGTTATTGGGAATTCAACACTAGCCTTGGTTCACATGACAGAACAATGGGAAAATTTTCCGAATGGTTGAACGCTAACCCTGACAAGTGTGGAGAGCCAACTACAATACATTATATGGTAGCATAACCTGCCACCCACGTTGCTGAGAGAACAGCTTTCAAACACATGCACCGAGCTGTAAAACCACAAAATCCCTTATTACACATTGTCCCTTACTTAAGGTGAAATACACTATCCCCCTTTTTACAAATCTTGGTGCTTTTTTTAAACCTTCATCTCTAAAGTTTATTTAGCAGCTAACTAGACTGTTTTTCAGACTTGTTTCTCAAATGCCATCTTTCCCATTTTGTTTTCTAACCAAAGTAATCTTTTTGTAGTACACAGTGAAACCTGTTAGGTCTTCCACTGTTGTGTTTTTTTGTTTCCTTTTTTTTTTTTTAATAATTCTACTTCCACCTGTGTGACATTATCCAAATTCAAAGGAAATGTTGGATCTAGGACTAATTCACTTGCGAAGATTTGTTTCTAGAGTGATTTTTTTTTTTATAAAGAGATACATGACTCATCACTGGTAAAGTAAAATAACAGTTCTAGCATACTTTCAATTGGAAAGTCAGATATCCTGCTATTTACTGTGATTCTTTTCCATTGTTACACAATTTGAATATATTCAAAAAGATAAACTGCCACAGTATGAGTGGTTATAGACACTGGCATTTATGTAAGTCAGCTATTACTGTAGAATGACAAACATACTCCACCCTCATTACAACATGCTGTGGTTACTAGCCAAACATCTTTGCCTTTTCTGAAAAGGGTACTTTATAATAAAAGCAGACCAGCAAAACAAGTAATACAAGCGGACTCGAGATATGGTAAAAGTAACAACAATTGTTGGAAAACAATTCTGAATAGAGAAAGTGAACTACTTAATGATTTTATGAATGCATATAACCTCATGGTATGAAAGGGATCACTAAAAATGTTGGTATATAAAACTTTCTTAGTTAATGATGCCTCCCCCCATCCCCCCCGCATGTCTGCTGTTTGAATCATTGCATTCCAAGATAGTTAGAGGATATACACAGTTTCTTCAGGGGTTTTCATTGCAACTTTGCTGGCAATGGGCATTTTATTTGCAAGTGTTTCTATTCCACTGACAAGGTCAATTAGTCCAACGAACTATTGGTTGTTCTGTCTGATAGCTCAGTCTATTTATTCAAGCAAGCACTTTTATAACCCACAATTGAATGCAGACAGTTACCCTTGTAAACACAACTGTCCACAGGGATTTTCACTACATTTTGGGCATGTGAAAGAAAAACATGCTTTTCTCCCCTCAGCCTGATAGCACATAAGTTTGATTACAGCTTGAATTTCACGGAATGAAGGGAGGGGGGGCTACTGTTTTAAATATATATGATATATTGTACCTAAATATACACATTTGGACTAATTCCTAGGACCTAAAGAACACAGATACTTGATAGATCTCCCTAGAAGCTCCTAAAATTTGTTAATGCAGTCAAAGAGACAGATCAGCCTCTCTGCTCTATCCAAGAATTAAAAGGAAAAAAAAGTAAAGTAGTGGTTTAAAAGAAACAAAGAGATGCTATATGTAGCATGAAGGGTTAAAGGCTACATAAAATGCTTTCACAAAAGTCACCAGCACAACAGAAGGTCTAAGGTGTGTGTGTACAGGAGGAGGGAAATGGGGGGAAATCAGCTGCAGAAGGAGGGGGGAAATAAAAAGATGACTGTTCCACAGTTGTATCTAGAATTTCTGTAGGTCAGCAGTGTGGCCATGCTGCCAGCTAAGTGTGTGAAGATGAAGAGTAATAGACCTTAGTCTCATAGACCTTTTAGTATTACATTCACATACGCAATTTGTTTCTTGCAAAGTAGAGATTCTTCATTTGTACTAACTAGGCACAGTAAAGAGGATAGTCCATTAGTAGTAAACTGTTCGTTATTCAGGTTTTCCCTGAACAAATCCTTCATGGGTATCAAGAAGAGGATAACTATCATGGAAAACTGGCAATCTTTCATGGCTCTGTTCTTCCAGTTTGGATGTTATTCAGTTCACTACAAGAGTTGAACAGCCTACTGAAACTATCTGGGAACTCCAGAGAACAGGAGACAATCCCCAGAATGATCAAGGAAATACATATTCCATTCCAAGGAAATACATATTCTATAAAGCAACAACCTTGGTGAATAACACAGATGTATACACAGTATATTAAACCTCTAATATCTAACATCCATGTTAAAGCATCACTGAAAACAAATAGTTTTTCAGAAAAACATTACCGAAAAAAGTTGAGTCAATATAACAAAGGCCTTACTGAAACTGATGAACAAGTGAGAAGAGGTTTTAAGCCCAGGAAGGGGGAGTGCTCTATTTTGCTTTAACAGAGGAAGGAACTTTATAAATGAGTGTGTATGGTGCTTTACCTTGGGTTCTTTTAGGCAGATGTAAATTATACCACTGCAAACCAATTCTAGACAGAACTAATTGATGTAAACAAAACTACCAAGCCTTCTCAAGTAATCTGGTCTCAATGAACATCACAATTACGAGTTTCAGTCAGCTACAAACTTATTATCAAATCAGTTTCTGTGAAAAGCATACAAATTCACATGAAAACATAAGTATTAGCATATCTTCAGCCTGCAATTTCGCAGTATAAGTGGGAGAACAGTGTTAACTAGGAAGTCTCTTTAGGAAGTCTGATTTAACATGCTTCAATGCTTCATTGCTATGTGAGCAAGGGGTTGGAGATCAGGATACAGAGTCAAGACACTGTACTATGGTTGCATCTATGCTTACCTGTTGGGATCAAAACCACATTGCACACTGGAATCTTGTCTTATACCTCAGTTCCCTCTTACAGTTAGTCCTCAAACATCACCCAGACAATGAAGGCACAATTTGATGGGGACTTTAACTTGGGATATTGGTTCAACAGCATAGAGTATCTGTACAGACTACAAATAAATCAATGTTTCTTCAAAATGACTAATACCATTCACTATTACCATTCTACACCAGTATTATCATGTTACTTCAAAAGCACTGAAGAAATCTAAATTTGCAGTTTTCTATGCTATCCTATACTTGCTATCAAGCCACAATTTTATCACTTTTTTTTTTTAAATTCAGATAACTGTAAAAATACTAATTTAGAAAGATCGGTTATCTAACTCTCATTCGCACCCACAGCAAATACAGGACACTATCTGCAAACTGTTTCCATCTGCCAGAGGTAGGACTACAATTTGTTTATAGTATTATGACTAGGATACACTGGAGAACACTTGCATGAAAGTCTAAGAAAAATTCCCCCATTGGATTAGAGGATGGTTTGCACACATTGATGATGCACATTTGTAAAGTAGAGTTTTACACTATCCATACCAGAAAAATCATTCCAAAATTAGAACACCTGAACAACAAGCTTTAAGAATTCCCTTAAAATCCTCCTACTTGAACTCCATGAACCAAAAAGAGATGTAACAATTTAATTAGTCACTACAAACCACGTATTAATCATTTACACTCTGCTGTGTAATGTCAATATGATTAGTAGAGTTATCTTGCCTTTTCTCTCTGCAGTGGAGAGAGAGAAATTCTTTTACTTTTACATGAAAAATCACATGCATTTTCTAATTCCTTTTGCATGATGGAACTTAGATCGAATAATCACGACAAAGGTTATAATCCCAGGAGATGCTTTCAAATTCCTAGGCTTTATATATTTGAGCTCCCTTAAGGAAAGCTCTGTACTTCATCAAGTTCCTGCCTTCTATAGAGCTGTTGCCACTTTCTTTGACATGGCTTTTCCTCTCCTTCAGTAGGTAAAGTCAGACTGACAGTACTAAAAATACAGGGCCTCTTTAACATACCCTTTCCTGATTGAGTCCCTCTGTAGACAGGAAAAGGTCCCTTCATAAAGATTCATTTTTGAACACTGGTATAAAAAACAAGAAAAATACATTTCTATATGCAACATACACCACAGCATAATAACCAATGTTTAGGGTTTTTTGTTTGTTTTTGAAATTCTAGGACCCATCAGAAGTGATGTTTCTCTTTTAAAATATCATTTCAATGCAAAGAAAAATATTGAATGATTTTATGCTGTGGGGCTAGAAGAGTCTCCATTCTTCAGAGATGATAGAACTAGTGTGGATCTTATCTCACTGTACACAAAATTCATATCTACAAAATATTTTTTTAATAACTGCATTTCTCACAATTGCATGGGAAGCTCTGTTCCAATATATTACCATTCCAGGACATAAGGAGCAAAACAACTGCCATCCTTTCTATAGCTTCCAAAGTTTGAAGTGTATACTAGTTGATTTCCAAAAGCATAAGAACAATGAGTAGTTCATATCATCTCTACAGGAAATGACATCTGCAGGGATCAGTGATGTTAAATTATTAAATTAGCCTTTCTCCTGTAAAGAAGGATTCACACAAACATCCCACACTGGCAAAACATCCTCTCTCAGAAGGTGGGCACAAGGAGCACCAGCTGCATCAGCAGGAATAGGCCTGTTTCCTGAATTTGACCCCCTCCCCTTGGCAACAATCACAAGGCTTAATAAACTGCAAATACCAGTGTATCATTCTACTCCTCTGCTTTGAAAACTTCCAGTACTCGTTAATTGCAAATGTTAGCAGGAGATACTGTCTGCATCCTGGTGAAGTAAATCCATACCCAATTAGTAAAACAGCTAGATAACAATCAAAATGAACAATCTGGTGTGATGACTTCATCTACTGACCCAACCTCCTAGAGACAGACAAGAAAGACTACATTTGAAATTCTATTAAAGTAAAACCTAGTATTTTCTTAGCATCAGGTGTAGTTTTCTGAAAGCTGAGTATTTTTAAGCGAAATTTTGAACTCAAGGAATAATTGGGGGTTGGCACTGCATCTTTTCTTACATGGGAAAAAAAGAATATGGAGGAAGAGTTTCTAGTCAAAGTACTTGAAACTTAGTGAGGAATATAAATAAAAAGCAATTATCAGCTCTACATTCCATCTTCAGAGAAAAGTTATTTAAAATGCACATTAGAGATGTCTGACCAGAAACTCAGAAAGAGTACACTTCCTTAATTCATTAGTTTGCAGCACTGCTATGACAAGTTCACATCTTCTTGTTTCTCAATATCTATTTAGATCACATACAGAGAACAGGCTAAGATTGGAACATGTGAATTTCAGAAATTCCGAACTTCATCTAGAGGAGTCCAACCTCCTCACTACAATCAGTAGACACTGTAGAGTAACAAGATTACAATAAAGGTCCAAATTTCCTTAACTATCTTTGAGAAAAGCTCCCCCAGCTTGAGCATTCTCCAGGTTGACAATTCCTTGCTCTAGCACAGAATGTTTGAAATCAGTAAAGAAGCGCCCCTGTCCGTGGTGCTTGGCCAAAATACCACAGCACCAGGGATATGGCTGTGCTTGCTATGGGGTGAGGAGCAGCCAGTTACAAAACACGAATCAAAACCAAAAGGGTCAGAAAACAAGCTGAAAACAAAATAAACAGCTATTCAAAAAGAGACAGCTATACTGTCTGACAAAAAGCAGGAGACCCACACTGTTGCCAGCAAGGATATTGCAAAGTCATCTCCAGAACTGAGTCTTGATGAAAAGGTTAAGTGTGCTTTTGTTCCAGGAAAAAAGGGGACAACAACAGAGTTAAAGCAACATTTAATACTTGGTATCATTGTTTGATACAAAGCCTGCTAGGTAGCGCTGCCAGGGACAACACATCTTCATCCCACATAAGGTTATGCATCACTTGCCAGCGACAGATCCCTGGATACCCCTAACAGTTGTTAACCACAGGAGTTACCCTGTTCTAGCAGCATTGCTTCTGCCTGGATGGTTTCCAGAACAGGCAAATAACAAGCAAGGATCTTGCTTACTGATATTACACAAACTCAGGACCTTACCCTGTGTGCAGACTTGTCCTACTGCATAAACAAAGCATATTCATGGTCTGCTATTCTTCACAGGAGGATTTCTGATCATTTCCTTTCAAACCCAAACATTATTATGTCTTATCCACCATGTTACTACTGTCCTTATGTAATTTGAAAAACAGTACACATAGCAACACCACGCACTAGGAATGGTATGGGCCTATCACAAATCTTTCTGTTCTCTCTGAACTACACAAACTAAATGAAAAAGCAAGTCTTCCAAATCAGAAATCACAAAAAGCCCCAAAAGAATGCTGGAAGAGAACTCTTACTGGAATAGGAAACAAATTATACCTTTGCAATTGCATCTCTAGTTACTGCCAAGACACGTACACCGTATTCTATTGTTGAGTCTTCTGTAATGCACACTACAACTTTGCTTGTTTTTAGAGGGGTTCTGCCTCCTACAGCAACTTTAATTTTGGGACTAAACACTAGCAGCTTCTCAAGTTTGAGAGGATGTGAGAAGTAACTACTCTCCAAGTCTATCCAACATCTCCCCAAAGTATAATTTACAACAAACGACATAGAATTGGCACTAAGAGTTCACGCAGCATAGTGAGATAACTTAAGTCTCTACACTACGGGCTGACAGCAGAAACCATTGAAACTAATAGGAAAATATAATCTGAAATTCTACTTTATCTTACTATTATAACATAATATTTTTACGGTAAGCTTAACTGCAGATGACCTAAATGCCTTGGGAGAGGTATAAAGGCAACCATTTGGCGACCTGCAATTTCCTACAGCAAGCTTTTAATTCACTTGCTTTACAGCAGGTTATTTTCATATGATGAAAAAGTATGACAACTTATCTCACATACTGAAGCCTGTTTAAAAAAAAAAAAACCTCTATCTTGTCCATACAAACTTCTTGCACCATTACATTGCAGAACTCTTAAAATAGGAAAAAAAAAAGAAAAAAAAAAAAAGAAAATATTTGCTCTCCAAACTTGACAGTTGTGATAAAAAGGCACTTTAAGTCAGAGAGGGCTTACTGTACACACATCTCAACTGCAGTACCTCCAGTCAAACAAAGGTATAATACTGCCAGATCACAAGGATTGTTCTCACCTATAGAACAGGCTACAAATGACTTGTTTCTCTTTATTGAGAAAATAATTTCATTTTAGGTTCCAAAAAAGTACATTCTTACATACCAGAACACAAACTCAAGCTACTGTTATATTATTAATTATACCTATCCTAACAGCACATGGCATTGTTTCAAAAAGTAGACTACTTGGAAAAGAACACATGGAGGCATCACAGGACTTTCTTTAGACACTATGAGTTGGCAAGCATGAAAAATATAAAATGATTTAGTTGGATTTCCAACCCTGTCAATCATTCCTGAAGCCAACTGAATCATTGTGTAATTAAGTAGATCTCTGTGAATAGCTCATAATGGTTCACCCTGCTTTAATAACCTGTGTGTCAGAAAAGCTGAAGAAAAAGTTTCTAGATTAAAGAAAAAAATTAAAAATACATTCTGAATATCAAGCACATTAGAAAATCTCAAAACTGATAGCAATATTTAAAATTAGAGTGGCCAGAGAATCAGTCTTCAGTATTTTACAGCATCAGAAGTATTGCACCTCATTAGTAAGAAGCTTGACCACATACTCTTCTCAGTTTTAAAGTAAAAAAGCATACGAGCACGTGGTATGCATAACAATTACTGCTCTCATGAAACATATTACAGCCCCATTAATATACTATAAGACCTACGAAACATTTCATGTACAAGTTTGCTTTTTTAACCAAACACATCTTGTACAGAATTCTGTGTTCAGTGAGAAAAAAAACGAAGAAATATTTCCTGAGAAATTGCAGAAGACTAATGTTCATAATGAACAGCACAAGTTCAAAATTATTCTACAAATACATTTTATTGTTTATATAGGTTTTTAACACATACACCCTTAGAGTGGAAGTTCACCACTTTATAAGAAACTTATGTCATTGAGGCTACACACAGAATGCTGCAATAAACATTATTATAAAAAGACATTTAATTATTAGAAGAGTAGACTACAAGCAAAAAAAAACAACAGAAACTGATAATTAAGGACAACAATGACATCTAGTGGACACTCGCAAAACAGACCTATAGACTACGGAGAAAAAGATAATACTGTTTTTACTGTTAGACATAGTCAAACTCCCAAACAGCTATGATGTAATTAAGATTAAAAAGACAGAATATGCAGTTGAAGAAAGACACTTCAAGTAGTGTCATTTCATATCAGAAGAATACTGCAAAAGAGTGCAAGGCTCTTCCATTTAAGATTTAGGATAAAAGCAATTACCCAAAACTTGAAAAAACAGCACATATCTGAGAAAGGAAATAGACTGCCAACATAGTGAAGGCACCTTAAGCTTTCTTTCCACACTGCATCTACAGCCTTCTACTTACAAGTTGTTCTTGTAGGGACTTCAAACACAGAAAAACAAGAAGGTAAACAAAAAGCAGGTAAGTCCAAATTCAGACCACTATTTAACACCTCCTTTTTCTACTTATTGATGATCCTTCTGTTATTGTAATACCTGCCATATAAGGGAGGTATGCTAAACCTTCACAATACAGCTGCCAGTAGCAGCTGAACTCCAGAGATGAGGAGGATGAAACATGATGTTACTGTAACTCAAAATTATCAAAATATACTTGCTCATGAGTAAAGGCAAACTCCCATAAAGATAATGAATTATTTGAAATCTGCTTTTACTATTTACAAAAGGCTAGTATACAAATAAAACTAAACAGTTAAAGCAACTCGTATCTGATCTTAGTTTTTCCTTCAAAGAAATTTTCTTCTGGCTAGAAGCATCATCATGGAAAAACAATGTTGACTATTATATCTTGTAAATAAAAATAATGTTAATGATTAAAATATTATAGCATCAAATACCACACCTACTGAGTAGAAGTTGGGTTTTGCATCTTACTGTTAAGACAAAAATATTGTACACTTCCCAAAAATTTGTGTATCTCAGCGACTGCCCGCTATAAGAAAGCTGTGAGAAAGATCAAAAACAATACTCAAAAATAAAACATCATTTATGTATATATCTAATTGTAATATACAACTCTTTAGTTGTAATTAAGCTTTCAATTCAAATTGGGAATTGTTTGCTTTATATATTATTTTGGAAGAGTTAACATTGCCATTTACCTAGCCCCACCATCAACAGTAGCTAGAGTCAACTACCAGGAAATACGTAACAGATTCTCACTTAAAGATTCTTTACCTAATAGAATATAAAGAAAACTTTGCATAACTGATGATGAGGAGTTGCCCTGCAATTTCTTGTTGCCAGGGCCTCAAAATGAGCTTTGAGACAGACATTACTAGTTAATGAGAATAAATGCAGCCTCCCAGAAATTAAATCTAACTCCAGACTGACTCTAAAGATAGTTACGCACCATCCAGAGCCATAACTAAAGTTCGTACTTTTAAATTCATGAAAAAAATTGAATTAATGCTTCCCACCACCTTTAAAGTCTAAAATTTCAAGTATTTAGAAGCTGAGTCTCCCTTTTGTTGCATTGTTCCAAGCATAGGCTTTTCAGACACTAATTCTTAAGAATTCTATTCTGCAAAATCCCACTCTTGATTCAATTACTGGATCCACACATGAACCCTGTTATAACCACGTTGGTAATTAATGCCTGACAAAAACAGAAACCAATCTAACAATTTTACAAAATAAGAAAATAGAAGCAAAAACCAAAATCAACCCAGTTATTTCCTCCAATAACAATGCCTTCTCACCTCCAAAAACATTTCACGCATCAAATGTCCTAAGTACAGAGGACTACTTTAAGAGAGTGAAATACCATTGACCTACCCGGATTTCCTGGAGATTATGAAAGTTATTTCCTACTCTGACAGAGATTTTGCTTGGAGTGTAACTTTCATCAGATTTATAGTCTGCATAAATACATAATGTCTTCACTGTTGTTTTTCTCCTGCAAGAAGAAAAAGAAATGATGTAAGCATCCCAAAGAAAACCATTTGGGAATAGTTTGTTGTTATTTTCTAATAAAATTTGAATGTTTTAAAACTTAATACAAAAGTGCACCTACTGATTTATAAGAACCTTGTTGTTAAATCAACAGATTTTTCTTCACACATTAGATAACGCGCACACAGTAAATTTTCACCGTTATTCTTCACTTGTCTTCTGAACTTGCATTATACCAAGAACTACAGCAAAAGGTCAAAATGCCAAATAAGCACTTACAAATGATGAAACATATGCTTCGCTTATCAAATATGGGCTCTACTACTGTACCAAAAGAATCCTCATGGTGACTCAAAAAGCCAATCTTGTCAGTCACGGCAGAATAAAACAGGAAAAGGTTTCTCAGACAATCAGTTGCTAAATACAGGACTACTTCAAACGCAGTCATCTACCCTTCAAATTACAGTCTATGACAGAAAAAGTCAAGGTTCAAATGTCATCTTATATAGGTAAAGGTGAAACTGCTACAAATGGTCTACAACTAAAGATTCCTTTTTGTTGCTCATTTAGGGGTTCAGTAGCCATAACAATTTCAAAAAAAACTTTTTCATAAACACTTTAAGGTAACACAGGACTAGTCCAGGAGTCCCTGCACTTCCCAAGTTCCAGTCTTGGTGAACAGTCATCAACACAAAGTTAAGCAAAACATTCTAACCCATACAGAGTAATTTTTAATACCTAAACTGGATGTTCACCAAATGAGGCTGTGATCCATCTGACTGCCAGTAAGTTTCTAGATTATCATCTCTTAACTGATCCACTCCAAATCCTAAGAAAAAGAAAAGGTGATAGTCCTGAATATTCTTTATCACAGACTTTTTTTTTTTTATAGCTTTTACAAACTAAAACACATACTTTAAACTATAACAAAGAAATATTTCTAAATATTCAAGTTGTACTTGTGACAGAACAAAAACGGGAATCTGTAAATAAAAACTCAGTGCTACAGTGTCTTTATGTTCTATCTCCTATTGATGTCTACGGGGTGGTGGTTACCATTCAACATGTCCTGGAATTCCAAATGGTAAGAAATAATCCATAATTGCAAGAACAATGCTTTACAATTTCTACCTGTTCTATAATTGAACTAATGAACTAAATGAAAATCATAGACTCATTAAGGTTGGAAAAGACTTTCAAGATCATCTTGTACAACACATACCCAACTACCAATAACAAATTATTCAATTATTACAAAAATTTAGCAAATATAACTTTTTCTTTTTACAAGCCATTTCTTGGAATATTTTTTACGTTAGTAGTTAGAAGAAGCAATAGTTGCCAAGACTAATATTCATAAAAGCTGTCACATTTAAAGAAACAACTCTGAACATTTATTTTTCCATTCCCTCATTACCTACCCTTCTACTAATCACATCAGTAATAACTGCCCTCAAAAGCTGCAGTTTTAATTTAGCAGAGGCAGTTTTATCTTCAATAGGAAATCTTTGTTCTGTTGGAAGTGATGGAGCCATATGATGTTTTTCTTCAAATAAGAGACACCAGGACATCAGACCAGCCCGAGTGCAATGCTGCAGTATAAAATGATTACTGACACTAGGCTGCAGCTAGGTATCAGATCAACACTCAACAGATGTTTCTGAAATAGCAGCTCAACCACTTCAAATGAAAAGAACAGATTTGCAGATATTTTGACTAGGTGTAAACTATCACTAATGGTATCTCAGCAACATTTACAATGGCTTCATTTTACTTGCAGGATTTTAGAGAGGTACACAAAGTCTGGATGGAATATTTAAACTGGCTAACTGCATGGATTGTTTGTCTGACTTGAAATCAAAGATACTTACTTGGTCAAAATGCCAAACTACAAAAACAAATACACAGTGCTTACACAGTTCAGTTTGTTCACTGAACAAGTAAAAAACAGTTTAGTTTAAAATCAACAAAAGCTCTGTTTTGCTAATGCTTCATTTTAGGATTTCTAATATGGTTATATCTCTTTCAAATTGCATCAAACAAAATAGGCAAAATTTTTTGTAGTGACGCACTCCTAACAATTTACATTACAGCAGTTCTACTGCTACACTCTGCATGTACACTTCTTATCAAAACATAACACATATTTTCTAAGAATAATTTACATAGAATCATACATTGTGATTCTACCTGGTTTACAAGACGAAAGTGACCAAACTGCTTGTGATCCTATTTCTCTAACAGTACCAGTCCTCTCCAATTGCTTTGGATCAGCACCAGGTGGTGTCTTGTTTGGGGTAGTCATTTCTAATTAAAAAAAACAAGCAAACAAGTTAGTTGACATATTTTAAGGCTGATGGGAAAACTAAAGGATTATATTTGTTCATATAGAAGTTTTAATTCTTTGACCTCAAACTTGTATAAATCATATACTCTATAAACTATCATAGATTCAATATTTAAATCTTATAAATATGAGGTTCCACATACATGCAAAAAGTTGTCTGACTAAAAATAGGATGTACGCTGGAAACATTCTTAAGTTACATTACTTGTATCATTCTTTACGTGAATACAGAATTAGTTATTGTTTCATTTGTGGGGTTTTAGGAAGTTTTTGTTTCCAAGAGAAATGGAAACAGACCCTGTTAATTTAAAGGCTAACACTACAATTTCATTTTCTGCCCTAGCACACACACAAGTTTTTCTAGTATCCAAGTTCAGAGGCTAGAGCCAACCAGTCTTCCTTGAGATACTTCTTAAAAATAGGAAAGGAAAAATTGAATAAATCATTTAGTCCTTTATTTGGAAGAAACTGGTTATTGCCACATGTATCCATGGTCCATTTCCTGAACTTCACAAGTTCATCTGGAATCACTAACCTGTGACTTATACTGCTCAAGTAATCACTCAGTCTCGCACCTTGCCTACTGCCACATATGAAGAACAACATTTAGTATATCATGTAAAGGACCTTACTACTGCCTAGAAAATAGCTTTAAAGGCTTCCTTTCCCCACCTCCCACCCCCCTGTGGTGGTTTTACTCAGGTGGGCAGCCAAGCTCCACCACAACCACTCTCTCACTCCCCCTCCTCAAAGAGGAACAGGGAGAAAATATGATGAAAGGCGCTCAAGGGTTGAGATAAGGATGAGGAGATCGCGCAGTAATTATCGTGACAGGCAAAACAGACTCAGCATACCGAGACAGTAAGATTTATTGCCTATTACTAACGAGCTAGAGAAGTGAGAAACAAAGGAAAGAAACTAAAAGCAGCTTCCCCCCCCCCCCCCCATCCACCCTCTTCCACCTCCTCCCCCCAAGCGGCACAGGGGAACAGGGGTTATAGTCAGTCTATAGAAATTCTTCGCCACCACTCCTTCTCAGTCACTCTCGTCCCCTGTGCTGGGGTCCCTCCCACGGGATGCAGTCCTTGCTGAACTGATCCAGCGTGGGCTTCCCACAGGCAGCAGCTCTTCAAGAACTGCTCCAGATATGGGTCCGTACCACGGGGTCCATCCTTCAGGAGCAAACTGTTCCAACCTGGGTCCCCCACGGGCAGCAGCTCCTGCGTGGTCTCCTCTCCACAGGCTGCAGGTCCAGCCCGGAATCTGCTCCGGCAGGGGTCTTCCACAGGCCGCAGTCTCCATCGGTGCAGGGCCACCTGCTCCACCATGGTCTCCTCCACAGGCTGCAGCGTGGAACCCTGCTCCACCGTGGTACTCCATGGGCTGCAGGGGGACAGCCTGCTTCACCATGGGCCTCACCACAGGCCGCAGGGGACTTCTGCTCCAGCACCTCTCCCCCTCCTTCTTCACTGACCTTGGCGCCTGCAAGGCTGTTCCTCACTCTCCCAGCTGCTGTGTGGCGCAGTGTTTTGTTTTTTTTTCCCTGTCTTAAATATGCTCTCACAGAGGCACAAAACAACATCACTTATTGGCTCAGCTCTGGTCACCAGGGGGGCCTTTACCAAACATGGGGCAGCTTCTAGATCCTTCTCACAGAAGCCACCCCTATGGCCCCCTGCTACCAAAACCTTGCCAC
>NC_048896.1:54769591-54804511 GCF_011077185.1 Oxyura jamaicensis | reverse complement strand
AAAAAAAAATAAATAAAAAAAAAGACTTCCAGTACCCCTCTTAGACAGGGAATGAGATACTGAACTAGTCTGGCATCCACAGAATCCAGACCTTACCCACTACAGAAGGAATACAAGCCATAGACAAAAACAATATTTTCCAATATAAGAATATTTCTGCAGCTGAAAACTTTGTTGAATACCAGAAATCTGAATTCTGTAGTATATATTTGTCTGCACCAAAGACTTCCTATTGGCTTTTGCCTAATGTTTAATTTTGCAGAGTTGAGAATGACTTTCAGTTTTTTTTTGTTTATGACTCATTCAGATACAAGATTGCAGTCCTGACCACCATTAAAAAAAAAAAAAGAAAATTACATATGGAGTAAAATCTTAGCATTGACGACAGCAACTCTTGCAGAGGACCACAAACAGAAAGCCTTGCTCAAATACCATCATCTCGGGAAAAAATGAGTAGAATGCTACACAGCCAATCCAATCCCAAATACCCTGTATATACTCATATAGTTCACAGATCTACCAATTCTTAAAACATCACAAAAATTTCCTACAAAATTTGTGTTCAAAAACTAAATGGTATTAAGAAAAAATGAAATGGACAAACCATTTAGCCACTAGCTAGACATTAACACAAATCTTTTCTCCCCATTGTATTTAAGTATTGTGTTATCCTTTTTTTAAAAAAAAAAAAAACTTATCAGATGTTTATTGAGTCTTTAAAATGTAAAATGTAGTTGTGCTCTGATGAATTGGCTACACTGCAAATCCAATGTTTTTTTTTGTGTGTAGAACAGATCATAAACCGTAGCAGAAAATAATTTACTCTAGTTGCTACTTAGGACAACTTTGCTTTATATTTATTGATATCAACTTCACTCAAATACAGTATTACAAGTATTCTAATCTTTTGAGAATTTAAAACTGTCTTGGAAAAAGTTATATAACACTTGGTTCAGGGTTATCTGAAAAACAAACATTTTTGTCCCAATAACCAATACTCAAGTCATCTTTATTAATCATTGAGGAGACTACTTTCCTAGACTCATGAACTTTAAAACTCAAATCACATTATTTGTCTAAAGTATTCAGAATCCCTGAATGAACAACACACTGACATTTCTTACAAGCTGTAGGGTGCACAGAGAAGTCCTCAACAACTTTGTATTGCCTTGGTTCAGAGTTCTGAGGCATACATGCTGGGGATCTGAAACGGACATTGAGAATCACTGACAAATGAATCAGTCACAGATCATAGACAAGTGATAATTAAAGACTGAAAACCATCAGCATGTGAACTAATGAGTTGCACTACTCCAGTCACTTTTTCATGACTGAAGCTGTTTAACCAGCTTCATAACAATGTATTCTAGATAGCTTTGCTGAAGCTTCCTAATAAAAAAGAATTTTAAAAGCATGAAAGGTGATAGAAGTACAAAGGAAAATAATACTGTAACAAGCCAACTCACTCAAAAAAAAAAAAAAAAACACTTTTTGACATTTTACTAGAAGTACAAATTCCTTATTTTGGGAAAGACACAAATAGTTACTATTAAAAATAAAACCACACTTGCATCTGAATTAAGTCACCAAATGAAAAAAAAAAAAAAAGAATCTTAGACTAAGAAGACAATGGAATGAGAAGGACACAATGGTTTTCCTTTTTTTTTTCCCCCCAAGCTCCGGAGAAAATAAACAGTCTGTCTAGAAGCCTTTCTCCTTAGTATGTGCTAAAAATGGAAAGACATATTGCATCTATAGGAGCATTGGCTGGAAACATCTTCAATTTTCCAATCCTGTTACTCCAAATGATCATTAGTAGGCTTGCCATTTCTTTAATTGCAACGTGAACATATTAATGACTCAATGACATAACGTCACACTTTCATTTTGCTACTCTACAGTAGCAAAGTATGCTTCCTTTAATTAAAGCAAGAAAGCTGAGCTTCTTACCCCCAACCTGAACTCTTTATCCTTCAGAATCTTCCTTAGAAAAGTTAATTCTATCCTGGAGGACCTCCCCGTGAAATAAAAACGATTAAACCCAATTTAACAAAAATATGGTTTATAAACACAACAAAGTAGATTTAGATGGTTCAAGCGTTCTATCATTCATAATCAAAGCAGATAAGTCATTCTCATTATAACAGTGTAAGACACTTAAAAGATGCACACCTGAAAGCAAACCTTTCACAAATCATACACTCTCTTGCATCACACCGAAGAGGAGACAAAGGATACATTTTGACCCTTTCCATACCCAAACTCAATGAAAATTTTATGATTGTCAAGCAGTCTTCTCAAAGTACAATTTCTAATTCCACTGTGTTAGTACACAAACACTTAAATGCACACCTGTAAGGATCTTTGAGAGACCAGACTATAACCACCAGACATCTGTCCAGCCATTCACATTCCTCTCAAAGTGCCAGCTTCAGTATTTTATCTCCTTGCAAACACAGTTTTGCTTTAACATCCAACCCATATGTTATCTTCTTAAAACGAGAATAGAGAACTCAAAGACTAGTTTATCACTAACGCTTATGTAGCATCCTTTTTTTTTTTTTAAACCAAATTTACTTAGTTTCCTTTCTAGAAGAGTGCCTATGCCACTCAGTTTTCTTCAAAAATGAGGTCTTGCAAACCAAATATTTTTGCAGGGTCTAAAAGATCTACATACTATGGTTAAAAAACAATGGCATACAATTTTAACAAAGGTTCTTATAACATCATATTGTTAATATTTAATTTACTACACAATACAGCATTCAGACATTTTTGGGGATACTGTTTGCTATTCAGTAATACCTTTTCCATTTCTGCCTTTGACATTTTGTCCCTGTGTTCAGTTCCTCCCTCAGTTCTCATCTCTGTTGAGATTAATTACACTGATTTTGATCATTTTGCTTGCAATCTTTCTAACTTGTCAATGTACCTGTGTTGTGTTTGCCATTAAAAAAAAAAAAAAAAAAAAACAACATTCAAAACGGAATTCCCCAGGCGTTCACAACATCCCTAACAATGAATTATCTAAAGTCAGCTTCAAAATCAATTTTTCAATCAGCTGTACACAGGTCTCACAGAAATAATTTTTGACTACATTTCAGTACTTGTTTTTAACAACATCAACCCAGACAATGGCAGAAATCCTGTAAAACTCAAGAAAAATCACTTAGATTCCATCCTCATTAGAGGTTTGGCCCAGATATTAATAAACCAAAGTAGGCCATTTTCTGTTCACATGTGGTTTTTCATTGTCTTCTACTTACTGACAGTCTTCTCCCAAACCACCTCCCCATAACCTTCCAGGGGATAAAAACTAGGTTCGCTGTTCTCTGACTTCCTCACATCATCTATTCCCACTCTTGAAAAATAAAATAAAATCCTAAATTTAAACTTCTCCAGGCCTCAGAGGTGCACTCAATTTGTGCAAATGCTTAAAATAACTGCCTACAATTCAGAAAACACTTCAGCTTTATGAATTAGGGTGTTTTTGTGAAGTTTTTATCAGCTTTTGCTGACTATAATTTCTCTCTCTCTCACCTAATTTACCCTTTATCATTCTGACTGTCTTCCCATGGTACTATTAGAGCTGTAGAAAGTGTCTGACTACAACTTTTACTTCAAAACTGAACAAAGGCAGCACTACTCCAGACTTTTTGCAACACGCAAATTAAAATTTGTTTTTCTTATTTGTTCTAATAGAAAGGGATTTCATAGCTTGGATTTTTTGACTTTTATGCTTGTTCTACTCATTTTTTACCTCACAAGCTCTTTTTGCTGCTCTCATTTTTGTTGTAAAGGCCTTAAAACAACAAAGGGCCGCAAAGATCTCAAGATATAATCAGAAGCCAGGCTTTTACTATTTCTATTCAGATGAAAGATTAAATAATAATATTTAACGTGCAATTATTAATTTAATATTTAATAATGATATATTAATGATAATATGCTCAGTAGCAACCTATTTCAGCAAGAACCAGCTCTCCAGTACATTTGATCTCTTATGGTCTCAACACCTTTTTGAACACTTTTATTATTACTCTGCCTGTATCATATTGCTTTAAGTCTCTCTGAGGTAATAGCTTAAACCTTCCAGTATAAGGACCATAAGCATATATATTACTGAAAACAATAAAAGCAGTCACACATCAAGAACTATATTAGCAGTTTTTAATATTTGTATGTACACACACCCCTAATTATTCAAAAAAAAAAAAAAAAGAAAAAAGAAAGAAAATATTTGTGAGAGCATATTTAAAATATATTTTTACAGAAATGCAGACTTCCAGGACTATTAGGTCTTAAGAGCTGATATCGATTACTCGCAGTGTTTAATCGCACAGCAAGCAGAGGATGGATGCAGTCTGACAAGCCCGGCTGCTCACTCCAGCCACTCTGGCAGCCCTTTCCCACACTTTTTTTTGTTTGTTTTGTTTTTGTTTTTTTTTTTTTAAAAGGGGGGGGGGGGCTTCCGTTTTTAATTAATTACCACGTCCCCGGTCCGCAGTGCCGCGCTCAACTCACCTCCTCGGGGCTCCCCTCTCCCGGCGGGCGCTGACTGCAACACGCGGGCGCTCACCGAGAAGCCGCCAGCCCCAGGGGCAGCTCAGGGAGCGAGGAGAAGGAGGAAGGGCTGAGGGGGACACAGAGGTAACCGGCGGGGCCCGGAGCCGCTCCGCGGTCTCCCGCCCGGCTCCTCCTCCGCCACCTCTGTGACCGTTCAACGGCCGCGCACGCGTGGAGCCCAGCGCGGCGCGCGAGCTCGGTTTAAACTAGGGGCTCGGCGGGGGTCGGCCGAGTTCTGTAAGGTTCGGCTGGGTTCGGAAGGACTCGGCTGGGTTCGGAAGGACTCGGCTGGCTGCCCGCCAGCGGTCAGGGGAGAGAGAGAGCGAAGCCCCCTTCACGCCTCGCGCCGCTCCGTCCCCCGCGGATGACGCCAGCATCCTCCACGGTGAGCCCGTCTCCCCGGCGCTGCGCCGCGCAGGCCCCGCCCTGCGGGGGCGGCGGCCATCTTGGCCGGGCGGCAGCGGAGCACGTTGCGCTCGGCCCGCCGCGCTCGGCCGCCCTGCCCCGGCACCGGGGGCGCCTCACGGCGCCCAGCCTCGGTAAGCGGCCCCGTGGGGGGGGGGCGCGGGGACACGGCGAGGGGGAGCCCCGGTGCTGTTACGGGGGGTGGGGGGAAGCGGGGGAGCCGTTATGGTAGCTGGGCCTCGTCCCTCTCCTCCCCCCCCCCCCCCCCGTGGTAGCGAGCGGGGCCGCCGCGGCCCGGCCGCCTCCTGACGGAGCTGAGACCCCGGCGGGGGTGGGGTTCGCACGGAGCCTGCCGGTTCTCATCTGGCAGCTGGGGGGTTTTTTGGCAGCTGTCCTCTGCCGTGTGGCAGCAGAGCAAAACCGGAGGCTGCAGGAGCTGCCTGCGTGGAGAGAGAGGCCCCTGTGCGGGCTTACCGCGTCCCAGCGGCCGGGAGTCCTCGAGGGGAGAGAAGGGGTTCGGGGGCTTCTTTATTTTTATTTCTTTTCCCGGGGAGGTTTTTCCTGCTAAAGGAGAAAGCCGTGCTTTACGTTATTTTTGGAAAGTTACCGTGATGAAGAGATTGAGACTACTTTAAGGGCTGGCAAGGTAGTGGGGTGAGGCCGTTTTCACGAGGTATGTGTTAATAAACGAATACCCCCCCCAGAGAAAAAAAAAAAAAAAAAAAAAAGGCAGGTAGGGCTTTTCCTTAGGGCCACGGTAGCGTTCTCCCACTGGAACGCGTGTCGTTATTTCACCTGCAACTTTCTGTGACTGCCTTCGAGTTCTAACTTCGGTTTCCCCACTGTGATTTCCTAGGTCTAAAAACCAAATCCTGCTGTAACTTCATGTGGTTTCATTGCCAGTTTATTGGCATATTCTCAGGCATTTCATTTCACGTTAAAAGAAAATATTAAAGATTGAATGATAACTCATGCTATTCAGCACCAGCTGAACACACCCATGCGTAATGCTGCGTCAGTGTATTTGAGCATATGCTTTTCATGTTAACGTTGCATTTATTTTCATATTCATGTTGTGCCTCATGAGCAATACAAGTTAAATACAGTCATTAGATTTGGAGTTTGTTTAAAGCTCTTGTACAACATCATTTCAGTTTCTAAAATGTCAAAACCTCAAGCATAGACTGGTTCTTAATTTCCTAGTAGATCTTGTTTGTACCAGTGCCATGTACTACAGTATCTGCTTTGACACTTATAAATTTATTGATCTCCCGCATGCAGCTTGAAAGTTTGTTTTTTTTTGTGTGTGTTTCATTTAAATTTCCTTTGGATAGTCGCTATCTTTTTTTGTTCTTGTCATGGAGTCACTATGTGTAGCCCATTACCAATGGATTGAGAGAGAATTCTTGAGATGAATGATTTTCAGAGGATGCTTGCTTCTCATGCTCATTTCTTTCTGCTGTGTTTAGCTTAGATCAGGTGCAGTGTAGTTTAATAAAACGTTAATTATTTCTTTCTGCAAAGTAACCGAAGCATGACTCAATTCTGAACACAGCCCTCCTTCACCACATGTAATTGAATCATCTCTGGCTTTTCAGTCTTCATTTACGATTTTTGTTAATGTTTGCATGCTTAATTTTGAGTAATTCAAAGCAATTGCAAATCCTTCTCTGTCACTATTGACATGGTTCAATAAATTTTCATATAAACTCTAATGCCTTTGAGAGAAGAAATAAATACTGGTGTTTCTTAAGGCAAGTACATTTAACGTACAACCTGCAGAAGAAATTTCTGTTGTCTCTTGTGGCAGGATAGAATGGTCTTCTTTTGTGTCTTAGGCATGACTTAGTGGTTGTATAAGTGTCATAATTGGACTTACTGGGCAGCTTTTGGCTTCAGTAAATGATACTGGCAAAGCATTTGAAACTTTAGTTGTTAGCAGTTGTTACTCTTCTTCTCATGCTTTCACGTGTGTCTCCAGTCCATTGTTCTAGAAAGATTACCAGTTGTCACTCCATTAGAATTCACTGGTCCAAAATAACGTATGGCTCTGTAGTTAGCAACAAAGTAATGGTTTCCTGGCTTTGTCTTCAGTTCTTCATGATTTGGAAAGCAGAAATACAGGTATGAACTGTATAAATGCTTCTGAATACCAGTTCCTCCTGCTGACTGTACCTAGCAATTACTGCTATTTTGTATCGGAGCATATATATGTTGTTTGTGTTGCTGACCTGTGTTTTGAGAGGTCTGCTGTCTGCATCATCAATCATATTCAGTGTGTTAAATTAAGTAACTGCATATAAATATTTAGCTTGAGCTCAGTCTGCTTTTGGACACTTGGTTAATTTGCTCTAAATTGTCAATTCTATGAATTTTCTTTTTCTCTTGTGGACAGTTATCATCACAGACATCAGGACAGTCCTGGAAATATGTCGGAAGTGACAGAAATCGCAAAATTTGCTTTCTGAAAATGATTTAAGACCACTTGAGGGTTTTGGGTAAACCGACACTTCATCGTGTAGATGGGAGCAGCAATGCATGATCCCACACCTCCATACTGGTTCTGTAGTTCTCTTTGAATGCTTGCTACAATTACATCTTTGACCGTTAGACCATCCAAAATCTTAATCACAAATATGGTTATTTTCCCATATAACTAAGCTCCAAGAAAAGAAATCCATAGGCTGTTTTGTCACTTAGGAACCAAGGTCTGATTCAGCAATGGATGGCAGTGAAAACTTTTGTCTGTTTATGCCACTGAGATTGGCTGCAAAGCTTGTTGAAGTAGGTGGCAAAACCAAATTGTTTCAAGCCATTTAGAGTGACCAACCCATTTTCCTCCTCGGTTGCTTTAAGCCAAGCACCAGATGGGAAGGGTGGTGGAGAAGTGAGGCTGTCTGGTCTGCTATCTATGCTGCTCAGGCGCTAGCCTCTACTGAAGTTTGGGAGATTGGGTAGGGTACAGCAGCTTTGTCTGCTAGAGCTTCCTTTTGGAAACCACAAAAATAGCCTGTATGCTAGTTGGAGCCAAGATGACTAGCCGGGAGAGTCCTGCCCAAAAGATGTTATGGTCTGTGTCTGCTCGAGGTCCTGAGCCACACAGGCTGTGCTGGAGGAAGGGCTCACCGGGCATTTTCTCTGGGAAACGAAAGAGAGCAAGTGGTTCACGTCCAGATACTCTGTGTGCTGCAAACTACAGGGCTCCTGTGAAGGGCAGTGGGATGTATTTCTGAAGAACGAATTTTTGCCGTATTTGAAACGCTGTCAAAATCCATTATTTCCATGTTATAGATAATTACCCTGGGTCAAGAATCCTTACAGATCTTAAGAATAAGTTTCTTATTTGCAATTGTAAGAAAAATGTATTTGAGTGAGAATTGCAAACCCATTGCTCCATGTCTGCAATGAATGTACCAACCACTGGACTATGGAGTTGGTCAGCTTCTCTCTCTTACTGGCTTGGACCATGGATACAATCACAATGCTTGCTCTGCCCTATTTTGTCAATGTGGTCTAATGATACGGGATTAAAACATATTTTTAAAAAGTGACTTTACAACGTTCAGTCAGTTTTAATAACAATGATGTTATTGAGACTTTTTGCCTTTCTGTAAAAGGTTATGGAGTCAAGAAAAAAATAGAAATACTCTAAGTAGAAACTGCCACAATAAATTTGGAGGCATGACTTGGATTGCATTCACTTATATCTGACAGAATGTCTTTAGGCATTAATTTAAAAGTACTTCGGAAATTGAGAAGAGAAATAAGACTGCCACAATTAAAAGGAAGTACTGAAAATATTCATCATGGTAATAATTGATTTAAAAATACAATAATATCCTCACTTCTGATCTTTGGTCCCTGTTAGGTGCTGATCTCTTCCTTTCTTTCGTATTAGTAATATCTGTAGGATTCCTTCTAGCTAAAGTTCCTAAGTGGATTTAGGGAAGGAGCTAGGGTTTAATGTAATGCATATGCCGTATACCTGTTCTTGTTTCTTTTAGGATATTGAAGTCACAACCTTTCTTTATGTAATAGCCATATGTAGTAAGTAACCTGTAAAGCTTTACAGGTGGGCAAAGATGAACGGGACATCCAATAGATGATACTTTCTTTGATCAGAAATGTTGAAATCCTTTTCTTGGAAGCAAGTCCATGTGCAGATTGTGTGGAAACTGCAAGTATTTCAGGACTCGCTGACATTACATCTTTGAACCAGGAATATGTATTGCACAGAATCGAGATAATTCCCTTCTTACTATGGCATGCTTTTCCTGGAAACATTCTCAGATGTAATCAGGATTTTATTTTGCAGTGGAGAAAAAGGAACGGAATTGAAAGCTGATGTTAAAGATTGTGCAGTTTTTTGTACAGCAGTACCCTCAGCACTTGTATCTGAGTCTGTTTGCCATCTTGTTTGAAAGGGGGAGAAAACAGTAATCTTGCTCTTTTTTTTTCTCTCTGAACTCTACTGGTAGTAACTGCAGATACATAACTTCAGATATTTCCTGTGCTGTGAGTAATAATGTCCTATCTGGTTTTTCTTTTTCCTTTAAGATCTGGAAGATTCCCACCACTCCTCCTCATAATTGGTGTATGTGTGTAACCTTAAACTGCGCATCATGGCGGACAAATTAACAAGAATTGCGATTGTCAACCATGACAAGTGTAAGCCAAAGAAATGCCGTCAAGAATGCAAAAAGAGTTGTCCTGTGGTTCGAATGGGTAAGAGATGTAATTTAACCAAGTATTTAAGCATTTGGAGAAGTTCAAAGTAATGTCCAGCTGGAAGGGGTTGCTTTTTTTATATATATATAACTAACTACCTTTTGTTTGTCGTTTGTGCTTTCTTTTTATAAAGACATTAGAAGTTGAATATCATTGAAAGCATGAACAATTGGTAGCAGTAAGGCCAATTTTCAGATTGTCAGTGACTATTTGTGACTATTATAGTCAGCTTCAGTGACTATTCATGGAATGATTGAATCATAGAATGATTGGGGTTGGAAGGGACCTTAAAGATCACCCAGTTCCAATCCCCCGCCATGGACAGGGACATCTCCCACCAGACCAGGTTGCTCAAAGTCCCATCCAACCTAGCCTTGGGTACATGAAGGTGAGGCAACTTGTTACAGTGCCTCACCACCCCCATAGTAAAGACTTTCTTCCTATTAATTGGTTACCTGTTCTGTGGAATTTAATAGTCCTAGCAAGAAATACGATTCATCAGAAACTTTCTGATGAAAGTTCATCTTATTCTTTATCACCAGGAAAACTTTGCATAGAAGTCACATCACAGAGCAAAATAGCATGGATCTCAGAAACGCTTTGTATTGGCTGTGGTATTTGCATCAAGGTAAAAGGCTGGTTTATTTGAAGTGATACGATTTCTTTATCGTGCTCTTATGTTTAGCAATGCATATGGTAATTTCATAAAGTAACTTTGAGAATAATCAGACCTTGTTAACTGTTTATATAAAGTACTGTGTCAGGTTACTGAACTGATTGGGCTGGGGATGTTGGCTGTATCTTTTGTTTGTAGCTTTGTCTTGGAATGCTTTGCTTCGGGGCAGGAGGCGGGGTTGGTTGGTATTGTGGCAATAGAGAGCTAACAGCAGAAGGATGCTCTCCTAAGAGAGATCTAGCATATATGCTGTATGACTTGCTTGCAGTCTAAATTGCTAAGTATTTAATTTGAAAAGTGTGGTATGGAACTTCTTCGGAGTTGACTAAGTAAATGGCAGTGAAGTAATTTTTTGGTAAATATTTATAAAAGAACTCTTAAGTGCACAGCTACGTGCAGTACAGGAAATAAGAGAATTTTGTTAATAAATTGTATGCATGAGTGATATATATATTTGTTTCAATTACAGAAATGTCCTTTTGGAGCCTTGTCAATTGTTAACTTACCTAGCAACCTGGAGAAAGAAACAACACACAGATACTGTGCCAATGCCTTCAAACTTCACAGGTATTTTATTTTCCAGACCAATGTAAAAGGGATAAAAATTTTCAAGTTTTTGTTAATCTAAGCCAGAAGTTCATATCCAGTTGTTCGTGATTATTAGCTCAGTAGGTTCATTTTTGAATGTTAATGACAATTTTTCTTTCTTAAAAGTACTATCATTAAACTCAATTTTAGTACTAATTTTACAGAATTAGTGTTCCCACTAGTTAAAAAACATGCTGTTCTATTTTTTTTTTCTGAATCATGTATTGTTAGGTTAACAAAGTAGGCTCAAATAATCAGCAAGTCTGAAAACAGGATGTAATTTTTACCGCTAAATCTTGGTGTCTGATGGCATTAAATCAATATAATCTGAAGTTATCAATGTTGCATACAGGTTGCCTATCCCTCGTCCAGGGGAAGTACTGGGATTGGTTGGAACCAATGGTATTGGAAAATCAACTGCCTTGAAAATCCTAGCAGGAAAACAGAAACCAAATCTTGGGAAATATGATGTATGTATCAGCAGTAAAATACAATTGCTATTATAGATAGCTGTGGTTATACATTTTCACTGAGTTTTCATAATCATTAATGTGGTGGGATTTGCAAGGATAGGGGCACTTTACCTCATAATAGCCACAGACCTACTCCACCCTGAAACAATAGAAGGATGGTTTTAAGAGGCTTTTTTTTTTCCAAATTATCTGTGTCTTTCAAGAAAGATAATGGTAGTAATTGTAACTCAATGAAGATGATTATCAGAAGCACATTTTGTTCTTGCAATTACAAGGTTTTTGTTGTTTTTTTTTTAATGCCAGTCCTTAAAATGTAATCAACTTCCCTCCCCAGCCCCTTCCTTGAAGTTACATAATTTACTTCTTTCCCACCAAGGGATTTAGGTTTTGGAGTTCCCTCTAAGTCTGAACGGTTCTAGTGTCTATGAGCACCATGTATCATTTTCATCTCTTGTGCTTTTTTTCTTTGATTTTTTTAAGATGATTTATAAAAGTATATGGTTATCATAAGTTGATGATGATGTTTCCCACTGTAGACTTTAACACTGTTCTGAAAATTATTAGTTTATCTTGTTAAATACTTAGAAATATCAATGTTTTCAAACTGTACAGTAAGGAAGCAAAATAATTTACAAGTTTGTTTATCTACAAAACAAACTACTCCAAAGAGTAAATATTATTACAGAAAAGACGTAAATAATCACTATTGTGACTCTTCTTATCAGGTAGTATTTCAGTTATCACCTTCTTACCTTCACATCACCTTGTGGTGTGTGTTGAGCCTTTTTTCATCTGAAAGATTATCATTTTAATGAATTATCCATTTCATGGCTGTCACTTAAAACTGCAAAGAAATCATTATTTTCCAACTATATTTTCCATTCTCATTCAAGTTTGGTTTATGTTATTTTGTGGACTTCTTGTTTCAGATGGTAGTACTGCAGAAATAGCAAAACTTTTTCATTCTTTCAATGTACTTAATGGAATTGCTCCCAAAATCAGAATTCCCTGTGAAGAGCCAAATCATTATGACCACAGAAGCATGTGGTATGAATCAAATGTTACATGTTGCTTCTGCTCCAAAACTTAGGCAGCATTGCCTCTTTGTCTTTGCTTGGTTTGAAAATGTGGCAGCTGTTATCACTCCGTTTGTGTACTGTTAACCATCAAAATAATTTAGCACTATTCAAAGTAGTAATGCTGTGCAAAACAACACTCTACAGGTTAGGTTGTGGGTTTCTTTTTTTCTTCTTCGCCTGAGTGATTGCTCTGAACAGGTTTGTTTTGGTTTTATTAATCAAGATGGGCTTCTTGTAATTTTTCATTATTTTGTCTCTTGGTTTCCTTGGAAATGTTGTCTGGAAGCAGAGAAGGCAACCAGGTTTTTGTTGCATCTTTTGTGGAAGTTGATTATATCAGTCCAGCCCTTTTCCTTTTTATTAGCTGGGTCAGGTAGCTAATAGATCCAGCTCACAAATCCATACCATCTTTTTTCCCTGAGAGGTAGTTTGTCTTACGGGTTTTTTTTAACCTTCTAGGTGCAAATTTAAGAAGCTTTTTCTTGCAAGAGCTAGTGACAGCACATCTGAAGAAAAAAGAATATATTAGCTTTTGACCTCCATTTCTAATTAGTTTAGTTTGTTCTTAATGGAAGTTTAGTAACAGCCGTTTAGTAACTAGCTTTTATCCAGGCTTTTTTTTTTTTTAATCTTGCAAGCATATCCTATTTACTGTGTTGGTTGGAGTTATAATATTAAACATTTTTAATGCATGTAAAATGGTATAAGTAAACATAGGCTTTAATTTTGTCACAGGATCCACCTGACTGGCAGGAAATTCTGACTTATTTCCGAGGATCTGAATTACAAAATTATTTCACCAAGATTCTGGAAGATGACCTAAAAGCTATCATTAAACCTCAATACGTGGACCAGATCCCTAAAGCTGCAAAGGTAAGCACTTTCATTAGCTAAACAAAACTGGGGCCTTCTCCTGTAATGATTCTTTTGTATTTCAATATTTTATTTATTTTAATGTGAAAAATCCACTGCTGTTTGAAATAATTATTGTTGAAATAATGTTGTTGGGTTTTCTGTATTGCTTTTCTTTTAGGGAACAGTGGGATCAATTCTGGATAGAAAGGATGAAACTAAGACACAAACTGTTGTATGTCAGCAGCTTGGTAAGTAATTTTGTAAGGTCAAACTCCACAGAGACTGAGAAACTGGTATTTACTGGAAAAAAAAAAGTTACTGCTAATATAACGGTCAGTTTAAATTGTACCAACTTTAAAAATAACAAATATTCAAAGATGCTTTGGAATAAAGACTAGGGCTTGCTGTATGTATTATCTGAACCAATGCCAGTAATGCTTTCAAGTGACAAATTAATTGACGCATGCTAGTTGATAGAATCAAATGCAGTTTCTCTTTCATGGTAGAAAATGTTAAGTTTTAAATCTGGAAAAAATCCAGTTACCAGCTGCTCTTCTTGCTTGCTTTACAACTTGAGCAAAATTATAGTATCCTGTGGTGAGAACCATTGCATATAGAAAGTATTATCCAAGCACCAAAAAAAAAAAAAAAAAAAAACAACCTGTATATAGTTACAATGGGAGTAATACTCACTTCTGAGAATCAAGTAATTAATCAGAACATCTGCATAGTCCAGATAATTTGTGTAGGTGTTTTGTATTGTTACCTAAATTCAGGTGTTGCAAAATTACCAACAGGTTTCTTTTTGATAGAGCTGAGTAGTAAAGGTTGCAGTATGTTGTGCCAGCAGGAGTATGGTCTGTGAGCCATGCTTAACTTCTTAGTGAAATTGTTACGTTCTTGAAATGTCTTGCTCATAAAGCTGACAAGAAAATACTGGCATCAGCCTTTTGCTATAATGATTGGAGGATTTGATTTTCCTGAAAATTAGAACTTTTTAATAAAGTCTAACAAAGAAATTATTTAAAAATTAGTATGGTTTCTTTTTAGGGACAGAAATCATCACTAAACGTATTGTGGAAAAGCAAATAGGAGTGTAATCCTTCTGAATGATAGGAAGCAGCCGTACAAATTAATTAGCTAGTGCTGCAGAGAAGCCATAACTCATTGTGACTCTTAAGAACAGTGTTAGGATAATTTCCTATAAACTGAATGCTTATTTTACTTTTTTTTTCCTCTGTGTAGGATGTCTGCTGTGATTATACATATGTCCATAGGTAATAAACATATGAATTGTTGTGTTGGGTGTAACAAATCTAAAACTAGCCTCTTATTTGCAGACCTAACCCACCTGAAAGAAAGAAATGTTGAGGACCTTTCAGGAGGAGAACTTCAGAGATTTGCTTGTGCGGTTGTTTGCATTCAGAAAGCTGATATGTATGTTTGATTTACTTCTGTTACACGTTGCTTCTAATAACCTGTCTCATAGTATGGTCCTCTAGTTTACATTTATTGTTAAAAATAATACTTTTTGTTTGAGATGTTTGAACAAAAATATTTTTATTAGCTTTTACAAACTAACTCAGCAGCTTGGATCTATATTTCTTCCATATATAATGTGTGGTTCTCTATATTATAATTCATCTGAACAGAAATGTAATTTCAGAGAGGTAGCTATTTGACAGTGTACCTTGATTTAATCCTTTTTGAATAAGAAATAGACAGAAATAAGATTCTTCACATGTATTGCGACCAGAAAATTTTAAAAATGTCTGGTCCACTCCTTGGATCAAGAAAGCAAGAGCAGGAGACTTAAGTTTTTCTATCTTTTTTGTTTGTTTGTTTTTTTGATTTAATGGGGGGGGGGGGGGGCGTCTTATAGGTCTATGGGTTTGCACTTTTCACTTAATTTAAGGTGAGTCAGAACAGAGTGCATGAGATTCCTAGCTAATTGGTGACTCCCTATAGCACTTGATAACTTTTCCAGAACTTCTGGTGAGCTAAGGCTTAATTCGGCTTGTTTAATAATTTCATGTTATAGTCATCAGAGATTCAAGGCAAGTGTCAGTATATAATACTTGTTTATTCTCTCTTAGTATGAAAATAAGTTTCTATTTTTGTTTGATTAGTGGTTGAAATGTTAGTATTAGATTTGAATATGTTGAAGCTTACATTCTCTAAGACTTATTCTTTTTTTGGGGGTTAGCTTCATGTTTGATGAACCTTCGAGCTACCTAGATGTCAAGCAGCGCTTGAAAGCTGCCATTACTATTCGATCCCTAATAAACCCTGACAGGTAAATATAAATTTTAAATGTTTTGCTAGACTGTAGTAGTAGGTGACTAATTGCAAAGTAAAGAAAGTCAGTCTATCTCCTTGTAAGTGCTAATTTCTCAGTATGATACATTAACAGATGTTTAAAATATTCTAAGTCAGTAGCATCTTCTTCCTGCGCATTTTGGAAACCCGTTTCCCATTGTTTCTGTAGTTACTATTTCAGCATTGGGGTATATTATGTAGTAAATCTGTGAAAATCATGTTGATAGCTTGTGTGTCTGCAAGACTACACTAACTTAGTGTTCTAAGTAAAGAAACTTATTTCAACACTAAACTTCTAAACAAAAAAATCTCTGTGACTATTTTTCAGGTACATTATTGTCGTAGAGCATGATCTAAGTGTGTTAGATTATCTCTCCGACTTTATCTGCTGCCTGTATGGTGTGCCAAGTGCTTATGGTGTTGTTACTATGCCTTTCAGCGTAAGAGAAGGTAATTCTTGCCATATTTTGCTTTTTAAACCTACAAAAAAAATCTGTAAAAGAAAAGGGTATCAGAATACTGGTAGTCTACTATGTAAATATATGTTTTTCCTGTTATGTAGTACTTTGGTAACTAAAAAAAATTTTAGTTAGTTTGTTCATTGAATTTGCATCATTTCTACACTTTAAACAATGTTTTTTGCTGCTTTGACCACAACGATTTAAAATCCAACCTTCTCCATATCTGCCTGGAATTCACAGCCAAGAACTAAAATTCCTTCTATGTTGCTTTTGTTGTAGGCAGTTTTTAATGATCTTTTCTCCCTTCATAGGCATAAACATTTTCTTAGATGGCTATGTTCCAACTGAAAATCTGAGGTTTCGAGATGCATCTCTGGTATTTAAAGTGGCTGAGACAGCTAATGAAGAAGAGGTTAAAAAGATGTGTATGTACAAATATCCCGGAATGAAAAAAAAGATGGGAGAATTTGAACTCTCCATTGTAGCTGGAGAATTCACAGATTCTGAAATTATGGTGATGTTAGGGGAAAATGGTAAGTGGAATTCTTGTTGGAAGTGATTACTACAGCCCTAAATACTTTACTGAAGCCTTACTACCACCTAGGAGCCAGGCTTCTACTGGTTTTAAGTCCAGCTGAAGTGCTCATTTCCTAGTGAAGATGTCTATGCCATGAGCTTCCTCTACACGCAGTGGGAGCTTGAAGCTAATGAATGTTAATGATGCTATTGTCTTGATTTATAATTCCATTTTAAGAACTCCAGTTGGCAGGATGATGATTGACCTCATGAGTGTAGCTGCAGGTCTAGACTACTATAGCATTAGGTACCTTTGATTTGAAAAAAGCAAGAAATAGCAAGTACTAATTGCTTGAAGTAAATAGAGGAATTCTCTCCAATTTTTGAATGTGTTCTTCACTAAGTATTTTGTTTTATCAGTGACTTAATTGGTATAAGTCTAAGTTATTAAAAGTGTCTTAAATGTATGTAATTTGCATTTTATTTTAGGAACTGGCAAAACTACATTTATCCGAATGCTTGCAGGAAGACTTACACCTGATGAAGGAGGTAGTACTTAATAGATCAGTTGAAATCTATTTTGAAGGTAGTGGAAAGACTCTGTTTTCATTATAAATTTTCTCTCTTTATAGGTGAGGTCCCAATTCTAAATGTCAGCTACAAGCCACAGAAGATCAGTCCTAAATCTACAGTATGTTTAAGCCTTATTTGTTAAGTACTGTGTTTGCTGCAAAAAGCATGTTGTTAGTACACAGGTAGAATTTCTTTATGCCTAGAATAGTTAAGCAGGTTTTGTTCTTATTTTCTTATAGTGGGGCATGTAAAACTGAGTGACAAAATTTTTATTTTGATAGGGAAGTGTCCGTCAGCTGCTGCATGAGAAGATAAGAGATGCCTATACCCACCCCCAGTTTGTAACCGATGTAATGAAACCTCTTCAAATAGAAAACATCATTGACCAGGAGGTATTAATGGCCTGAGACCACATGTAACTTTTAAGTCGGGTACCAGTTGAACATCAAAACAGAAATGTGGCTCACTCTTCTCTTCTCTTCTTACTAGGTTCAGACATTGTCTGGTGGTGAGTTGCAGCGTGTTGCATTAGCTCTTTGTCTTGGTAAACCTGCAGATGTCTACCTAATAGATGAACCATCAGCGTATTTGGACTCTGAACAACGTCTCATGGCTGCTAGAGTCATGAAACGGTAAAGTAGACATAGTGGGGAAAATACTTGAATTTTACAGTAGCTTTGCAATCAATCTACATTCAGGTATCTCCATTTTCTTTCAGTTTCATTCTCCATGCTAAAAAAACAGCTTTTGTGGTAGAACATGACTTTATCATGGCTACGTATCTTGCTGATCGTGTAATTGTTTTTGATGGCGTTCCCTCCAAGAACACAGTTGCAAACAGGTAAGGGACTTGTTTGGGTTAGTAAGCAATATATAAGATGACAGATCAGAAATAAATTGTTTATCAGAAGCATTAACAAAAATGAGGTGAAGTGTCCTTGCCTATTGAAACTTACGCTGCAATTAAAGTCAATTAAGGCAGACAAAGCTAGACCAGCTCCTGGCTTATACCAGCCTTAAGCAACAGCACAGCAATTAAATTGCATTTGGAGGAGGAGACGTCAGGGGCATCAGCTGGGAAGAATGAAAAAACAGCTGACTGTAACCTGAGTATGCTTACGGAAAATAACTTCCAGATCTATTAAAGTAGTGAACTAAGGCTCTTTGTGGCACGTATGCAAATATTGTGTGAAGTACAAGTCTTAACAGTAACACAGAAGCCACAGACAGCATGCGTTATATTGTAAAGTATAAAGGTGTCCTTCTTGGACTTCTTTACTTTTTGTTCCTGTAAATAATTCCATGTAAACTATGGAAACTTTGAGGAGTAGCCCTATTAGAAACCAGACTTTTAGACCAGTGTAATTATCAAGTACTTAATATGAGCTAGATGAAGTAAATATAGTGGTCTTCATATGTGCCAGTCTGTTTCTAATGGCATTCCTCATAGAAATATACTTGTTTGAATTAAGAAACAAAATCAAATCACATTAACTATTACTTCTCAGCATCATATATTACAATTTTTGTTATACCTCACTATTGGTGCAACTTCTTTTTTTTCCTTTCATGCAAGTAATGTGCATGCCAGCACAGAAGTGTGTATATTCAGTGAACAGGCAGCAAAGGTAGTAGTCTGAGGATGTGTAGACATGCTGGGAATTGCACTGAAAGATGATAGTTATTATTAACTTCTTGTTTGAGACATTTAACTGAAAATGTAGCATATCTTGGGATGTCAAATACCAGCTTACAGAACTAAATGAGCTCAGGATTGAAATCAAAGCTGTCTCTAAACTACAGGCATACCTGCTTGTATAAGTATAGAACTTCTGAAAATGTAGCTGGGAAGTATGATGCTGTTTCTAACGTTCTCCTCTCCTAACAGTCCTCAGACTCTTTTGGCTGGAATGAATAAGTTTTTATCTCAACTTGAAATCACTTTCAGAAGAGACCCTAACAACTACAGACCAAGAATAAACAAACTCAATTCAATCAAGGTAAGTAAGAAGCACCTTTACAGTGAGGAAGCCATGACAGTATAAGGCAGACTAAGGTTTTAAAATAAGGAACAAAACAAAGACTAGTCAATTTTTGCTGTGCTAGAGAACAGAATAATAAGGAAATAGGAGAGTAATAAGGAAAGCAGAAAGGAAGTTAGACAAGCATCATTTAGTTCAGCTATGTTCAAGTATGCTGAAGACTATTTTAAGTAACGCTCTTTTTTCTTCCCCAGGATGTAGAACAAAAGAAGAGTGGAAACTACTTTTTCTTGGATGACTAAATACTGAATCTGAGCATCTTTTGTAACTGGCATATAGAAATGCATACTGAAATTTAATACTTGTGGATAAGAAGCTCAATCAGGTTTTAGAACAATTCATCTTCTGGAGCTTAAAGTCTCTTACTGCGTGTAACATCTGAGATCAGTAGCAGTGTATAAATTCTAGGCTGCGTAAAACTGCCACTTTCTATATTTTGGTGACATAACCCTGTTCTCAGTGTTATAATTCAAAATAGACCATCTTGAATTATGCAAATGAGTCTCCAGCTTTTTCAAAATTTAATGGAGGTTTTCAATTCAATATATTTTACTCATGTACCACGTGCTGACCAGACTTCCCCTTTTTGAAAATCCTTGAAGCTGTTTTCTGTACAAGATACGGAGACTTGCCGTGAATGTCAAGATACAGAAGATACTCTTAATTTTAAAGATGCTGAATCTCTCTGGATGAGGGTTTCATAAATAAACATCCTCCTACCTTACAGTTCTTTTGTGATACAGTGCAAAAATTATTCGATTGTTAATTGAGCCATTTATGTGTATTTATGTCATGCACACCTTAAGTCCTCTGTCCCTCTGCATCTTCTCAGACCTAGTTACAGGAGAATAATCAGTTAAATTAGATACTGAACTCCTTTCAAGCTTCACTTATGCAGGTTTAAGGCAGGTAAGGACTGACTGGTTCGCAGTGCTTTGATTTACAAACTCAACAGTATACTGTGGGAAAATGAGGTTTTTAAGCAGTAGAACTGTCTCAAAAGTACTGACCCCCTGTCAACACAGCCTTCCTCCTGCACTATTCTGCAATATAGCCACGAGGCTTATGCCAAAATGGTAACTTTTTTAATGGTAACTTTTTTATATCCTCCTATATAAGAGGGTAGGGCAGCTCATCTGTTGGCACAGTGTCCCTCAGATTTAGGGGGGGGTTCTAAGAAGCTGAACAGAATAAGGGTTCTGTTTATGTGCATACACTACGTATCTTGTTGCTAAGGCTTTGAATAGCACCCCACTGAGCTTAACTCTTACAGCACTCAGTGCTCGCTTAATTTTCAACCTGAAAAACTGAGGATTGCCTCTTTTGAAATACTTTATCTGAAAAGTATTTCAATTACAAAAAACAAACATCTACTACCACTTTGGACAGGAACTAGAACTCCTGACCAGGAGTTTTTGGAGCTTGCGTACCTGCTCATTGCTGACTGATGGTAGTCCTGCTGTTTACAAATAGCTATATAAGCAGAACAAAAATATACAATGTCATTGCAACAGTTTCAAATGCATAAATATAATTTAGAAAGAAAGTGAAAACACAAACATTTATTTTAATTAGGAGTTTTATACATCGCATGCATCTGAAAAGAAATTATCACATAACTACCACTCAAGTTTCAGGTGTACAATCTCACACATGAATGAAAGGGTACCATTACCTCTTACACTAATATATACAGAGATATAAAAATATACACAATGGTTAATTTTACAGAGCTGAGTGAACACTGCACTGTGAGTTTGGATAACAAAGTCCAAACTGCAAGAGCAACAGGAACACTGCAGCAGAGATCATTATAAGGGTCAGAAGAAACAGCATCAGAACTCTGATACAGTGTAAAAATATAAGGCAGAAGCCACTTTCTTCTGAAGTTTAGGGAAGAGCAGAACACAGACTATCCATCTCGCTTTTAAAAAGTAGTTCCAGCAATGAGTTGTACATGCAAAACATAAATTTGCATTAACAGTGCAATAACAAAAAGAATACTGAACAGTAGCTCAACCATACAAACTTAAAAAAAATGTAACATGTACTTTATGCATCTCTTCTCACAAAATATCTAGGATTTGTCAGTGCATTAGTGTTAAAGTGGCATTAAAAAAACTTCTGCTATTATAACAGATGCAGAATTATCTTTGAAATGCATAGCATCTACATTTTTATTGTCTTTGTAATTATTTAGTTGGCATAGGCACCATTCTAGTCACACCAGCATTAAGAATTCTTGGTGGAAACAGCCATTCTTACCAAATCATACACAGCTATTCTTGACTGCTTGTCTTGATTTTGATTTCAACAAATAAATGCTTTTTAAAATTCAAAAATATACCCTATGAATATTAAAAGAACTATATACAACAGACCTAAGACACGGGGTTAGCTGGCTGCCATACATGTAACACACTGAAGAGAAACATTCAAGTCTGACAGATTTTTGAGATGAAAGGCCTTTGGGTTGGAAGCATATCAAAGACAACAGTGCAGTAGGCTGAGAATTCCTTTAGCTCAGTTCAGAACTAAGGCATTGTATGATAAAATATATTCATATTTGGTGCAATGTTACCATCAGTTTTAGAATCTAGCTCACATCAAATGCTATAATTTGACACCCTAGTAAACGTACGTATCCATCTTACATCATGAACTCAAACCTTTGTGGAAAAAATTCAAACACTAAGCCTATGTTGTTTTTTCTAATTTGACATCGAGGATAAACCGCTAAGCCAACCAAACTCTGCAATCCCCCCCCCCCCCCAAACAAAATGGTAGGAGCTCACACCCTCCTAGTCTTTACTCACCAGAAGTTAAACGTATCCTTGTTCTTTACTAAAAAGAAAGATTAAGATTTTCAACTGCTACTTCAAATTACCTTTTGCATTTGAAAATTTTCAAACTATCCATTCATTCTATGCTTGATGCCCCCTCTGATTATCTCCCAGTGTTGCCCTTCTCCTGTCATTCCTATACGGCCTTCCTCTGAAGTTTCGCTGATAGTGGCAGCCTTCCTCTCTGCTTCTGCTGGGCGGTCCTTTCCAGGCTTCCTCATTTCTTTGGAACTGGTAGCCTCCCCTACTAGAATAACCCCACTCAAGTCTAGGCCTTCTGCCTCCTCCATAAGTCTGGTTATAAAATTGCTTGGATCTGCCACTTCTCAGCATATCAGAAACTTCGCTCTCATCTTCAGAGCTCTCTTCCCTCGTTCTCTGTGCCCTGCTTTCTGTCTGTAGGTTACCAGCACCCTTTGAATCTTTGCCTTTATCAGTCTTCTCCTTACGGCTGGGTGTAGCACTTTTGAGTTCGTATTTGGGTGCTTCTGCCAACGGTGGTGTGGTGTGGGACACCCCTGGGTGCCTCTCAACCCCCTGTGCTTGGGGAGAACGGTTTTGCAGCCCAGCTGTTGCCTGCTTAGCAGGAGAAGCAGAAGCGCAGGTTTGCTCCAACTGAGGTGCCCTAGTGGTAGTGTCTTTTGGGGCACTGCATTCACTGCTCACACCGGCCACAGGGAACGGGACAGTGTTTGAGCCACTGCTGTTACTCTTCTGAAGCTGTTCTGCACAGTTCACTCCAGGAATGGGAGGACTGCATTCTTTAGCCACGTACATATTTGTAGACATGCCAGTTGTTGCCTCTTTGTCCTCAGGTGCCATGACAACGTTAGGTCTCGCTACCGAATTTTCAATAAAGCCCTGAACTGGGTACCCATACCAGAAATGAGGAAAAAAAGGAGGTGCTATTGGAACAGCTCCTAGAAAATGATTGTGTCCGAAGGCTGGCTGTGGGAACAGATTTTTCCCTCTCAGGGACTCATCGTAGGGAAGAGCTTGCACTGGATTTTCCGATTCTACACAGACCTGTCCTTGGCTTTCAGACACCTGAGCTGTGGGGATAATCAGCGGCAGTGATGGAGATCTGCTGTCAACCTGCTGTGAAATTTGACCGTTGGACCTGGCCTCACCCTGAAGAGGAAAGTGCCTGCTTGTTCGTGCAGTTTCATTCTCATTCTGCGTCGGTGGAGCCTCCTGGAACCAGGGGTTGTGCGGGTACACAGGGAGGGACACGTTTGGGTACATTCTGCAAGCAGCCAAATAGGCCTGGTGCAGGGGGTACAAGTAAGAATGGGGAACCCACATGGGACAGCTGTATGCCTGCAAGACAGGAAAGAAGAAGTATTTGGTCATTTGAATGTGTGACAGACATAATAGCACACAGGTAATTTATTGTTTGGAACTGTTAATTATGGGAAGGTAACTTTATTCCCAGTGACTGCCCTCACTTCTGGAGAATTTCTGGGCTCTCAGAATCATGTTCTCATTTTTTTAATTCCTTCCAAATGTAGCTTATGACCAGTAAGGAAACTTGGTAACACAATTCCTCTATAGTCAATTTAAACACTTGAACACAAAGTCTGCATTTTTAAACTCTAACTCTGAGCAGTGTGATCACAGGCCACTGTGTGCTTGTTAGCTGACATGGAAGTAGGAGAGAGGGAAGAGGGTTTCTACCTGAGGTGGTCGACTTCAGGTATTGCCAACTCACGAGCAACACTGTAGGGTGCTTCTATAGTACAGTGTGTCAAATACACTTATTTCAGGTTATACAGAACAACATGCAAGGCTGCTGGAGGCAGAAGGCTGTCTAACAAAACACTGGAGTAGGAAAGGGGGTAGAGTCCAGAACTCAGCAGTCTGCACCATCTGTACAGAACGTCTGTGGAGAAGCCTACCCAGACCCACTCTCAATGGGGAGCGGTCAGTCCACTCTGGATGAGCAGCTGGAAGATGGTGGACAACAGGGTGACAGGATCTGGGACCAAAGCAGCGCACAGGAGAACCCAAAAGGTAGTTGCCAGGTCTACCGCACTACTTGGTCACCAGCTGCACAACTACCAGAACACGGTACTTTCACCATTAGATGGTGCTGAAGCCTCAAAACGAGGGGCTTTACCCTAAATAAATCAAAGTGCTATAAGAACACAAGTTTGTGACACAAACACCGTTTAAATATAATGCAGTGCAGTAAACAAACCAGAAAGACTTGCATCAGGTACAGTTATCAAATCTAAATTTGCTTTTTAACTTGCCCTGAATTGTCTTCAACCTGAGCAGATCGGACAGACAAGCAGCTACTCAAGGGAGTCTCCACAGGGAAAGCAATTCTAGGTATTTTTACTACAACAGCTTTGCCAGTACCTAGACATGGTCCAAGTCAGAAGGGCATTTCTCTTTTGCTATATGCTGCTTCCAGAAGAACGTATCTTCAATCTCATATTGGTTTACCTGGGAATTTGTAAAGCACGGTATGTGGACTGCATATAACCACTACTGGAAGCAGATAGTTCTGACTACCATTGTTGAGAAATTTATTTCTGTTGACTTGAACTGCAATGTGGACCAGTGATGGGATCCCAGTCAACAGAAGACCAAATAAAAAGCACTTCACATTTAAAGATAAACTTGAAGTGTATAGTAGCAGCAACCAGTCTTCAGCGCTGTACTACCAAGTAAAAGCAAATTGTATGAGCTAACAAACAGAGATATATGTAAGTTTGAAAAGTTACCTTCACACCAAGATTGAAGAAAAATCTAAGAATGTTCTTATCTAGAAAAAAAGACAAAAATATGAATACTTGTAATAATGCACTTCATCTGATCTAGAAATTAATCCTTGCATAAAGTTCCACTTCAGTAGAGAAACACAGGTATGGTGTTGTTTTGCATGTCCTTGTTTGATTTGTTGGTGTTTTTTTTTGTTTGTTCGTTCCTGTTCCCCATCCCACCCCCCAGTAAAGTAAATGGAACACACCTGCAGTTTAAATGTCAGTTTTAACTGCTTACAGAACTGAAATTCTGACTTTTAGAGGTACAGTACAGTAAACGTAAACTACCAATTGCAGTCAAACATGGCACGTTCTTTATGAACATATTCCCTATTTACAGTATGCCAAAACTTGCCTTTTCACGGACAGTAAGGAAACGCGGAACAACTTCCAAGGTTTTGATTGCAACAGACAATCTGTTACTTTTTAGTGTAAATGGAAGCAGTTCCCCAAATAAAATCCTATCAGTTCACAAAACCTGGAGCTACAGTGGGTTAAGGTAAGAACCATAAAACAATCATACCAGATTTCTAGGTGTAGCCTAGATAACTGCAATTTTAACACTATAACGTGAAGCATTACAACTCTATACAACATTTCCTTCCACCCCTTAAATCATGAAATGGCAACAAATAAATCTTTGGTCCTATTGCTAGCCGGTGTCAAAAGAAGTTGTCTTATGCAAGGCAAAGAAAGCCTGCTGGGAAAAACAGTATAAAATACAGATGTTCTGGCTTCTCACCTTTAGGTAAGTCCTCCCCATTATTGCACAGGGAGTAAGAGGGTGCAATGGCTCTTTCTCCCTTTTCGCTAAAAGGGAATCCAGGGTATAGTGGATCCTGATAGGGATTCAGAGTCTGAGGCAAAGGCATTAAAGGCTGGTTAACTGCTTGCATCGACACAGGAACTCCAGCAACTGGAGCAGATGTTACCTGAGCCTGTGATACAATAGAGTCAGGTCCTGTTGTTGGTGCTGGCATCAATGAAGAAGCAGGTATTTGGGCTGGAATACCTAGCAGAAAACACACAAACACACATTTTATTTCACATATAAGATTATACCATCTATAATCTTATATAATCTATGTAAGATTATATAAGAAAGTGGAAGTGGAAAAGACAAGCTTCAAACGACAGAAGAAATAATATAATAAAGGTATTCAGGGAGGCATAAGAGAAAATTCTTCAGAAATGGGAAGTCTGAAACAAAGGAAGATTTGGCTAAATGCAAAGAACAGTTTTCAGAAAGAAGTGAAACAATTAAGATTTCCAGAAATAGCTAAACCCTTATCATATTTACTAAAAAAGAGGAGAAAAAGGTGAAAAAGGTGTGAACTGAAATGTACACGTCAATCTTTGCAATTCTCTGACTACTTGTTTACAGTCAAGCCTGAATCTGAGCTGAGACTGTTGTCAGGTATGAAAGGATTATTATGGTTATTAAATATCATTATCTGCTGACTCCAAGACTAGTTCTTATACAGAAACACAGAAGTGGGATGAAATACAGCACCTGAACTACTGAGCAATAATGAATTTAATCTAATTTAATTACACTCATCAGGAAACATTCACAGCACAGAAAAAATACTACACTGGTTTTGCTACAAAAAGCTGAGCTCCAAAGGGATCCTACCAGACCCAAGCTGAGTCCTTAGCAAAGCAGAGGCTTATTATGTGGGACACGGAACACAAAACACCTATCAACCTTACACATGCTGACTGTCTTCTACCTTAAGCAGATCTCTAGAATAAGCCCCATCAAAACTCAAGAGCAATCCCACTCAGGGGAAACATGGGGAGTTGAGTACACATCTCTTCTACCTTCAGATAAGCAGTCACGTGAGCTCTGCATGTGTAATCAAACACCTGCTAGAACTCTCACAAAATTTGAGCAATGAGTAAATACATTCCCATAGATGACTGCCTTCGGGATGGAAAGTTACAAGAAACAAAACGTCTCCTGAAGGCATTTTCAATTTAGCAAGACAGTTAAAGCTAGTTAGCAGTTTCTAATTTACATTAATATTTCTTCTGACCTGCTGGTCCATAAGCTGTTGGCTCACTTGGCCAAGCTGGCACTATGGCTGGTACAGAAGGCACTGTTGGAGGCAAATGCACCTCAGAAAAGACTGGTGAGGGTGTTGGAGTTACACTTGGTAAGCATTCTGTCAGTTTCTAGAGAAACAAAAAGATAATGTGAATTTATTCAAGATCAGCATTGTTGGTGAGCCCTAACACGTCCAACTTATTCCAAAAAAGGCTTGAAGATTCAGTACTGTCCAGACTGTCAGCAGCACAATAGCAAAACATCAACTAGAAACATATCAAGTTGTATACATAAAAGAATTGAAAGTGAAAAACATGATTAACTTCGGATAAAGAGATATGAATCAACACCCTCCTCAGAAAAGAAAGGATATGCTTTTAGTTTTCTATCAAATGTGGTATTTTCCACACTCTTTATATTGTATATACAAGATTCCCTCTTAACTCAAGGTAGGGAGTTCTAGCGTTATCACCATAGAAATGGCTGCATAGTTAAAAGCCAGTATCACAATACATACGCGGTTGTGATGAAGCTCCCCTTTGAAGTCTCCTGACTGGAAAACTTTGAAATTAAACAAACATTTCTTACTTGTTCAGCAAGAACTGGAGAATCTGTTTTTACTTGTTCCAAAGGTGATGAAGCTTTTGGACACCTCTCATCTTGACTATTCTTCTAAAGCAAAGTTAGAAACAGACGAACACAGTTAGTCTAAGGAGATTTTTTTTCCGAAGAGCCATTCAAAGATATTAAAGCATACTACATATGAAGTGGGCTAAGCACCCAATCATTATTATATTAGTATAACATTTTGCTCATTGAAAGGACAGCAAAGAATAGAAGCCAACAATGGGCCACAAATCTTCACTGAACTTCAGAGATCGTGGTCTGTTAGCACAGTAACTATTAGTAAACATCACATCTTTTGTGGTCCCATTGTGCTGGAAGTACAGACTGTACTAAGCAATTACAAATGCATATTTGTAAGTGCTCTCGATAGCCCAGATCTGGGAACTCAGACTGTTAAGAAAGGCTGTAAGTATCTGTTACAGGGGCTGAGGAAAGCTGATGGCAATACAAGCCTCAAATCTTTTAAGTATTTCAATTAAAGCTGTAAAGCAGCAGCAATCACAGCTATAAAGGCAGCTATTGCTCTGCTAATCGTGTAAGAGAGAAGCAATAACATTAAAAGAAAAAACAATTTGGTCTTTTCTTTAAGATTACCTCGGATGAATTTGGCTCAAGCTTCTGACTTAAGTGGATCTGCCTGGAATTTGACTCTGTAACACCAAGACATAACCTAGTAAATGAACCATTACACCACTTATGGCTATCACAACTTAAGCCAGTTAAAGTTTGTCTTTCCGAAGTTAAACCTCAAAATAAAACCTACCTCAGCACATATTACTTCAGAATTCAGTTTTTTATTAAAGATCACAACATCCTTAAGTAACTTAAGTAGTTAGGGAAGTAACAGAACAGACTTTAACCTGGATTTTCAAACCTCTACAGAAATTCTTTATTGATGTTTGTTAACAATTTTTCTTTCCTACTTCCCTCAGGTATCACCAAATGTAGCTGTCTTTTCAGTTTTAACACACATCATTCATTCAAAGTCCCTGCTGTGAAAAAAATGAATTTGTACTTTGATTAAAGTGAAAATGGTTTGAGATCTGCATTTCCATATTCAAATGTTAAAACATAGAAGACAGATGAATTTAGAAAGTTTCACTGCTTCAAGAGATCTAGTAAGATTTCGGACTGACGCAGAAACTTTAATTTCTTGAGCATCAGCAAATACCTGGTGGGAGGAGAAGCTACTGAAGAACTGTCTTGGCATAATCTTCATATAATAAGATCAGTACAAGTTTTTTGTTTTGTTTGTTATGTTCTAGCTTTTTTTCAAATCTGGCTAACACTGCTTGTCAACCAAATTCACACACATCAGTTTAAAAGCAGCTGCTAAATAGGGACTTTTTTAAAAGCTTAGTGTGTGTACCACCACTGTAACACCTAGACAACAATGCAAACACAACCAATACTGACTGTGAGAATTCCTGGCAATTCCCCAAGTACTGATATATCAAAGTACTGAGAAGGAAATAACAGTTGATTCCTGTAGATATTTTAACCTGGTTTCAGAGGCAGTACAATCCAAAACATTACAAACATCAGAGAAAAGACAACATCCTATGAACATCAGCAAAATCCATCGTGACACTACAATAAAGAGCTTCCTCTAAGTGAGGAATCTTTTTGGCATCACAGGTGAAACTGGCTTTCAAATTAAACAAGGCTCAGGTGTTTCAGTAAAGAAAAAAAATGGGTAATATCAGTCCTTGCAAGACTATTCAAAATGGTACTTCATGGTGTAAGAGGAACTAAAAGGCACAAGTTCCATCAGTACACATCAATGCCTCTGCTTTTACCAGATATAAAGGAACAACAAAAATAAATGCAGGAAAAGAACAGCTTCTAGGAAGAGGCTAGAGTTTAAATTTTATTTAGTGAAGGGGAAAAAAACAGAAGCAGCTAAGATTAATTTTGGTGTTTAGTTATAACAAAGCTGACGGGCATTTTTTTTATTTGGGGGGGAAGAGGGGGGGCAGGTATTTGGCAAAGATTAATTAAGTACCTCCTGACAGCTACAGCTTTTGTCTATTACTGCCTTGTTCCACTTCCTGACAAAAGAGGTAAACTTTAGAGTCAATGAAGAGAAGCTAGGGAGCGTTACAAGAGACTCAGGAGAGGAAACCTAACATGAACAGGGTGGTATTTTTTGTCACCTTTTCTGTACACAATCCTCTCCCTGCTTTCTGTACCATTGCATGCTAGTTCTTAACCAGACTTCATTGAATACTTTGACCTGCTTTTCTCTCGACTTATTGCAGTAAGCACTGTTAATACTCCTCCCACTAGTACTTTCTGCTATACTTGCTAGAATTTCAACAAGATCTAATCTAGGGCGGCTCTGATAATCCAGTTTGTTCTTTCTTTCTTTCCCTCATTCCTCTTCCCATTTACTGCAAAAGTCCCAGCAAGGAACCTACCTACTTCTTTCAGCCACATTCACAGAACAGGAAAACATGCAATTTCTTCCCCAACCACACCTTTACTACCTTGACCTTACGTTCACTGGGTGCTGTTATCTAACATTCTGAACACATTCTGAAGCTGGTAATGAAGAGGAAAAAAGGTAAATAAACCTCGATCTAAGATCATTTATTTTTACCTTTATCCTTTTGCTCTTCCACCTCTGCTGTCCACTTGCTGTTTCTTCTCTCGTTATTTGAGAACTTCTTTGGATTTACATTATCCACAGTCTGTGTAGCAGCCTGACAGACCAACTGATTCTAAAGAAGTTGACAAAAGCAGAAATGCAAATGCATGTATTAGACGCCATCATCTGACATGGCACTGTTAGGCCTTCCTTCATGACAGATATACCTATTTAAGTGCAGAAGGAGGAGGGGGAAAAGCAGCCTTCATCAGTATTCAGATTCATCCACCCTCTCATTAATTTCTAAATTTTGCAGCATCTCTTTTGAGAGCGTTCGTGTTTTACATGACAAACAAAAACTGCTTCAGTTGAAGAATTTACACTTTAAAATTGCATCTTTTTACCCACACGATCTGTTTACTGCCTGCATGTACAGAGACTTCAATCCATTAAAAAAACTTCAATAGAACAATCTATCAAAAAATCAACAGGATACAATCTTCCTTCAGAGAGAGAGGAATACACTGAAGCCAGCTGGGCTCTATTGAAGAAAGAGCATGGAAGGCTGACAAAATATTTGCATTACTTATTAAACCAGGCAAGTTATCACATCTGTGAGTTCTCAGGCTAAAAAGAAAAGTCAGTTTTAAATAAAACAAGTTTTTATGTGAACTCAGAAAAAGCCACCTAGATATCTGTGATACTTCAAGCACCACAGTGCCATTTTACTGAGCTTTTTCTCAGTAATAAACCGGACTTCTGAGACAGTTTTGTCCTCACATTCAGGTTCGATCCCGCCATATGAGGAAAAAGACAACAGATAAATAACTCTAGGGGAGTGCAAAGCCTTCCAAAGACAGGAAGAACACAAAGAAAGAATCCCACAGCTTCAGAAGCTCTTATTTCTACCATATTTATGTGCTTAAAGAACTGTGTAAGGTGGACATTAGTTATTCACAAGGGAAGTTATTAAGTATATGTCTCATATTGAATATATACTGTATATTCACATCTTGATATCTTGCTATGTAGAGAAAGTGAAGAAAACCTTTGAATTGTACCATTCTGCAAAGGCAGCACACCTACAACTTCTAGTTAACAGTTCATGGACAGGTGCTAAGAATGCTCTTATTAATTATGACAACAAAAAAGCATACATTGGAAAGGGCAGGAAAAGCTTGTTCATCCCTCTGCTGGATCTCGTAAAGTGAACGAGATTCTTCTATTGCCTGTTTCTCCCTGCGTTCCTCCGGAGATAGGCCAAAATAGTTACCATCTCTGCCACTGTGGTTCAGATCCTCAGTTCTCTCCCGATCTGGTTTTCTATAAAAGGAAAAGGTAAAACAGGATCACTTTATCAAAGGAATTCCATTATCATCAGTATCAAACTGAATATAAATTCATGGTTTAGAAAGAATGTAATGATACGGCATTGCTTATGTGATTCTACACATACTGGAACTCTTCCTGCCTAATGCAAGTTATCCATGTGGATAAAACTCAAGAAAGGGAAAAAAAGATGTGCCTATTGACCAAACCCATATGGTATCTATGGCTGTGCAAGAGATAAAAGAGGAAAGGAGATTTCTGTAAATACAACAGAAGAAAAATGCATTATAATCTTCGATGCCTGAAACATCACTACACAAGATTAACAACATCACTGTTTGAGCTTGCTGGACTACTTAACTAAATGTTTAAAGGATACTTATGTATTTGGGTTAAAGGAGTGAGAAAGATGCCCTTAAAATGTGGGATGTGGCAATCTCAAAAGACACCCCAAGGTCATTTATTCCACAAGAAGTTACAGTACAAAAGAGTGACAAAATAGACCATTAAGAGTTTGAATGCAAATAAACTATTTCCAATAGGAAAGAGTGGAAACAATCAAAACAATCTGTGCTGCTGCAGCAGCAGCATAATAAATCAAAAATCAGTACCAAAAATGCAGGCAAAATGGTGTTCTCATACTCTAATTCATCAGTCATAATATGTAGCAGTTGTCTTTAACAGGCTCTGCAGAAGCTGAGAGGAGATCTTAGCCATGCCCCCAAGAAGTGCAACTTTCAACGTTACTTCAGCCTCAAACAGAAAAAAAAAAAAACCTTCCAAGAAGAACCTATAGCTTCATGCACAGTGCTTCCAGGGCAGGTATTGCCATGCAAGAAAACAAGTGGGAGTTCATGATGGCAGCAATTCTGAAAAACTAAAAAACGAACTGGGGCAGGGGGGGAGGGGGAGAGGGGAATAAAATCCTTTTTTAAAAAAAATAAATAAATGTGCTTGTGTGTATTCTTACAGACTTAAGATTCTTCCTAGGATTTCAATGGCAACACGTTTCAAACAAATATGTCGGGAGCACCTGAAACAGGAATTAGGGCTCCAAGAAGCTCAGTTAGAGTTAAAGACAAGGAAGACGTTATTTTCAGTTTTACCTTCCACTCTGGGAAGGATTCCTGCCTGGAGCTTTTTGCTCTGTTGAGGTCTGATGAGGTTGGGGTCCAGAACATATGAACTGATGCTGTCTGGTTCCCACAGAATGCTGAAGTCGAGGAGGTAGTGCTGACTGGGGTTTTATTGACTTGTTCTGATTCTTTGACCCTCTGCAATCTGCATCTGTGACAGATGAGTGAAGACAGAAATTATTCATTATTTTTTAAGTTCGTTGGGACAAAGTATCTGACAACTAAGATGCTGCGACAAAAAGATAAATATAGTCCTACCAGGCTGCGCATTCTGCCCCCACGTTGGGAAAAACTTTTTCATCTTCTTCCCTGGCACAGTGTTCCAGCCCTCCATAGGAGAGGCCTGTGGAAGAGGTTTAAGGCTCTTCAGTGATACAGAATGCCTACAAAACAACAAAAAAAGGATGATGGAGAAAGAAAAAAAGATAACTTTAGGACCAGTCTGTGGTGTGCATAAATGAATACCACATGTTTTAAAAGACTGACAGATCTTTCAATTTTTGAGAACATTGGGCTCAAAGTCCTTTGTTCTTTAGGATTACACTCAAGCAGTGTGTGGAACTTTTTTCTTCTTTTTAAATTCTCTGATAAGGCAGTGCAAATTTAACCAGTATTCAACAGGACAAAAAGGTTGATTTTTATTTTATAGACTGGAAGTACAGCCCGGTTCTTGAAAAATTTCAGTTTTCTTACTGAAGACTGCATGAGATTTAACAGGGGTCTTCCTCCTTCCCTCATTTATCTTGACTGAAAGCGTTTCTTCTTCTTCTCAAACTACATGGTTAGACATTATGCTTAAATGTTGGCTATGTTTTTAGTCCCAGAAGAATCAAAAGAACTTACAGAGGAGCTCAAGGTAACATCCATAAATAAAAAAAGAGATAGACAACCTTCCCGCAAGTAAAACCACCACAACCATCACCAATTTTAAACAGTTAATTTGTCCTGAGACAGGGTGAAGAGATTATACTGATCTAAACAGCAGCTTAGCGCTCTCTCTACAAAATCAGGCAGAGCTACTCAACCAACAGTGAAGCGAGGCACAGAAAATGCTATTTTAAAAAAATAAAATAGTAACAATAATGTAGTTACTTATATGCTCTGCAAGTAATATTCAGAAAACATTGCATTAAAAAGTCTGACAACAATTTAATGCACAACCCCCTTTTCTTTTTTTTTTAATATATTTTCTTATTAATTTTTTTGTAGCAGTACTGCTTTAAGTAAAGTAGATACACTTCAGGGGCTGAAACTAACTCTGAACTAAAGTAATGCTACCGTTACCAAGGATAGGTTTGGCACTCTTTTCCAAAAGAAATGAAGCACTTACTTTTCTCCAAGCTCTTCTACAAATACAATAACTGGCCCACTCTCTGAGCGCACTTCTTGAATGTGGGCATTATAAAATTTCCCGTTATGGTCTAAGCGCACCTAAGGGAAAAGAAAAGGAAAAAAGGACCTAAGCTTCAAAGAACACAAGATAATGTAACCCTAAACTATTAGCATTATTAAAAATAGATCTTTTCCTCCAGGCAGTACAACACTTGAGAAATAAACATTACATAATTCAGTAAATGCATCAAAATCAAGTCTTCATACATTTTCTAAAAAAAATAAACAAAAAAACACATCACCATAGACAGCTTTCCAGTAACATTACTTAATGAAATATTTACTTCTAAACTGTGTCATGTAGTTTGGGAACATAATTGGTGTATCAAGAATTTTCAGCTTCTCTCAGAATAAATCCCAGAGCATTTCCTTGTTAAAATCCAGGTACAGAAAAGAAAAATCATTGACTGACTTCAGTAAAATTTAGTTTCAAAAAGAACATAAAGGACACCAATTGTTTCAGAAGTAATGCTTTAGAAAGTTTTTTAAAGCAAAGGAAGAAGTTGTTCAGACATGATCAGTGTCACTTGTCTACAAAAAAATAGACATTCCATGTTCTTAAAATTCCTTCGTTAAATATAAAGCAAACTTAACAGTGTTCTGCTGTAGCATTTAGTTTTCTGATTGTATGAAGTTGACCAAATTAACTTTGCACAATTTCCTTCATCTTCCTTTTCTATGTTTTTATCCCATATACTTACTGTTTCACCATGTACATTAAAAACTTAACCCAGAAGGTGTATTAATTAACAGAGTTCTTTCTACTAATAATTTCTTTACCTTTAAGTCAATACTACACAGGACAACCTTAGGATCTCCAATAGAAAAATTTAAGCCCACACTATTAAGCAACAATCAATCAACTCCACATTAGGTTTTCTGCCCCCCCCCTTTTTTTTTT
>NC_048896.1:54700695-54769491 GCF_011077185.1 Oxyura jamaicensis | reverse complement strand
GGGGGGGGGGGAGAGGGGTTTAAGTTTAGAGAGGTGTTTTTCCTATTAATAGGATAATGATTTTCCTTTTATAATAGAATCAAAAAGGTTGGAAAAAACCTCCAAAATCATCTGGTCCAACCACCCCCCATCACCCACTAAACCATGTCCCTAATAGTTACATACATACACAAGCATGAAATACTTCAAAACTATTGATTTATATATAAAAATAGTTACCTAAATGGGAAAATTGGCATCCTGAAAAGAAAACATTACTGTCTCTATAAGCTGTAATTCTGTATTACTTACTTTACATTTATCGCCAACTGAGTATTGCATGCCAGCAGCAATGGAAAAATCTTGTTTTTGCTGATCTGTAAACACATTAGCAGTAACATACTATTAGTTTAAATACGCTAAAAGTTTTTTTTTTTTATTAACATAGTAAAATTGAAGAGCAATAGTTGTAGTTCTCAATCCACACAGACCCACATGAGGAAGACCCCTGCCTAAAATGAAACTGTCATTTACGTCACTGTTCTAGAGGACTCCACTTTATACATCAGCATGCAGAAGCTGGAGCTGTAAGTATGCAGTTACTTACCCCATTTGGATTGTAGCCAAACCTCATATTCAACATTTCTGTACACTGATGGATTGAGTGATCTCAGAACTTTTTTAGGCAAAACCAACAAGGTGGGATTTCCATTGCTCTTAAGGTGCTGTATGAAATTTAAACAAAGTGCTAAGTGGTCAATTACACAGAGGTTTTTAAATTTTGCATTTTTTTTAATCACTTTAACTCTGATCTGAAATACAAATGAGCCAAAAATACGTAAAGCATAAGACTTTTGAGAAATTAAGTTGTATGGTGTTCTTTTAACCATACCAGAAGAAAATTAACTACATCAAAACTAAACAGCACTAGAAAGGGCACTATTTATTTCTTTCAAAAGTAATGTTTGCATTCAACATGCCAAAAGTTTTTAAGATATTATGTTAGGATAACTAGAAATTCAAGATTATCTCATGAACGCTAAACACTAAAAATAAGAATACAATTTAATGGGAGGAAAATTAATCTTAGCATATAAATACCTTGTTGCTAGAAAGAGACTTTACTCCATTCATATCACCAACTGTTGTAGTTTTACTTCTGCAAAAGAACAAAGGGAGAAGTGATAGTATAGTGCTAAGGAAGGGCCGGAAACCCAGTAAGAAACACCTTGGAAGTAAATAAAATAAAGCTACCATTCTCTTCCTATTCTTCCGCATTAAACATACCATGCAACATCTTTATCTAGTATTTCTTGGTTTAGATTTAACTTTATTTCTATACCATATAAATCTAAAACTAAGATTTTGTTTCTAAGTACAATTTTTTAGAAAGTCTACCTTATACAAACAAATTTAGCCATCAGTTTAAAAGAAAGTGAGGGTGATAAAGGAAATAAATTCCACTAATATTTTGCTGTTACTATAAAAAAGAGCAAAAGAAGCCAGCAAAACCAACCAAACAAAAACCACACTCCATTAGTTAACCAGTACCAGGCACTCTAACTTACTCTCTATTTTCCACACCTGACATCATTGGAAGTTGTAGGCAACCGTCAGTGTTAACTTCTCCCAAAACAAAATAGCTTCTAACATTTAAAAATAACGTAACTGAAATGTTAACGTTTATAAAATGAAAAGATCATCCAGAAAACTCAGTGAAGAAACGAGCTGAAGACAACTTTAAGACATGAAAAAAAAAATAAGACTTGTACATGCAGAGCAAAATGTTTGTAATTCAGGTTAAGTAGGTCAAGAGTCATACCCACTAGTTCTTGCGTCAAAAGACATATGGTTTAAATCAAAAGCATTGAGTTTGATGGTCTCCAGTGAGCATATGACCTTAATTTACAAAGGTGTTAGAGAGGTTAGCAGTGTATTTGCTCATGAATCGCAATAATACAGGGCAATGCTACTGCATAAGCAGCTCAGGAAAGTTCCAAAACCAAAAAGAAATAGAGAAGGTTTCCATACTTTGACATTTAACTGCACTGATTGTTCCTCTAGGCAGAAATACTTCGTATTTTAACTGGAAATGTTCCCTGGTATTTTTTTCCATACAAGAAAGGAAGCTAATCCCATTCCCAGAGCTTGGTATTCTTTCTCTGGTGATTTCTATCAGCTTCCTCTGTTGTCTTGAGCATGACAAAAAAAAAAAAAAGGCTCCCAAAGTCTCAATGAATTTCTTCTGCCACATGCAAAGGCCCCAAAAGAGACTTTAATGACTTTCAACAGGAAGAAGGGGCATGCTGCACTAATTTTCATGGCTTCAGTGGAATTTCACACAAGCTAGGGTTTTAAGAACAGTCTTAGACAACAGAAGAAAACCTGCCAATACATAAATGCAAAATTGGCACTGTAAAAGACTTACTGTGCAAAAACAATCAACAGGAAAAAATATCTAAAAGCTATCCAGAGCATTCAAGTCCAGCAAGAGGAATAGAAACCCATGAATATCATCACTTCGTAATGATCAAGGAACAAAGAAAGCAGAGCAAGCTACATCTTTCTTTCTCCATTAGCTAAATTTAAGCACCCTCTATCAAGCAGACATTTCAGCCCAAGTGTAGAAGCAAGACAGGTTGGATTAAATTCTTGTAATTCAACTGTGCTATGAGAGTGAGGCAAGTAATTGTCATGGACTTTAACATGCCAGACTGGCATACTGACAACTCTCCCAGGGGATTTTGCTGTTTTCAACAGAAGGGGGACACATTGTAACAGCAGTATTCCCTTAAGTAAAGAGACATGTATTGTTCACAGGCATCTTACGTTGAATTCTAAACCCCATTTACCTGTAGCTGTCATCTTCTGAATCTGAAGCAGACACTTCACTGCTACCATTACTTTCATCTGTCATACCAACAGCACTAAGTTCTGCTATGATTTTCTTCACATCTGTATCAAATACCTTCTCATATAGTAACTCATACAGAAGAGCTGGAGAAGGGGCCAAGAAAGTGAAAGGACAAGATCGATTATAAGGTAAATGAGATTTTACGTTATCATGATAGAGGCATTTGAAGTTACTTCAATCCAAGCAAACAAGCATTTTGAAGTCTTAACTGAAACAGTGAAGTCATTAGAAGCCAAAACAGCTGCAGCTATTACGGTTTAACGAGTATGCATGAAACGACTAGCAGCAATCAGGTCTCTTGACAGGCAAATTGGGCCTTAGCCTTTAACTCTGCACATGGGCAGAATTTTCATGAAGAATCAGAATCCCTGCAGGGGTTGCCAAGTGACCCATCGAGCCTGGTTAGAACCTTTGGGCATCGCTTCAATCTGGTTAAAAAAAGAACACACAATAATCCGTGTAGATGTTTTCAGTCTTTTGCACATGCAACTCCCATTATTTCCTCTGACAAAATTATCCTTGCATGTGTAACTTAGTACTAGCTTGCTAACATCATCTGAAACATGAAGTTAAAACCTGAATGCTGACCAAAGATAATGCAACAGATTATAAATTAGTGTAACATTTTCTGTTCATATTAGAGCACCCAAACTCTAGGAGGGAGGTAAATTTTCCCCTCTAGGTAGATATTCTGCACTGTCATGTCTCAAGAATCAGCACAGGAGAATTTATTTTCTTGCAAAATCATCCAATCATTGACAATTCAAATGGAAAACTAAGCTCCTACAGAATAAATCTTCATACAGAGCCTTTTCCCTTTAACTGAAAGGTGATGTTATTGTTTTCAGTAAAAATATATGCTTTTATCTAACCAACATAATACTTACACTGGCACAGAGCAGCCCTTTCTGAATACTCTATGGGATAAACAATATCATAGTGGTTTCCATTTGAGAAGCACAGCAATACCTATTAAAAAAACCACAGATTTTAAGTTTTACATCTCACTTGATTTTTCATATGAACACTGCCTTTTAAATTCAATGTGCCAACAAGCTTTGTTGTATATCAAGATTTCTAAGCTCCAATAAAACAGCCAAAAAGCTTAGTGAATGTCCTTTAAATCAAGAACAATTTGACCAGAAGTCAAGAAGAATTTAAGACACTGATAGCTGTGAGTCCACATCAGTTGTAAATAGATTTTCAGAATTTTAGACTACCAGGAAGATATGCCACACCCCAAACATGAACCAGCTATTTTAAAAGAGCTACCCGTATTAACAGTATGGCTGCCATAAATACGTACAAAATAATTTGTAGAAATTGAGTTCTCTAAACATTTTCTTTTTGTTGAATAATAAAACTCATATTATACTGTTTGTTGTTAATTACAGTAGTCTTCATTCAGTCTTTCACAGTAGCCATTTATTTTCTTTACCTTATCAGAAAAGCCATTTTCAGTTACATGTGAAGGAGAAGCATTTGGTTCCCGGTATATTATAAAATCTTTCCTAAGGAAAAAAATAGTAATTAAGAATTCATGTGAAAACTTATCAATAAAAACAGAAATATTCAACCCAAGTTCAAGGAACATACATAACCACAAACAATACCTAGCGGAAAAGAATACTGAAGACAAGTGCAACCAACACTGATCAAACAGAGACCTACTTTTAGGAAATATTTTGCTTTCTCAGGAAGAGCTCAAACAGAAGATATTTACATGTAACATCCAGTATTATGTCTTATACTCCCAGTTTTCACTACAGGTCAAATTTCTGCGCAAGACCACATCTGCTATGATGCACTGCAGCCTTGTATCACAGGAAGAGGAGCTTGCAGTGCACCATACCAATTCTTAGCTCGTAATGTCACAGAAGAGACTTAACATGGAAACAGTTGGTAGTGATTTAAATACATAGCCTTTTTTTTTTCCCCAAGCTATTTCTACTCCTCTCTCAGTAGAAACATTTAAATTCCTTGCAAAATTGTCATCCCATAATTAATATTCCTGTATTTCATTACTGTGCCCCTTGTACTCTTTTTTCTTAGTACAAGACTGATTTCTTGTCTTTTTTCCATAAGCACTTGTTTTCCTTTTTTTAAATAGCAGTACAAATGTTATTGTTTCCAACTTACCAATATTTACAGATAGACAACTTTGATATAATTACCGTTTGTTAGGTTGACTTTTAAAAATGATCTTATGCAGTGTTCTGAACATATTTGCATATTCTTCTATTTGCCTTGATTTGGAGTTGTATGCTCATGCACTGTCCCAAAAGTCTTTCTACAACCATTCCCAACACAAAGAAAGATGACAAAAGTTCAATTCATACAGAGACATAAAGCATCATAGATGAAAAGGGGAACAAAGTCAGTAAAGTTGAGCAGAGAATTTGGTGTGTTTTCCTGTAAGCACAGACATTGGCCTATTATAACAAAGTGACTGACACAACGCGCACAGAGCCGATGACAAGTGCAACACATCCATGAAGTCAAGACAGAACTGTCCCTGGAAGGTTCATAGCCTCTCAGTTGTAGAGAATTCATTTATGCCATGTGGAAATCCACTTGAAGAAAGAGGAGGTTTTATGAAAAGAAACAGGAAACAGCAATACATTTCCAGAAGCTGAGCAATGACTTTAGCTAAATCTGTCCTAGCGGATCAATTACACATGCCCAAGAACACTTCTGGGCACTGAGAGCAGCTAACAGAGCAGCCCACACCTGTGGTCAGAAACTCTTCTTGCCTGCTGCTTTTTAAAATAGTTACCACACTGTTAAAAAAAAAAAAAAAAAAAAAAAAAAAAAACATTCAGAGGGCTCACTTTCCTTTCCTCTTTGGACAGAGCCAGCAGCTCAGAGTCCAAGATCATGCTGTGTTCATTAGACTCAAATTGCCAGATTTAAAGCAGAAAAAAAAACACTTGTCTCTTCAACTGAGAGAATGAAAACAAGCTTTGGGTGAAGTTTGGATCAAAACTACAATTGTGTGCTGCTGCAGTGTTGCCACTGCACTGCATACTTTCTCAAAATGGGTTTAGAAAATTTTACTTCTGCAAACTAAGTTTTAGTCCTATGCAATGACTGCTTTCCGAGGTGACATGCCTCCCTCATTACACTTAAGATGATTAAAAATACCATAAATGAACAGTTAGGCTACTACATATGTGTAAATTCTCAGTTTGCTATCCACATTTTAAACGTGGATTTTTTTTTTTTTTTTATTGAAGTATAATACGTCAAAGTGACAAATAAAGGAAAATCCACAACTGATATTGACATGCTTTTTTTCCTAGAAACTGGAAGACTATGATTCTTTGCTATGTTTTTCTGTTATAAATCAGTGTCATGGTCTGACAATTATTTTTTCCTCCCTTTTATCCACAGTCCTCCTTTCAAATTCTTTGCTCACTAGCCCATCACTTCCTTCAACAACTTTGCTCACAAAAGCAAAGTTTAATTAGTCTTGCAAAATGATTAAGTATATTCACTACAGTTTCTGGACTGAAAACAAAAACAAATAAAACCAACCCCCTACCATCATTCTGTAACAACTCAAAGAGAGCAATTCTGAGAAGAAAATAGCTTCATAGCTCAGGAAGCCACCTGCTTCAGGGAGGAGAAAAAAATAGTCTAACCGAAGTAGGTATGTGACGGATAGGTATGTGACGGATTTGACGAGTTGAAATGAAGACAAATCTATCAATACATTATTTCCAGCCTGTGCTTGAGAAGTCTGAAACTCTCTCATTTCTCCACTTGGCATAGAGCAGGAAACTTAACTCTGCTTTCCTCCAATCTGCCAGCATGCAGGAAGAGAAGCAACTCTTTCCCTCTACCTTCATCATCATTCCTACTTTCCCTCTACCTTCATCACCATCCCCACTTTGACCAAGAGGAGTGTTTCTCTATGTACAAATACCAAAATTTTTCTTAGGCATAGCTCAAGCTATGGTTAAACTATTTTGTCAGTACTGATACTGTGGAAAAAAGGAAAACATCCACAGAAAAGAGAATAAAGCTAAAAAAACAGCAGAAAACCAGGCAGTCTTTTATGACTTCACACATGGGAGGTACGAGAATGGCTTTCTCACATACAGCCTAATCTCACTAATCCACATTAGAGTATTTGTAGAGAGGCAATAAAGAAATAGATACAGACCACTGCTTAGTGATAGGGCTACTATTAAGGCCTTGGTGAGAAATAGGAAGAGAAGTAGTTTTTACAGAACAGATATAAAAATGAACAAAAATACAAACAGTAAGATTCTACCCACAATTACTCATGCAGGTGAGAAGATTGACAATACTGCAAACTGTTATTCTAATCTGAGATCATCACTCTGAAAGCTCACTCTTCGATTTTTATTTAATACCTTGACAGCTGCAGTTTTCAAAGTGTATTTGTTATTTTATAAGAACTACAATTGTACTGGGTCTGGCTAGGATGTTAACTTTCCCTGCAGCAGCCCATACAGTGCTGCACTCTGCACTTGTAGCTAGAACAGCAGTGGTATCACACCGGTGTTGTGTCTGCTGCTGAGAAGTGCTGGCACAGCATCAGGACTCTCTCTGACCCTCCTAGGGGGTGGCCAAAAAAGTGAGAAAGAAACATCACCAGGGCAGCTGACCTAAACCAACCAAAGGGATATTCCATACCATATGATGTCACACTCAGCAATAAAAGGTGGAAAAAGGAAGAAGAGGGGAGGGGTGGGCTCTCATTGCGAAAACGTCTGTCCTCCTCGCGAACACCAGCTACGTGCGTTGAGGCCCTGCTTCAAGGATGTGGTTAAGCATTGCTCATTTGTAGGAAGTAGAGAGTAATTTCTTTCCTCTACACTTCTGCACAGCCTTTACTTTTGTTATTCCCTTTCCCCCTTTCCCTTTTTCCCTGTAGTTGAATTGTTTAATTAATAATATTTCCTTAATAATATTTTTTCTCTTTAATTAAATTATCCTTATCTCAACCCGCGAGTTGTTCTTTCCTTTACTTCTTCCCCTCCTCATCTGAGGAGGGGGGAGTGAGAGTGCAGTTGTGGTGTTCAGCTGCCTAGCACGGTAAAACCACCACAACAATGCAATATACAATTCCATCTTTTGTATTCCAGCTCATTAACTAATAAAACTGAACTGACCTCAGTAAAATGCATTTAAAGGTTTTCTTACTTGTACATAAGAGAAAGGGCACTTATTTCTACTTGTCCAACCCATTCCTGTATTGGAAAAAAAGAAAAAAGAAAATTAAGTTAAATCAAACACACAATTAGTATACTTCTTCATGCACAGATAAAGAGAACCAAGACATCATTGTCAAAAATATATTGACACTGAGTCAGGAGTTCAGCCAAGGAACTTTGAGTGTATTCCAAGTATTTTTTGAAATAATAACTGTTCAGTAAGGTTAAGGAATAGAAGCTGGAAGCTTCTCTCCTTTTCCCCCAAAGTAGAAACTGCTCTGTACTAAATTGAGAATTTAAAACAACCCCATAAATGCAGAGCTATCATTAAAAAGGATGATTTTGAGAGGTGATAGTGCTTCTTTTTCCTTTTGTTAAACAACCGTCAGCCTACCAAGCATCACATCTACCAAGTGCTTTTTGTATTAAAAAAGTTACTCTCTGCCTTCAGAACTGTCCGGTTTTGCAGGCCTTAAACTAAAGATGAACTGGAAAAAGAGCCCTGAAGGTTAACTCTCCTGCTTAAAACACAGATATCTTGACATGGTCTTACGAAATGTGCTAACACAAAGCGGACAGACTTAGCTTATATAAACTGTTAACGCCCCAGCAAAAAAAGACTAAAATGAAATAGAAAAAAAAATCTATTTTGCTTTACATCTGTATCTTTGTAACAGCCTGCGGCTACTGTACATAATATTCCCTATGTCAGTAACTGTTTTTCTTTAAGACAACCTTGAATAAAGGTCTAAAAGTCTAGGTGATGAAAAAAGCCAGCCATGGTTTGTTTTTTGGCATTTTTAGAGGTTAGAAACATTTGGATACAATTTGGGGGAATAAAATGTTTAAATTAATTGAAAAAAGTCCCAAAACATTTTACAATAGAGTATGCGTATCTATATAAGCACATAATACAAAAATCTCAAACGCAGAAATATTTGCAAAAAAAAATCCCAATTACCGATCAACAAAGTAACTGCTTTCTACTATAAGTGTACCATACCTGTGGATTTTCCAAACATTTTAAATAGTCTTCAAATGGCCCCTCTATGAACTGTATTAAAAAAAAGGTAATATTTTTATTAGTGTAGCAAATGGATGCCCCAGTCTGTGACCCACTATACCAATGATAAATTATCATTAGAAATTTAAGACTACCCTGCCCTCAAAGCGCTCACAATCACATAAAGTGATGTAGAAATGAGGGGGAAAAAAAAGGCTTTAAATGTATAGGTCTGCATCCTAGAAAACCATATAAACAGCTTTTGGAGATCTCACACAATCAAAACAAAAGAAAAAAAAAAAAACAGCAGCCAAAGATGAATCCAAAAGAAAGTAAAGAGGCCATCAAATAGATGTTTATGAGGAATTCATCCCAGGCATGCAAGGCATCACTGGAGTGTATGTCTGCTTATCAAAATATCTTGTTAAAAGAAATTGGCAGCAATGGACAAGCACAAGCAGGAGTCATGTTTCTGTAGTACAACTATACTTTGTGTAGGCAAGTCATAAAGAACTTTTTCCCTTTTCTGTATCACTTCAAATAAACTGCTTTTACTTCCAGTGGAAGGATGCAAACAGACAACACTAAGTGATAGGCTAAGAAAATAATCCTTCAGCTGCACTCCTTACCATGCACAGAGAGCAAATCTACATTTGTCAAGGCCATGGTGAGAGATGTTGAACTAACAGAGATGTTAACTTCAAAGTTTAAGCCATGCTGGCCAACAAGCTGGATGTATTTTTAAAATGTCACTGAGACACATTTGGCTTGATTTAGCTCAAGTAAGGATCCAGAGAAGACAAAACAAGGTTCATAATGGAAACTACTGCTTAAATTACAGGCAGAATAGCCTCTCTAACCACAGCTTTTAAGAAACAAGGTTATAAGGAAAACACAGATAACAGTGGGATTACAAGTTCTGCTTTAGCCATTTTGAACCTGACTTGATGGTGTTTCTTCCCAAGAAGCATCAGTCTGATCAAAATTTAGCAGAAGTAATCAGGTATGAAATAAAAAGGTGGATCTGAGAAACAGCAGCATAGACAGAAGATTTTGAGTGCACTGAAATAAAATAGCATAAAGATAACGGAAAAAGGAGGAAAGGAAGGACAGCAGAAACTTCTCGTAGAAAACTGAAGAAGTAAAAAAAGAGAATGAAGAGAAGACAGCAGCAAAGATGACACTTCAAGAAAAGATGGGGATGAAAATGCAAATTGTGATTACACACAATCACTTGTAACTTTTGGTTATAGAAGGATCTATGCTATAGAGAGTAAAAAAGAAATCCAAGCTGAAATGGTTACAATAGACAGAGGAGCTTCAGTGAGTACCACCAGTACATGTCAATAGCACTTAACTACTAAAGCAGCAGATGAGGAAATAGTTGAAGAGACATGGGAAACGAGGCATACCTCTTTTAAAGAGAAAAAAAGTTAACAATGACGTATTTTAGACAGAAAACACAAGGTATAGTAAGAGACATAGGAAGCAAAGGAGATCAGCAGAACTGTGGTGAGGTATCTGAGGGAATAGGAACACTAGGAAATAAGATATGAAACACCTCAACCCTGTACATGAAACACCTATCTTGAAAAGCACTTTTTTTTTTTTTTAAAGAGGCTTTTCAGAAGTACAGCAAAGGTGGTTAGAGGAGAGGTTACATCACCTGGTTCAAGTCTGAGGAAAAAAAAGAACAGCGAGATTTTATATACATGGAGCCTAGGAGTTTGGTGGCAAGGACCAAGACAGTAAAAGCAGCTAGGGTTGACAACACAGTTACCCAGCCAAGAAGGCAGAACCGGGGAAGGGAAAACAACACATATTTACAGTCAAGAAGGATCCTAACATTTCCCAAAATTTCATAATGCCACAAGAAAGCAAGTCTAGACAAACCGCTTTGGAGTGAATGGGCTAATTCTGGAAATAAATGGGTCGGAGAACCAGCAATGGGGGCAAGGAAAAAAAAACAGGGGGGAGGGATCTAAGGGCTGGTAAGTCAGATGGACTGGAGACAAAGAAATCAAACAGTCCTGGCAAATGGAAATAGGCAAGTCAGTGCTTCATCCTCTCAGATTCACTGCACTTCACTTAAGTCTTTCTTGACAGTTTCTTGAGTGACCATTAGAACACAGGACACTGTCAGAAGTTACAACATACACATAAGCTCCCAATCCTGCTTCCCTTCTCCTCCCTACGCCACTGTATACATAAGGCAGGCTTTTTATTCTGTGTCTGGGTAAATTTAGAACAAAGAGACCTGAGTAATAGTCCTCTAGTAAGAAGTGCTTAGCTATAATCCTGTTTTGTCTATCCTGGTAATTAATTAGATGGTACCTACACTGGAACACAAGAAGGAGCACCATTACTTATTACCACTCTTTCAAAGGCAACTAAAAAAGGATTTTAGAATGTTGGCACTGATGACACTGGCCGGATATACACCAATATCAAAATGATATTTGATGTCCATGGTTGATGGAGGAATTTGTTACAGATGTTTATGCAAGAGGAAAAAACAAAAAACCCATAATGTCAATACATAATAAATTGCAGACCCTGAAACAAATTTCACTAATCTCATCAGTAAAGTCCCTCATATATTGTAAAAGCAATTAATTAGCACGATATTTTGTAATTTTTATTAAACATTATACTAAAATAAAATCCAGATTTTCATCACTCCATGGCAGACTGAAGAGTTTAAGGTTTGATTTTATTTTTAAATGAACACTGGAGTTTTTACTCTTTCCACCCCACATCTGCCCAGCCCAAGCAGTATCCAGGTCTTTCCCCGGGGCTTCTGAAAATGAGTTACTACCACCTGTCAATTAATTTAAAGGGCACTCACTTTACAAAGCATCAGCTAGTATATAGCTATGACGAATACTCACAAACAGGAGAATATACTTTGGAAAAGTGAAGGAATAATGTTCTCTTTGAAAGCTCACAAAGAGAACAAAAATACTTACCGCTTCAAACTTCTCCCTGTTTTTCCGAAGATAGTCTACACAAGCCATCCTAACATCAATGTGCCGAGACTGAGAGTGTAACACCTACAGTGGGAGAAATCAAAGAAAGTGACACCAAGTCTTATGATTTTTGATGAATATAGTCTAAATACAGCCTCAGAGATATTCTAGTTTTATTTTTAAGACTATTTCAAATGTTTACTCATTCAGTAACATCTTTACGGAGGTGAAACTTCAACTACTTATCCAAAATTAAGTACCTCCAGAGTTCACATATTTACTAAATTGAAACATTCAACTGCGTGTGGATTTACTGTGTGAAGGAGTGGCGTTTGTTGTCATTCTTCAACTGAATCATTTGCAAAGAACTTCAAGTGAAGTTACAGCAGGAGTGGATGAAAAAACTACAAACGTGCACTTGTCAGGAAGTCCAACCAAATCCAAGAGACCGCAGGGCTGCTTATCCTTGATTTAACAGGAGTAGTCCTGTTGCCCAAACAGTGGTTGGAAAGCCAGGAATTCAGATCACAATGACACCTGCACTCTACCCCTGTTCAAATCTTTCCTGGAAAATATGTATATATTATTTTTATCATAGTTTCAGAGCTATGTCTAGCATGACTTTGTGTACATCCCCATTATAACATGGGGAAGTTCCAGCCAATTTAAATTGCAGCCACTTGCAATTCTTACATACTACCCTCAATTTAAGAGGCTTCCAATTCAGATCTGTTCAGCTTTTGTGCACAAAGGGTACAGAGAATCAGCAAAAATTGTGACTACACACCTATTAACTCTGAATTATAGACCTTCTCTTTAAGAAAATAAGAATCAAGTGTCAAAAATTTAAGAAAAAAGTTTTAAAAAATGTTCTATGCACACTGGAATGTGAGGGAAGTCTTCTCTATAAACTAATGAAAAACATCAGAATATCAATGCATATTCACTGATCATTCCCTTGAAATAAAAAAACACTTTCTACAGAACAAGTGTTTGCTTGCCTGAACTTAATTTCAGTGGAAAAAAATAATTTGGAAAAAAAAAAGAGAATGTGAACTGTGTATAATTAGTACAGGAATTTAGGCTCTCACAATCTGAAGCACCAGAGCTCCCACTGCTGTTTGCTTGTATTTAAGACAAGATGACGCTGTCACTTTTTTCCTTTAACAGTAACACTGAAATGGGGGAGGGGAACGCAACAGGAAGAATTGAAGATAAATTACTCACTTTCTCTAATTTTACAGTAAATTACTTAACACAACTCAGAACAAGGCTCTTAAACTCTTCCCACCGAATTCAGCTTCCTGCAGTCACATACAAAGCAGCTGTACCCAAATGTTGAAATCGTCCCCTGAAAAATGCTCTGAGGCAGCAGTGAAAGGTCAAAACTTAGAAGGTAATGTGTTCTGAGAGACGAGAAGCCTGGGCATGCAGAACTTCCCCCCCCCCCCCCCCCCCCCCAGACACTAATTACCTCTTTTTTACCCCCTCGGTGCATGTCTGTGTAACCTTAACCTATGCTCATCCACATTATAGCATTATCACCCACTAACGAGCCCCACTACCCCTGGTTCCCCCCAAAATGGCTTTCTTTAAGCAACCAGTTACCTGCTCGGCCACAGCCCTGAAAAGACAAGACCCATCCTTGGCAACTCTCTTCCTGTACAAGCCCTGAGATCGCAAGTAGCAGTCCATGGAAGCTTCCCCGGGAGCGTCCGTGCTGCTGCCGTGATGGCTCCGCTCCCCGCCATCTGGTTTACTCGCCGCCTCCATGTTTAGTGCCTCACGCCGCGCAGACTGGCTGCACCTCTCCTAGCCCCACATGGCCCCACAAAGCCAGCCAGCAGCCCCAGGGCCGGCAAAAGGAGGCCGCAGCAGGCCGGGTTGCAGAGCGTTGGCCTTCCAGCACCCAAGGTAGCAGCAGCGAGGGGAAAGGCGGGCTGGGCTGGCGTTATCAACCTGCATGTGGGAACGACGGAGAGAAACAGGAAAGTTTTAATGCTCGGCCCGGGCTGGTGGCCACGTACAAAGTGCTGCTCCGGGTAGTGGGCTCCTGCTCCAACTTCTCCCAGGGCAGCGGCTCCGGGCGGTCTCCGCAGACCTAGCGCGTAGCCAGCCTGCGGGGCGGAAAACAAAAGAGAAAGGACATGTGCGGCTACCCAAAGGAGGAGGGGAGAGACAGGGGAGGAAGAAAAAAAGAAGCGCAACCTGGAGTTTATTTTCACTTTCAGCCCAGGCGCTGCTGGGAGCGGTAGTCCCGGCAGAGGAGTGGCACCCGTGCTGTCCCTGGCCCCCAGCCACCAGGGCCCCACCACCTTCCTGTATGTCACTTTTACTGGTGAGAAGCTGCCAACACTTGTATTACAATTGCATGCCTCAATCTTGCTTGGCACTGCAAGCAGGTTTTAGACGACTCTGGTGCACAAAATCTGGCCAAAAGGAAGCTTTCCAAATGTACAAGGATATATATATTTTTACACTAGTAGTTTAACTTACCTAGAGGGAAAGCTAAGTTTTCTGTGGCACTAGTGATAAAGCATTACTGGTTACTCTTTAGCTTAAATTAACAAATTTTGATGTGAGAAAGAGTGGTGAGCACAGAAGGAATGAAAACACGGATTTTTACTTCCAGCCAACAGCAATAAGGCCAGGGAGGACTATGACTTGAGCCGAGACCTGTATATAGCAATAACCGATAAACAGAAGTCACAAGCCAGGCTGAGTCAGGAGAAAGTACTGTAGCAGCTCTATTTAAGCAGTATCAAACTTCCTTACTGGCAAACCTGGCCTTCTGTGAGGAAAAGGAACTGGTCTGCAGGAGACAAAAGCAGATTCCCAGGGAACGCTGCAGAGGAGGAGAACAGAAACTGAAAGTAGTAAAAGTATAAAGGCCAGATGACACCCAGAAGTGAAAGCCAGCTGTTAGCAGTGCGGGGATGTGAGGGCCCTGAGACAGGGAGCACGAGGTGTAAGTATTAAGTACCAGGAAGGAGCTGGAGGGAAAGCTCAGACTTCTCACCAGAAGATAGGAAAGGTCATCCAAACTGTAAAACAGAACGTTTCTTGGGAATATTCATCCTCTTCCTCATTCTATCCATCACATGCAGGGCCACAATTATACCCTATAACACGTTCACCCAGTTGTCTTTCCTCATACCTGAGCTTCTGCCATTGTGATAGTAAAGGCAACTAGAGGAAGGGCAAACGCCTTTCATTGCATCTGTGAGGATATTCTCTCAAGAATACCTGTACACACGAGGTCACCCAGTACGTGACAGAACATAACCTGGTTCTCGTAAGCGAATATGGAGAAAATTATAATAGAATTAAAGCGCTACGGCAGCCAGTTTCTGAAAAGCCTACCCTTTTTGTGCCCGACTGCTCAGGTGGGGCAGGCAACGGTGACCCAGGGATTTTTTCCCCTCAAGCAGTGCCACAAAAGAAGCAACCCGCGCCCCAAAAGGCGAAGTTCTCACCGAAGAAGCCAGCTCCGCGCACACCCTTCCGAAGGCGCATGGCGGGAGCCACGCATGCACTGCGAGACCCCCGGCCTCTCTCGGCGTGAAAGTAAACCCCTCACCACGGCTGGCCAAATCGCGACTCGTTATACATTACAGACACCACAACCAGCGAATTAACCCCTTCAGCCAGCACCTTCCCCCCAAGCACCGGTTCCGGTTCCAGTTCCAGCCCCAACCCCCAGCGCCCGCTCCGCGCGCACCCCGCCCCACCTCAGGCAGCCGACTCGAGCTATAAAACCCAACAACTTTATTCTTTAACCCCACGGCGAGCTGTGCCAGGCGGCTCTCCTCCCGCCCGAGCGCGGGGACGGCCACCAGGGCCCTGCCGTTCCAGCCCCAAGGAGCCGCAGCGCGACCGGGCCCCGCACCCCCTCCCGCCCCACACAGTGGAACCCCGACCCCCCCCCGCGCTGACTGGCACTTACCGGCGGAGGGGCGGGCGCGCTGCCCCCTCCCCCCGGGCAACGGCTGCGGAGGCTGCGGCGGCGCCGCCCCCTCCCCCGCTGTTGGTTCGGTCCATCGGCCGCACCTGTGCGGCGGGCCGCGGCTCGTACCATTCGCCGCGCGGGGGGAGGGAAGGAGGAGGAGGCCGGCGAGGATTGCCCAGGCGCTGTAAAGGAGGGGGGAAGCTCTGAGCAGGGCGAAGCGGACGGCGGTGGCGGCGCGAAGGGGGGGGGGTGGCGGCTGCTCGTGCCTCCCCCCGCGGGGGGCGCGTAGTGGTACGGCCCGAGGACCGCCTCCCTGCCCCCGCCGGGCAGCGCCCAGGGCGCGGGGAGGCCGGGCTGAGGGGGGCCGGGCTGCGCCGAGGGCCCGGGCAGGGGGTTTTGGGGTCGCCCGCTGCCTTGGCGGTCGATTGTGGCTTTTTTATTATTTTTTCCTGAAATGACCGTTTTTGGTTGCAATAGATTCTGGGGTTATATAATTAGTCTTACATGGTAAGGTGCAATTCAGTGTGCCTTTTCTCTGTGTGTTAAATAGGAGGTGGGCAGGCGAACGGTACTTCACAAACAGCACCGTTAAAAGCAGCCGGCTACAGGACCAATCCAGTTTACGTTGGCTATCGCTACCTGGTCTTAGGTTTCCGAAATCGCAGTTCAGCGCACGTTTAGGCTGGCAGTGCCTCCGTGCGGCTGTCTTTGTGCTGACTGGTGGGCTCAGTCAGCGAGGCGCACACACTGACCTGCTTGGCAGCCTGGCCTCCTCCATGTCCTGCCCTGGCATGTCTTCCAGTGAGGCAAAGCCCTCGGGCTGGCCTGCTGAGCACCTGCTACACAAACACCAACACAGCAGGGAGAGAGGGTGGTAAAGGAAGATAGGTGAAGAGATGGCTGCTTTCGGCTTAGGCGGAGTGCAAGGCCAGATCCTTGCCAGCCTTCAGCCTGAGAGGCCAAAAACGTTAAGTTGGGGTGGTCCTAAACCTGCTTTACCAAATCTGAACAGCCTACTCAAGGTCTGAGTTTAATCCTTCGTTAGTAAGATTGTTCCCCATCAGATGTGTTCATTCTGACCAGTTAGGGTTACCTGGATTGGGAGTTTTCAGTGAATGTTTTCACAGTTTAAAGTAGTTTTCATAGTGATACCTACAAAACAGTTATGTCCCTCAAGCAGAAGCTTTGAAAAAATACATACACCGTAATTTAAAAGTAAATAAGGGATACTCTTACCTGGTGAAAGAAAAAATGATGCTTTCCCTGACACCAGAGTTAGACAGCATGGATAGTTCAACATTTAGTTGAGTTGACAGGAAGGTTTCCGTCAACATTAGGGGGTGATGGATCAGACTTAAATATAGAGGGATAAGAGTATTTTCAATATAAACCATTTTCTTTATGGATCTCTATGTGTAATCAAACTTCCTTGTGATTCTGCTGATGAAGAATAGGCCCAGACTTCATCTTTGTCTTGCAGAATAGCGGTGTAATAATAGCTAATAAATAATAATGAAAGGATATGGTAATGGTTGCATTACTCCTGCACACGATTTATAGCTGACTGTGCTTTATGCACGAGTGAAAGATCATACCCTCCCCGTATTACATACCTTCCATTACATCTCAGGAGATGAATGGCTGCAGGAAGAATGACTGCATCTACAGAAATGCAGTCTACTTGAGTTTGAAATTATTGTACTTCAAAAATGTAGTAGTCCTGTAACATTTTGACTTCTGCAGAGTTGTCACAGAATCAGAGAATCATCCAGGTTGGAAGAGACCTCCAAGGTCACTTAGTCCAACCTCTGACTAACAAGTCCTCCACTAAACCATATCATTAAGGTTTTGGTCAAGGCTAGAACCCTGGCCTGTTATTTTAACTGCTTTGGTTCCATGTAGATGTAAATACCATCTCACATTCAAGATGCTTAGTATTTCAGGTTAGTAGGACCTAAAAACCGATGGGCTGACAGTATAGTCACCAGCTTCATATCTTAGCACAGTGAAGCAAGCAACAGAAGGGTTGGTTTGTGTTAATGGAATAAATTCCTGTGAGAGAACTAATTAACAGTATCCCACATTGGATGCATTAGGATAAAAGGACAGCATTTGACATGATGTTCACATTTCTTAACTCCCTCCCAGAAGTATTTTTGACACTGCTGAGTGGGTGCTTTTTGAGATTCTGGCCAGAATATTCCACTGCAGCCTACAATTTGAAGAAGAAAATTTGCCTTTGTTGCTTTTTTTAGGCAAATGGTTACCATTCAGTATGAGAGAAATGATAAAAAGTGTGTGGTGATAAAAACTGCTGCTCCTACCCTTGAGGAACACTTATTTTCTTCATCAAAATGTCTTGAAGATGTTGTACATTAATGTCAGTAAGAGGTGGACAGTCCATGGTGGGGGTTAGGAAGTGAAGAGACATTAACGAGTAAATGTGTGACTGCAGCTAGAAAAAGTGAGGGGTTTGGCAGCAGCAAAGGAGTTTGGCAGGGAGGGGTTTCAAAAGCAGAAAAAATGTTTTCTGAAACTCAGAATGAGTTAACAGCAACATCTACTAGAGGAGTGATTTAAATCACCCATCATGAAAATGATTCAAATCAGAGCATAGGAAACTTTGGTTTTAATGATTGCTTTTAATCTATTTTTTTCTTAAAGATTTTTCAGTGATTGGAAACCATTAAAATGTGCTGATTATATTGTATACGTAATTTAGCATTTCTGTTTGCTAACAAAGAGGACATGCTGTATCTACATACATTGAGATGTTTCAGAGTTTAACACAACATTTATACACATTCATAGTTTTCATATTTTTTAGTCCTGTTTCTTTTTTATGAGATAATTATTATACTTTGCTTGTGATTCATGTCAAGCGCTTAGTGGATAAATGTGGGAACTAAAAAAAAAAAAAAAAAAAAAAAAAAAAAAATATTATTGCTTTTAGTTAAACAAGATTACTATCAAGGTATTTGAACCTTTTTCTTATGAAGATTATCTAAGTATGTTTTGCATTGAAAAAGGTGTTATTAAAAACTGGAAGTATACTTGTAGCAAGATAATTAAATTAGTTTGATCACATAGTCTTTTAAGCCTGCAGAATTTATAGAGATTGTCTTGTTCTTTCCATTTTTTTTCTTTATGGATGGAAATAGTTAAAAGAAAAACGGATTTTTTGATCTCCTACTTAGTTTCTCAGCTAGAGATAATTCATTTAAATGGACTAGTTGAATAAACAAAAATGAAGAAAATATTGCCACCTAGCTTGCAGAAGAAGATGCTTATCAAAAACTTGTTTAACACTTCAGCAACCTGAAATAAATCATTCAGCAGCTTGACTTTCCATGTAGCTTGAACAGAAAGTCTGTATTGCTTAGTAATGCTACTTTTGTAGTATTGGCCTTTGTAAGACAATTTTATTTAGTTTAAAATTAACTGATCTGATTAATTCTGTTATTATTTTATTTTAGAGACATGGAGAAGTTACCATGGAAGAACAACTTTTCAGCCATAGACGTAAATCAAGAACAAACTGTGAAACTTCTAGGAACCAGGTACTTTTTTTCATATTTAAGAAGGTTACAGATGATGTGGGGAGCCTGTCTTTTAGCAAAGCAGGGGAAAAAAAACAACACTCAAGTATAGAAATCTCTAATATTGCTACAGAATATTCCTTCTTTGACTTCTGATGTGTTTTGAAATGTGCAGCAGTTCATACTCGTAACAACTTTGCTTGAAGTAAGTGCAAAAGCAATGACATGAAATAATGCTCATAAACAAAATTGGGATAAATCATCTTACTAATAAAGCTCTGGTGCTAAATAAATAATAATAATAATAATAACCTATCCACAAAAAGAGGGATTTTGAATGATCACTACATATTTTTTTTTCCTGCTATTGTGGTGTCTCCACTGTTCTCAGCAACAGAACGAGAGAATATATGTAGCAATTCCCTACAGTGGTCTTCCTTAAGGTTGTAAGGCCAGTGACAGTATATTGTAGTTCAGTTTGTTAGCCTTTAGATGGCATTAGCTCCTCGAACATTTTAGCTTTTAATTTTCTAACATGTTCAAGCGTGAGTTAATGGAAAAAGAACACACCAGTAACTTCTGAACTTGTATTTTGTAAAGGCGAGCATAGTCAGTATGCTCAAAGCATGCTGTCCCCTACCCTCTCCCACTCCACTCGTCCCCAACGCACACACAAAGGGGAAAAAATAAACATGAAAGAGATTTTTGACGGAAAGCATGAAAGATGCAGCCCAGCTCCAGAGCATAGGGTTGAGAAATGTCTAATTCTTGAGCTTGGTCTGTCCCCAGGCGTTGTACTGAAACAGCTCTGAGGTGTAAATAAAGCAACAGGGGCTTGTCAGGTTGTTTTTGCTATCTATTCTGCCTCTGCCAGCTGTATGCAGGCACAGAAGTACCCTTTTTTGTTGGCTTTACACCATGAGAAGGCCTTTTGTATGCTGAAGTGATCCATTAGTGGCTCCCTGTGCAGTGGTTAGGTCTAGTTCTACCATTAATGTGTGAAGTGACACTATTGCAATAAGGACCTGTGTTTAGGATTATGAAAAGAAATATAACCTACAGTACAGTGCTTTGCTGAAAATGCCATTGTGTTCCTATTTTTTTTTGAACTGCCGCAGGTAACATTGCTTGAAATTATGCATTTTCTAGATACTGTGTTGCATTTCAGTAAGGTAAAGGCCTTCTGCGCACTTTTAAGTACAAAATTCACGTGTATTCTGTGCAAAAGATGGTGTCAGTATAGCTGATGATGACAGAGGTGCACCTAAACAGTGCCTACCTCTATTCCAGAATATTTTCAATGATATGCTGAGTTAACTGAATGATGCATTAATTGAAAAGGAAAATAATTGAGTATGGCTGTCATGCTTTGCAACGTGCAGTTCCTCCTTCCTTAACAGCAGACCTTTTAAGCATTTTTCATCTCAGTCTGAAAGCACAAGACGTTTTTCATAAGTGCTGTTAGGTCCATCTTATAGTTGAGGAAACTGGAACATCAAAATTTGATGATGTGCACATTATCATCTATGAAGTATCTGACACACCTGGAAGTGGAACCTGGGTGGATTCCTGATCTCTGTTCTTGTGCCTTAATTTCCAGATTTATTTTCCATTTACTGTACATCTTTATATGGTAATAGTGTTGCTGTTTGCCGTAAATCGGAGCTAGTGTTCAGATTAGGACAATGGCTACAGCAACTGTTTTCTCTTTGATTGAATACCATAAAAGTGCACAGTGCTTTAGAGGAAGCGCATGTATCAACAAAACCCACAAAATAATGAATGCTGCCAGTGCCTATTTTCCAGACTTAAATATCTCTTTTTGTATGCGTGAAGTATAGGCTCTAATTCATACGATACTGCTCAATGGATTTCCACTGTTTTTTGTTTGTTTGTTTGTTTGTTTTTCTGAAATCAGTCTGATTGTGTCTGTTTGAGAAGCCTGAATTTTGTCTTCTAGTTCGAAAGTGAGTCCTTAATAATCAAGTAGACATCAGAGAGTATTTTGTGCTGGCATTTTGCTCCACATTGCATTTGAGTAGGCTTTCATTGCAGCTGCTTCTCAGTTTGACTTAGTGAGGCTGCTAAAGGAATGTCTTGTTCTCATGCCATATTTGTCGTGTTCTTTTTTGTAATTTATTTACTTTGGAGAACTGAACCAGACTTAAGCATCTGTTCCTCAATGAGGTTTTGTGTGTGTGTTTTGACCCCGTATTGCAGCTGGTTTCATTACAGAACACAACAGTTAAGTGATTAGCCCAAGGTAATTCAGTGAATAGCTCAGCCTTCCTCAAAATTTTGAACTCTTCTGGCTCCTTGTCTTTTAAACTAGTCTAGCCTCTAAATCATATTGGCTCCCAAATTAAATGAAACTTTGAGAACTGGAAGTCACTTTTCATACTGTATAATTACTGATGGGCATCTTATGTGGGAAAATGTCTGTAAAGCTCCTGCCTGGGAATCCTACCAATTTTTTTAAATAAAGTGAAACAAAGCTTTTTGCAACAAATAGTTTATTATTTGTTGACATTAATTCACAGGGAGTATACATACTTAAAATTAAACATGTTTTACTGCAACAAAGAGTGCGCGGCACCTGTAAGGTGAGGTTGAATGTGATCTGCCAGCAGGAAACAGATGAAGTTTAATAATAATAATAATTTTTTTTTTTTAAAAAAAAAGAAACATATCTCTATTATTACCAGTATTAGAAGAAAGAGGAAAATTACCACAGAAAACTATCTTTCTTTCTATTGTGATTTTTAAAAGGCAGAGATTTCCAGTTACTCAAAATTATTCTTTCAAAGTATTAACAATATATTTGAAGGATTTCTTCTCTGTGCTCATTTTCCTTGTTCCTTTGGCCTCCTCGAACCTGGATAGGGTTATGTTGAACATAACTAACTATTTGAGGCAGTGAGTAAAGAAACAATTGTGAGGAGAATGTGTAATTAGACTAATGTAGTAAGGAAAAAATTGCCGTAGTTTAAGACCTACGTCTTGAAGTGGGATCTAAGGAAACGTTGGTTTGTCCAGCACCTTTTCTGTATTTGTTACTTTGTCGTCTGGTTTAATAATCATTTTTCAAAATCTTGCCTTTTGTCTTCTATTTTCCTGTCCATCCCTGTTTAATTTTGTTCTTGTGAAAGCAAAGGAGTTGAATAAAATTGAATAAAAAGGGAATGTTAAAAGTTTTTTTGTTGTGTTTGTTTTTGTTGTTTTGTGTTTGTTTGTTTGCTTGCTTTTGTTTAGTTTTTTACTTAGTCACAGGTGGTTTTGTTTGCTTTTGGGAGAAGAAGATGAATTCTAATAGCAAAGCATTCCTTAAAAAGAAATCAGGAATTGTTACTGTATAGATTAAGTGTGCATATAAATTAACATCAGGTGAAATTGTTAACAGAAGATATGCACCTTATGTCAAAGCTGAATTTGCCTTTTGTATCTTTTTAAAAATATGTTTTTAGCATGCATATCAACTTTATAAACAAAATATTTGCGTCTTTCAGTTATATGTTTTACAATGTAATTACCGTCTGATGAAAAGGTATTTTACCCACATTAAATCCCAGTTTTGTATTCCTTTTAACATTCTGAAAACACAAAATGCCTTACATAAATACCTCTCTAATTAAAAATCTCTCCTGATTTGCCAATAAGATGAAGCTAAGGAAATATATGCCTAGCTAACGAGTAACCTGAACCAAATTCTAAAAGTTAGAAATACTCCTGAACTGCAGGAAATCGATGTTTGAATTGATCACATCTTTAGAAGTAGATTGACATAGCTGCTGCATAATCAGCTATTTTATGACAACGGCTCTTGAATGGGTAGGCTCTTCCTGAACCAAAAATGGTTTTATTCCAAATTAATCCTTTTGTGAAGTAGAACTACTCTTCAGTGATTGGATTAATGTAGTATTATTGCTGAAATACAGGACTCACCCTAAAAGAGCTGATTCAACCAAACAACCACTTTGCAACAAATATTTTTGTTGGTTCTCCTAAGGTAGCTAAGGTTCAGACGGCAGCATTTTGAGGTTTTCAAACAAGAGGAAATTGAGTGAGTTTTGACTGAAATGCTCCTTGTATCTCCACTAATTCATGAAGACACAGAGTATGAAATATAGGAACAATAATATTTGGGAGATCTTTCTTTAAAAGAAAATTTTACGTTTGTGGTGGAGGTTGTTTGATTTCTCATTGTTTAAGTTTCGTTCACATTCAGTTCCCTTTAACGTTGCCGTGCTTACTCTGGCAACAAACTCGGCTGAAGTGTTTGGCTGACGTCGTCCGCATTTGCTCTGAGCTTAGGCCACTGGAATTCTTAACATTCCCAAAGGGGTTTCCATCAGTTGTTACTGATTCAGGACTCTTCCTGCTGTGATAACAGACCGTCATCTCATCCAGATATTAATCCAATGATCAGGCAGCAGGGTGGTGACTGAGACAGATAGTGTCTTCTCCTGCTAGATTACTCATTTAATTTTCTGACAAATTACTCATCTTTCCTCCATCAGCACTGGACCTGAGACTGTCTAAATTCTTGCCAAGAAGTACCCCCCTATCTTTGGCTATATTTTAAGCTTTCCCAACTTGTGCTGGTTATCTCTGCCTATTATTTTTCTGACATCATACGTTTTGCTGTCAATAATCCAGCAACACACAAATAATTTGGTTTAGTTTTTTTATGTCTGTAATTTATGCTCCCGAGTTGAGTAAATTGCTGCACTTCAGACCCAATCCAAAGTCTAATGAAGTCATTGGAAACATCCCAGCTGACTTCACGAGGCTTTAGATCAGGCCCGTAAGTAGTACTTGCCTGCCACTGGATCAGAATGTATAAGAGACAAACAAAGGAGAACGTTGTATACACTTCTTAGCCAGGCATGGTAAGGAAGCGTAGTGAACAAGATGCAGAATACATCGTAATGTATTTAATACATTTAAATTATGACTATTACCAGCTGCTAATGCTAAATAATGCTTCGGTCAAAGACATAGTGTGAAAATTAAAAAAAAATAGTTTGAAAAAAAATTAGTTAAGCATCACTGTGTTAAAGGATTTGAGAAGAGGCTTTTTCTACTTCCTTCTTTTTTTTTTTTTACTTGTAATTTGCTAGTTAGTGGACTACGTGATGCTAACATGAGTAAAACCCTGGAAGAACCATATGAATGCTGATGTTACTTTTATTTTCAAAGTTCCCATTTGACATGTTACAGAGTGCTGTAGGTAAACAAAATGTGTGAATCACTTGATGTTAGACACAGTTTACTAATTAACAGGAAAATTTAAAAAGAGAAGGAAAATAAATGGTATTTGTTTTCTCTTCTATAGAATCCAGGTAGCGCTGTGAGAAAAGTGGCCTTTTTCTCCTCCTAGTAATACCAAAATTAAATTAAACTTTTCTTAGAAGAACTGAAGTTGAAAGGTTTAAAAGAAAGAAACCCATCACACCATGACTTTCCCCAGGGGTGCAGAAGCCTTTGTAAGGTAAACAAGCTGTAGCACTGTGCTGTGGGTGCAGGTGGCTAATTAGTGCTCATCATTCTTTAATCCCAGGGGAAGGAAGGAAACCTTTTAAATCTCTCTATCAGAAATTGAGGTAGTCAGGCTGCAAAGGAAGCAATGTCAAGCTGACTGTGTAGATTTTGTCTGAACAGTTAATTTGATTAGATCTTTAATGCAAATATATTTGGTATACTGTTGCACTTGTGTATTTTTGAGTTAGGGCTTAAGTCAACTTTTAAAGTACTTTTATTGGTTTTATATTTGTGAAATATATATAACTTCAGCCTCATTTCCTCAGGCCTTATCTACACTACACATTTTTGTAAGCAAAGTTGCCCTGTGCTCCTACACAAGTTTGTAAGCTGGCAAAACATTTCCCTTCTTTAGAAACAAAAACTGTCTTCCTGTTACCAAACTAACCCTCAGCCACAAACCACGCTGTAAATGACATAACAGCACTGGCACCCAGAAACTTCTGCTCCAACTCATAGCAAACTTTTTGATTTTACCCATGAAATTTCCTGCAGGGATAGACATGCGGCCCTGGTGAAGGCACCCAGCTGGGAACACGCTCTGGTGACACAGCAAGGTCAGCAGGTTTGAGGCAGTACATGCTAGCAACATGGCCTACTGCTGCAGTAATATGTTTTTGCTTCTCATGTGTAGAGTGATGGGACTCATACTTCACTATCTCATGGAGGTCTTCTGGGAGGAGATGGTAAAACATTCGGGTATTGGGCTCCCTATGACCAGTTTGCTTGTATGGATAGCACCTACTCAGAACACCTACTACCCATAATCACAGTGCTAAGTTACAGGCTTCATCATGGAGTCTGCTGATTAAAGTATCTCTATTAGTAGGAAGGATTGAATTCAACCTTATAAGCTATGTGGTTTTGTTCAAATCACAAAAACTAATGTTAAAAAATCATTAGGGATAGTTTACAGTTATAAGATCTTGTAATGCCTGATATTTTTCTTATAGGCCTACCTATAATCAGGTGATTATTCAATAATACCATTACTACAAAGATCAAAGATCTTTCTTTTTCTTTTTGTTTGTTTGTTGAGGAGAAAATTTTGCAGATTTGAACCCCCAAAAATGTGAACAACAGACAAGAAACCTGAAAGTTAACAAAAAAAATTAAACATGCAAATGATGATTGAAGGGGAAAGGTAATAATATTTTAGTAAAACAGATCTCAGTTGTTTAATTACAGTAGGAGGACCAGTGGGGAAATCATTTTATCAGTCTCAGTAACAGTAACATCATTTTCTACTCCCAGTTGTAAGGAAATTAGGATTTTGTTATTTCCAGACCTTCATCTTTTCCACTATATTTCTGTTCTGCTTTTCTATGGAAGCAAGCCTTTACTTGTAATGGTAGTTTAAGTAAGAAGTCAGCTCGTAGTCACCCGGTCTTTATTGCGGGGACCAAGCCCATTCAGTAAGCTGTGCAAAGCATTTTATGAGATCGCTAGTCTACAAGTGTATCTGCATGCAAAAAATGTAGACCCTCAGAGGATTCCAATGCTTTAGATCAGGAAAATCTTGTTTAAAGGCCACTTATTCGTCATAGTTTTCACACTTGGTTCTACAGTAATGTCTGAATTTTAAAAAGAGAAAACATTTTCTCTTCCATTCACATCTGTGGATGACAGTACTGAGAGGAAAAAGGAACTTTATGCTTACAAGCAGTTTTCCAGAATTTCATTTAATCATGTTTGGGAGACTTGTCTATAGATGTTGTAGCATTTAGAGGATTTAGATTTAGCAGAGTGACTGATAACGGTACTGCTTGGTAACTGTTAGAGCAGTAAAAACAATACAGTACAGAAGTAGAAATGTGTAGTAAAGTAGTTTGGTGTATACAACAGCAGGAAATCCTTGCGAGTGTAACAACTACATGAAGTAGATACCATAGCAAAGAAGCCAAAACAAGGGTAAATATTTTGTGGTTTCCTTCTACAAAGTACTTAAGTCAGTTGTGTTTTCCAATGATTAAGTCAACAACGTTTTTTTTTTTTTTCTGAGGCTGGCAGTGACAAGTGGTTATGCAGAGACGTGTAAGCAAAATATGAAAATACACCACATGGAGCGAATGGGTTTATTTTAAAGAAGCATGTCTACAACACAAATAGGACTACTCTTTACATTTTGAAATTAGTATTTTTTGCTGTTCAATTAGTTCAGTTCTAAAAAAGTGAAGTTAGATTTACACATAAGCATGCCAAATCATCACAACATCCTTATTACATGGAAATGTTAAAAACTAAGCCATGGTATACAAATGTGTATGTCTGTACTTATCTAGTCTGGGCTAGGAGTTTTACAAACTGTTGATAATAATTCTTATTCTGATGATAGGTGCTGAGAACATTGTGAACCACCAGTCTGATTTGGAAAAATAAGACCAAAATACCCATATTATCAAAACTGTGATTGCCATAGTCTCTAAATTAGGAGAATTTCTGCTGTTGGTTTGCATTGTTTCCCCCTTTTTGCAGTAGTATCAGTAAACACACTGTTAATCTTGATGAATTCCTTTCTGATCATAATGAACGTGTTTTTTTCCCCATCCTCAAATAGTGATATAATCTGCTATTACCAAAAGCACAGAAAAAGCCAGGAAATCTTGCCATATTTCTTTATTGTCTCCATCCTCATGGAAATGTTATTGCTGCAATCTGAACACAAATTTCACTGAGCTTGTAACCTCTATCAGTTTTCTTCTGAGTTGAATATTAAGGCTTCTTTTATGCTAATCAGATTGATTTTATCATCAAAACACAAGCCTTCCTGATAGAGCTTCAAAATGTCTTTTCTTCATAACAGTTACCTAAAATTAAAATTGTTAGTGTTAATAGATGCGGGATGTAATACTATGGAATACCTATTCCATATGAAGAAAACAGGTAGATGTTCTGAACAAATAATTCAGCACTGTAGCTTTACGTTCTTCTTTACGTTCAAATGAAATTTTACAAGAACAGGCACTTTAACACTTTATCTATATTCTATAAAATTTGAACATCATGCAACTTCAAACTGATAAATGTTTTTCCTGTCGGCTGTAGTGAGAATAATGTACAGGAAAAGGTGATGTAATGATCATATCACTTACATTATTCTCTCCCTAATGAATAATCTTCTACACTAAGGATGAGCTCACTTACTATTATTGGAATCACATCTGTAAGCCACAGTACACTGCTGGATCTACCAGAGTTTTGGTGCTGTAAAATCTGCCTGTAGTTAACACTTTTCATTAGAATTGCAAAACATTATATGTACTACATATGGAGTAAATCTTCCTCATGAGGAAACCAACAGAAAAAAAAAAAAAAAAAAAAAGGAAGAAACAAAGAATTTATTTGCAGCATTTGTACTTGGGATTCACAGCCTTCCTAAGCACAGCTGTATCTTTCTTTGAAAACCAGTCCCAAACTATTATTAGTTTGGAACATCTAAAACATTACAAATGTTTTCTGTTCTCATTAAAGCCAGAGCTCACATGACTGACACAGTTGTCTAAGTTTAATTTCAAAGTAGGGATAGAAAATCCTCTCTATTTCTATTCCTATTTGTAGTTTCCATGTAGACAGTATGTTCAGTTGTGAAACTGTGAACTTCTGTAATGTGCTTTCTGTAACTGATGAATCATATTCTTATTTAAACCTGGTAAAATGAGTAAGGCTGGGAGTCAATTTCAAATTCAAGAAATAACATAATTAGAGCCACTGACTAATGTAATTCAGTGTTATAAATGCATTGGACACACAAGTTTTTATTAATATTAATGAGGCAAGAATGGACAGAGAAGAATATATTGTGTGCAGAAAGTCACATCTTCCCCCTTAGGTAAACAGCCAGTGATCTCAAAGCCAAAGCAATGGATTTATATGCGTACCCCCATGTGCATAGACATAGACCCATATATAATCACTAGTTACAAATTCAAGATTTAAAAACTTCTCGTATTTTGAAGATCATCAGGAAGAAAAATATTTCCCTCCCATTCATCAGTCTTTTCATGCACATTAAGGGAAGCCATATGATCTCTCTTCTCTTACACTTTCTCCACCTATTTTCCCCTCTGCTTTTGCTTCTCATGAGCTCCATGAATGTTGAGCTGGGATGGGACAGGCTGGGAAGCTGTAACTCTGCTGTCCAGGCCTTGTACATTCTAGCCACCTACTCCCTGCTTCACCCCAGCTGTGCTTTATGTTTCTTTAGCTAGCCAGTAAATTAAGCTGACTGCAGACTTCTAGATTTCTGCATTTGAATTGATTTTTTCCTGACTAGTAGACAGTTCATTGCCACTATCTCCTCTGAAGTTGCTTTCTTCCTTGTTCAGAATACTGTGATTTGTAGAAGAAAGAAAAAAAAAAAAAAAAAAAAGTAGAAACAAGTGAAAGCAAAGGGGTTGTCTTGTGAATCATATAGAAAATTAAACATTTGAATATGTTGGTAAAATCTCCATATATCCTGCCTACCACGACAAAAGGAGAAGAATGCTCAGTTGTGATGAGTTTACCTGCCTGGGTATTATTAGCCCATTATTAGCTCCTTGAAAACTTCATGTCATCTATCCTATGATTATCTGCAGAAATTGGTATCACCAACAATTGGCATTAGTAAAAGCTTGTCATGTGTAGAGATTTTCACTTCCTTATTAAAATTTAAACTGGGCTGATTGCCATGCAGTGAAATTTTGTCTTCCCACCCTACCTTTAACTGAAGTTTTTCTTCCATCAGTGTTACAGAACACTTTAAACTTTGACGATGTGGAAGTTAATTGTAGATTTACCAGACTGGGTCTTCAGTGCTCATCTTGATACATTTCATGAACATTTTTGATGTTCTGTTTCTATCAGTTCTCTTTCTCCTAGATGTGTGCCACACCCTTCCCTTTGAGAGGCATCAGCTTTGTTCCCCTGGCCTGCTTCAAGATCTGAATAATTCCAGAAAATTAAGGCATGATGTCATCTATGAGCAGAAATAAGCCATTATGTCCGTCACCGCTATATTAATCGTTGAATTATTCAGCTCACTTTCAACCTGCATACAAATATATCACATTTGATAAAATTTCTGTCAGTTGATATTTTTGGTGGATAAATGTCAGCCAGCTAAATAAACATATTAATTCCAGAGTATGAGACAGAAAGAGGGAAAATACATTGGTTCCCTACATTAATTTCACTTGTCTAAGTATTTTTTCTCAGAGGTTGTGTCCAGTCTTTGCCCATGTAACCATATTTCTGTAAACCCTAGAACAGATCGATTTTATTCTTTGCTGTGCAATGCTAGATGAAGCATCAGTCCCTAAACTGAGAAGCCAGTGAGTAATTTTCCTTTCAGACTGCAAAACATTCAAGAGTATGTGTGCATACATACTCTTTTTATTATTATTATTCAAAATAGGAAGCATATTTCTTCAGGGCATTTCAAATTTCTGTAATTGAAGCGATGGGCACAAGGTGCAATAAAACGAGTACAAAAGGTTACCGCTTGCACAAAGTGAATGGAACTTTGTTTCCCCTTCGTACAGCAGGTAAAGCAAATACACAAAACTGCTTTGTCAAAAGCAGACGTTTTAGCATAAATGCACAAGCTTTTACAAAAAACGCTTGTTTGATTTTCTTATTCAGCTTCACTTCAAAAAAATCAGGCAGAAGAAGAGCAAATATAATGGACAACAGAAATAAATTCTCTGTGAAGAAAACCGTAAAGGAAAAGAAACCTTTCAGAGACACTGATCAGACTACCATTTTGCTCCTCAGTCCTGCTTTAGCTTTTACTACTGTGCTTCATTTCATATCTCAAAGCTGATCTCTGGTGTACAGCAATCCTCGAAGGCTGGGGTTTCTTTCCCCCTTGATTTGAACATTTTTGCATCAATGCTTCTTCATCGATGTGATCAGAATGTGCCTCTTTGATATAGAACATCAAAGTATTTGCCATACAACCTGGAGTAATTTGTTTTGAAGACTGCTTACTGCCAATCTTCCTCTTATGGCATATAATCAACAGTCCGAACAAGAAGTAAAACCGGTGGAAGTGTGGTATTGCTGAAAAATAAGAGTGGTTCTTTCAAGCATAAAGATTATTTATTTATTTATTTATTTATTTTTAATTCTTCAGAAAGGATCCAGAAGATGTAATTATTTTCTGAAGTAAAGCTGAATGGTTTAGTTTGAAAATTAGATTGAAAACCTCGACCTCTTGTGTGATTTAAATGCTTTCTTATTGCATTTGGTTTGACATGCCATGAGAGACAGACACTTCTGCGTCCACACTCTAGTGCAGGTAGCACACAAGATAAATCAGTATGTATATATTAATTATCTTTACAGTTATTGTTAAAAGACAGCTACTTCCAGGTTTAATCATGGTGACTAGATATCAGTGCAGAGCAAAACTGTGACAATTGCAACAGAAGTAAGATTCAGCTTATTGGTGGAACATAGTTACCAGATCAGTATTTCTCTATTCATCTTTCATTTAATCATATGTAATAGATTCTTGTTTTGTATCTTGTTCAAGGAATGACAGTTCTAGGAGTACAAAATTTGTGAGTTCATGACTTGGTCAGTAGAAAGAATAGCGCCACTCATTAGATAACTAATGGGAGCTTCATTTTATAGCTCATATTCTTGGAACCATGTTGTTGCAACAAAATTAAAGTTTTCATTTAACTGGTTAGTTTATTCCTAATGGTTGCTTATAAAGGAATGAAAACATGACATAGATTTGCTTCCTGTCATGATGTCTGCTTTCAAGGTAAACCAAAACTAATAAAATATTCTGGGAATCATGTCTCCAGTAACTCAGCAGTACTTTTGGCATAAAGGGATGAGAATTTCCCAACAAGCTCAGCTTGCAAAATCTGCAGATGCATACCGCAGCATTTTGACTACATAATAAAAAATCATGAAGGAGTAACCAGCGCTGTTCCCTCTTGCTTGCCAGGAGGGTATGTGGTGTCCTATCACCACCTCTCCAAATGGAGTAATTCCACCCTGGCAAGCAAAACTGTGAAAGCCTCCTGTTCTGGTGTGCCCACGACTTTTGACCAGTCCAGTGTGACTATGCAGTCATAATTACATACTGCTACAAGATGACTCCTTTCCCAGTGTGGGACCGTGTTATCTTGCAGACATAAAATCTGGTGGACCAGAACACGAAGGATATAGTGTCCAGCTCAATCATGTGATGATATTCACCATAAGAAAATTGAAATTCATCAGCAAGAGAGAGATAGTTTTCTCAACAACCTCTCTAAAGCACCTAAGAATTATCACAAATCATTACATCATTTTTTTTCTCTGTTCAAAATAGACTTCTTGACCTGACCTCAGTCATATAAGTATACAAGAAGATACAAATCAAGAAGCAAAATAGCAAATAGATAGTGAAAATTTTAACAAAAACAATGCAATCCACTGCATATAGTACTAAAAGTTAAGAAACTATCACATTTTTCAATTCAAGACATATAAAAAAGTGTAATAATGCACAAGTAGATTTCTAAATGAAATAGCTTATTCAAACTGCTTATTCAAACACACAAAACCTTGTGAATTAACATTACTTTTAAGTTCTATTTTTTCAAGTGCTTTGAGATGCATTGTCTTTGATAAAGACTAAGATGTATGGGTTAGAGAGTAAGCCTGTACATTTAGCCTAATGTATAAATTTGTTCTGATTTTTAAGTGTCACTACAGGTAAACGTCTACCTGCCAACTCTGAGATAAAGCGTTTCAAGTTTGATGTCAAGATACAGCTGATTTTCATGTTAAATGGTTTGCAATGTTAAAATTACCTGTATTAGAGATTAGTAGTCCACCATGCTTTTGTATTTATATTGTAGATTTTGATTAATGAAATTTTAAATAGATTTCAGTTACCTTTTTCATTTCATGTTCCCTTTGTTATAACTCCTCACCTCTGTCTGAGAAAGGATTTTGGAAACCTTGCCCAGCCTTGGCTGGTACGACAGCACTGAAAACCATCCTATTATCTCTAGCTGCAGAAGCTAGAGAGAGAATAGAGAGAGAAGCTCAGAGAGAGAATAAATCACATAAAACTGACAGTTAAGGAACTTCTGGACAATTTAGGAAACACTGTCAGCCTTTCCCTCTGCCCATGGGCTCCTTGCTGATGCCTGCGACAGTGGTCTACCTCAAGGTCCACACCAGATGGAATCACCTGGCCTCATGCTCGGGGAGGAGGTGCTACAGAGAGCCCATTCATCCTGCTGCAGAGCATGTGGGCAACTCTAACTACCCAGGTGGGGTCTCCAGGCTGCTCAGAGCACCATCTGGCAGCTGTCTGGATGATGTGAACCCAGCTGGTGTTTGAAATTACTTCCTTCTTGTTTCTCTGTATGCCCTATTGGTATGATGAGGCATCATAAGCTGATGTGAAGCCCAAAGCCTGTTTGGTGTCATAGCAGTAGCAGCAAACAGTTTATGCACATTTTCCTGCCTTCTCTGAAGCTTGAAGGATGCTTGAATATGAAGCTGTCAATTTTCATCACAACTTTTGATAAGATGGATAGGTTTAAACATGAAGGATAATTTATTTTTAAAGCATCTAGGAAAGCAGCTGGCTAGTTATTTATCACTTTGGATATCGTAGTTAGCATGGCAGCTAGTAGTCAAAGGTGTCCCCATTGTAGTTCTGCCCCCATGTCTAATGGAACCTTGATACCAGAATGTGGACAGAAGAAATATTTTCATCACTGGGCATCTTTTAAGAACCCTACCTTTCAGCCTTCATTTTACAAGTCAGTACTGTTCTGTACAATGCAATAACTGCGAGGAGCTCTGAAGATACTTTCTCTTTCTCTTACCGTAACTTCTTCTAAGGTATGCTACATTATGTAGTACTTAAGCTTACTTGCGTAATGCCAAGTTCCCACAAATTCTAATCAATTTGATTGCTGTAGAAATAGGTATAATTAGAATAACAGGAAAAACTATGATATAATCAGAAGAGAAATGAGTCACATTTGCTGCCCTAAGGTCTAGGCTGACCTAGCGCATGCCATTGTTCTCTCAAGGATCTTTGCTGATCAGTTTTAAAATGCACCTCTTGGTACATCTGGAGTCTTCCAGCTGTGTGCAGTATGTGAAGCATTAGTCAGCCGAAGTTGGTTGTGAAACTAGAATGTAAGATTTTTAGCTGAAATTTTTGACTGAATAGTAATGAGAGTGCCAGTGATGAAACTGCAACTTTAAATACAGAGAATATTACAGTAGTCCAGTGTGAAGCTTGAGACACAAATGCCTTCAAAGAGCTGAAGTGAAGGACAGAAATGCACCTTTATCAACTCAGAATTTATCTGCTTGAGATCTTGCATCTAAACACAGGAAAATCTTCAGAGATGTAAGTGCATTATGAGGCCCATAGGTAATAGTAGTCTCCCTGCAGACAAAGAAAGTCTTAATCTACCTGCATAAATGTTAAGGAAAAGTCCTGAAATGTTAACTTGAAACCAGAAATGTCAGCACCAAGTTTCTTCAGGCAAACTCCTAACTTTAATTTTATTCCTTGAATACAAGCTTCAGAAGTATGCTTTTCACCATGAGGCAGATCTAAGGCTAGAAGCAGCCTGTTATCAAATACAGTTCAGACATATTTCAATGTGATAGAAATCCATTAGAGTATGTACAGGGTTTACATCAAAATTCATGTAAAAGCTCTCAGGATGATATTCCAAGATAGTCAACTCCTGCCTCAATTTTGATGACAAATCTCATGAATTTCAACACTAACTTAATCCCAAACTGTATATACTTTCCCCTGGTGCCTCAGTAGAGTATAAACCATGTATGAAATGCTCTTGCATATTTAAAGGGATAAAAGCCAGGAATTAGAATTGGTTGGCTCCACAAAGAGCAGCACTCTGATGAACTGCTGTAAAACTTCCCGTAGAGCTAAATCCTGTTACATTTCACCACTGCTGGTGCACTTCAAAATAGATGACCAGAATCTTCAAGTGGGGTGCCAGGATCATTGACACAGACCTAAGCTCAGCCCCAGCCGGGGGTTGAGCTTACTCTGCTCTGCTGCAAGCTGTGCATTTCCACAGCCTCCCTCAGGCCTGACTCTGACATGTGAGCAGCCAGAAAATGTCAAGTGACAAAATTAATCCGGCTAAACACAACCCCACCAGCAGAAAGTAATCCATCTCAGAAAAGTAGGCTGAGGTAGAACCCTTTCTTTAAAAATTCAGATCATTTTAGCACAATCATGATCCCCTTGCTTGGATGTTCTATACTTGATGGATAATCACATCCTGCCTACTTTTTAAAAAGCAGATCTTCATATTAAACAAACATGCTGTTTAATTATTGCAGGAATGGAAGCGTGACTACAGCGCAGACCAGACTATACAATAATTTTTTAATCTACTCATGTGCTGGAATTTTGCAGGAGGAGGATTCTCATATGGAAGAGGATTTAAGATTTAAATCAGAAGGTCAAAGCTAATGAATTTTTGTTCTGGCCACTAAAGGCTCCTAACTGGGTGGAACAAAGAGCAATGGCTTGTGAGTAGATTCTTATTTTGAGACTGTTGTTGCTACATACATTTGTTTTATACAAAAGTTACTGCCTTCAGAGTTTTTAAACTGTAAATAAAACAGCATTATGCAGGGGCCTATAAAAGCATAATTCACAGGACAAGTATTTCATTTAAACTATTGCAAAAAATAATCTGCTATATTAGGTCATAAATGAAAATGGATATATGGTCTCTTGTCTCCAGCTATTCCCATCACCAGAATATGAGATACTTTGGCAGAGACCAATGCAAAGAATAATCTCTCCTCAGAAAAGCTCAGGACAGCGATAGTGGGAATCTTACAAGCCAACAGTGGGAATAGACTCATCAGTATTTGTGTAGGCACGCACAGAGTCTGTCTGTGCTGAGCTTGGCTGAAGCCACTGCTATGAGTCACTCACAAATTGAAACAAGAAGTGTTGTGGAAGATTAAACAGAGACTGAGTAAGGAGTTCACAGCCTTCCCTGTGTGTATTTAAGATCCTGTTCATTTCACTACAGATTCACAAAGTGAACAAAAAGGGAGCATTTAACAAGTGTACAATGTTTCAGCTTCCTCCTCATTCTTCCTTCTACTCCCTTGAGCAATTTGGGATTATCTAAAATAATTAATTTAAAACGTACTTTAAATAAGTCTTTTCTCATCAAAAACTCTCTTCAAATTTCAGTGCAGCTATGTGAGCTATGGTGCTGTAATAGAGATAAAAAATTAAGGCAAATTGTTTTGAATGTTTGTTGACAAATACTTTGAATGTATATGTCATGTCATGTTCCTTTCTGACTGAGGAAAACAAAGAATTTTGAAAGGGGTATCTTCAGATTTGTATGTGGAAAGACTAAGTCAGACTGGGGACATTTCTGCCACCTTTACTTAAAACGGACAGATAGAAAGCAATAACAATTGTTATAATAGTTGTTTTTATTCTGTTATTGTAATAGAAAGTATTGGTGGTTTCTAAAGGGCATACAATCAAAATGGGTTGATTTTTCACCATACCTATCCTGGTGTTATATACCTCTGATGTTCAAGGCCTGTATATTCATTTTTCAAAAAGAAAGGTTTTCTATATATATTAAAAAAAAAAAAGTACTTTAAGGTATGATGAAAAGGATCCCATCTTCTTTGCTTTTTAGGTGACTATCATGTTAAATTTGTACATAAAAGCTGGATATGTTTATCAACTGCCCCTCTAGAAATAACAAATGCAGGATATTGTTCCGTTATCTTGAAAATTATATTACATGCTAGTTAGCAGAGATGTGACACTGGCAATGTACTGCAGCATATAATTCAATCTGATTTCATTTTTTTTTCATCTTTGTGTGCCACTCGTAAAATCCAGATGTACTGCCAAGCTCTTCAAACACATTTCCAGCAGCAACATGAGCTGAACAAGAGCCTCTCATTCCTTGACAGACTCCTCAGGCAGCTGCGTGGGTGGCTTTGGAGTTTCTTTGTGGTCTTTCATGTGGTTGAGTTGCTGATGGGCTGTTTTGTCTGCTTTGCCCTCCTGGGTATCAGTTCTCTTTGATTTTGAGGAATTTACACATCTTTATCCATCTGAGAATACAGTTCTGTGTAAAACTTCTGAATTATGCAAACTGTGCTTCTTCATAAGAGAAATATATCTTATAAACCCGTGACCTGGATTGCAGTTAAATTGCATAAAACCTCAAAATCTGACATTGAACATCTGATTGTAATTACTTATGTATTTATATATAACAAAGTACATTCTTAAAAAGCAGAACCTGATGATAGTTCATGGAATATCAATAGAGACATAAAAAATAGGAACTTAACATTTGACTGCAAAATTTCAAGCTAAATTTTATGACTGCTGCATCCAAACAAGTCCTATGTTGTCCGTTCCTTCATGGAGAAGCAATGGTACTGAACTGTACTTTTAAACTGATTCCCAAATAGTTCCAAAACTGGCAAAAGTGTAAGAATTCTCTTATTCTCCCTTCTCTTTGATCATCTGTAACTCCTGTCTGTGCTCCCAAGAGATTAGGATCACTGTTCATTTCTACCTGTTTGGAAAATAGTATCATATTTAATCACATTAGCTCTTATATTTGCTTGGAAAAAAAGTGTATACTATTTCCGCATGCATAATAGCTAACACAAAGCTAGACTCCATAGTTAATAGGCTAATGAAGAAAAGAAAAAAGTTGTGATTAGTCCTAGACTCCTGAAAATATTTACTTCAAACCGCTAACCTATGGTACTGTTAGATGTGAAGTCTTTGAGTGTTTATCACCACCTGCTAGCCTATTACCACTTGCTACTGAGCTGCAGACAGTTCTTTTTTTTTTCCCCTTAGAGTGGATATTTATTAAAGAGAAGCTTTATCACAATAGGGTTCTTGCCATAACAATATTTACCATATAGTAAGAACAAATAAGTGCGCATGGCATCTGCAGATAAATAAAAAGAACATGAACAGTGATGACAGGAGAATATGATATTTACATTAGTGCAGCTAATTAGTATGATTAAATTAGAGACAGATGGGATAAACTGCAGCATGCAGACTGATAATTTTTTGACTCCGAGTTATTTTAATTCAAATGATCTTTGAAGGAAAATAGAAGAAGCCTCCAGAGTGAACAAAGCACACTGCTATTGTAGGTAGGATGACTTAATAAATCTTTTTACTACTGCCTAACTGCTAGGCTACATTGTTCAAAGTCATTATGATCTAGGGATACAGTAGCTTCCTGACAATATAAATGGTAGCACCAGGCTTGTGAATATGTTTATTTCTCCCTGAGAGACTTGCTCTTGTCTACCACCAAAACTCTATTTTGCAGGTATTTTGAAATTATGATCCCATAAAGTGGTTTATGTTCCAAGTATGATTTTTTGATATACTGTTTAAAAAGAAAAAAAAAAAATAACAGTAAATTTTAAAAGTACTAAAGAACTGATTTTACAAATGTGTAACAAAGCTCTTCATAATAATGGCAATCCCAAAGCTCATTCAGTCCATCCATTGATTGTGTCAACTGGAATTTGTTGAAAGGGTTGCGACAGAAAGATGGGTTGCAGGCATGCTTTGATATGCCAATGAAACCAATGCTTATCCCTCTCCATCTTGCCCAACTTATATCATTGAAACATTTGTCTGGTTAGGGTGAGTACAGGTGAGAGCTGGCTAGCCTAATTCTAAGGTAATGCTGGTCTGTTGGAAGGAGACAAAGATGAGGTGAGAACGGTATCCATTTCCCTCGTCCCCCATCTGGATTGTTTAAGATCTTCAACAACAGTAAAGGAATGACACTTGTTTCAACAAAGGCTTATGTTCTGTCTGTATCTAATCAGAAAATAGGAATCAGCATTGGCCTGTATATCTTTACCATTATCTACTCATGGATAGATTATTTTGATATGCTGTGTGGGAGCTTACTTCATGTATCAACACAGCAATGAGGATCTGGTACAGAAATTGCTTGCACTGTGTTCGGTTAGGCTATGTCAGACTTTAACCAAAGTCTGAATTAAAGATATGACAATCAGCAATATTATTTCCTCTGGCTCTCAGCAAGTAGACAAGCAGAGAGGAGAAATAAAATGAATCTTGGTTCTGCCTTCTGATCAAATATATCAGCCAGAACTGTTGAGCTGAGCAGAGCACATTTATTATGATTTGCTGATTGGTAGGCATGGTTTCTTTTCCTTTCATGGAGCAAAGAAGGGAACAGGGAGGAAAACTGTGCTCCAGAACTTGTACCTCTGAGTGAAAATGCCTCTCTGATAAAATAAATCAGTTTCTACTCTGCCCACCCACCTTGATAAAGGGAGGAGCCCTGAGCCACTCTAAGTCTGAAATGGGCAAGGCATGGATGCTATAACAGATGCAGCAGTTGCTTCATCAGAAAATGAAAAGGAATTAGTAGAAATTTTATACTATCATAGTTCTCTCTGTATTGATGATAGCTTCACCATTTAATAGACAGACTAAAAAAAACACTTTTTCAGTAGTGGTATGCATGCAATTGGATTTAGATCTGTCAAATTAGTGGCTGTATGTGATGTTCAGACATGCAGTCTGAGTCCTCATTTTTCATTTTTTTTTTTTTTCAGGCAGATGTTGTAAATTATCTATAAAAATATTAAAGACAGGCACAAATCCTTTCTGGTAGATTCAAGTTTGATGTGGAATCCACACAGGCTTTAACATTATCTACGCAGACACTGAAACTGATATGACTCAGCAAAGATCCTGAAGTGACTCGAAATGATTTTCTGCTGCCATTTGCCCACTTCTTGGCACACAGCATCAGCCACACATCTTATTAGCTTCCCAGAAATCTGTGAAATGTTGAGCTCTGATGTTTTCCCTCAGCCACAAAGAGACATGAGTATTTTAACCATTAGTCTCCTTTAGCACAGCCAAATAAATATAATCTGGTGAATGTAACAAGAAACTTAGCAAGACAGAGTTGCAGCACCATGGCGGTTATAGCTCAATCTAAACTAAACTCAAACTAAAATTCCTATGATGTTTAGGAAGTAACGAAAAAATAGTTAAAATTTTGCTCCCTCTTTTAAATTAACTTGCTTCATTTGCATGATAATTCATCATCGAGTTATCAAGTGTTGCTTATCGAATCCATAGAAGATAAAAGATTGTCTCTACTTATGGTAAAAGATGCACACCATTTTAATCGATATTGAAAGTAATTATCGGGAGGATTTTAACTGTATCTGCTGACAGATAAATGCACATGAATAATGCACACAGATATGCTCTTACTGCTCTGTCAACTTTCTAGTGCACAAACATGGATAGAGGTAATAGCAAGTCGTGGTGCAGTAAGCAGTTTGTTGTTCCCATCATCATGAATTGCATGTGTATACAAGTCTAATGAGCACACGCAAACCCACGGTCCTCTATTCAGCAGCTACATCAGTGTGGCCATATCTTTAATCAACCAAGTTTGAGCTCTGTGATAGCGCAATGCAAATTTGTTTCCAGACTTATGCCCTGCAGCACATTACATGTGTGACAGCCAGTGATAACCTGGTACTAACCAGCAAATTCCCCTTCCCTCTGTCATCACAGTAAGTTGCTGACAGGCTTTCTTCATTGTCTCTTTGAAGTAGGAGAGAGGTAAGTCACCTCTTCTCTCTGGTAGGTGTCTCTGAAAGCTCAAGCTTTAATGACGTTGAGATTTTTACACGTGAGCACAAGGTAATGTCACTTTCTATTCTGGGGTCAGAGAACAGGATGTAACTGGAGAGTGCCAAGTGCTTTGCCCTTTATAACTGGCCTGCTGTTCAGGAGAAAGGAAGTAATGCTAGTGCTGCTCTTAGTAAACATGGCACCCTCGCTGATACCAAGCAATTTTTTTTTTTTCCAAAATTGATTGTTTGCTGCTGTTTTTATGACACTTCTTCCAGATCTTAGCAAAATGAACAATTTCCTTGCTATTTCATTCTGTAAGTGGGATAATTGTTGGGAGTTGACTGTGGCTAGAGATGAAGTTTACTCGTGTACTTAGAGCAGGTTATCCTTTGAGAGAATGACAATATACTTGCCAGATAGCTCAAATATTGTGGCTTGTAGCATACCAACTAATGGACAAGCTGTAAACTACACCCTTGTGGGCTACTAAATTCCTTATTGTATGCAGCTGCTCTTATAAATGACTGTGAAAATATGCCTCTAAGGAATTCTTTAGAAAAAGTAACGATCTTGCAAGTGGTCAGTCTTGTCTAACAGGCAGAAACCAAAAGCTTGCTTTGCTAAGACAAATAGCTGGAATTCATAACACAAGGATTACTTCCATTGAATTGGCATTTGCCATATATATATGTCACTCAGAAGAGATGCATACATGATCTTCCTTATAGTGTTTCTTTTAATGCATATCAAACATTGTTATATATTCAGGGATGCCTGTCAAGCCAGGAAAGCCCACCTTAGGAGATACAGCCGCTAGGAATGTAACCCACCCAAATGGCTCCGAGTGCCTGTGACAGGTACCCAGTGGAGAACAAGCATCATTTCGGGACCTACTCCGGTTACTGTGATAACAGCATGAGCACAGCCTGTGCTTTGGTTATGGGATGGGGAACGTTTGCCCAGCCCCCTGCTTAGCACCACTGTCGCTGTATCAAGTCCTAAAAAGACCACAAGACCACACATTCTGGTTAGTAATACCATCTCTTCCATACAGACTTACATTTAACTATGTAAGGCAGCTGCCATGGGTGTCCCAGACCATAAACGTGTGACCAGGATCGTACATTATCCTCCTGAAAAACACTTGCTAAATCCCCAATACAGGCCATGTCTGTAAAACAGCCAATTTAAGATCCTAAAGGCCGCTATTGTCAGAATAGGCTGCTATATTTCCAGAACTGAAATGTACTTTTTTCTTTTTTTTGTAGTTAGTTTGCAACTCTTAGATACCGATTTGCCAGTGAGCTTATTTATCTTGCAGCACGTCAGCAATCACAATGACTTTTAGACATATCATGAATACACATTACTTTTCCCAGTTGTCTCCTTTATTAATGATATTTTTTTACATAATTGCCTAAGAAAAATACGCTTGCCATCTGAAGTATTTATTATGTAAAAAAGGAATTTTCTTTATAACAAAAATAGTGAGGAATTTTCTAAAAATAGTGATTGAAATGCCACAAGTTGGCTGCAAAAGAGATTTTAGTATAATGTATTACTAGCAATTGTTGTTATATTTCTGTGGTTGCTTGAGACTGGAAGCAAAGTCTAGTGGCTTTTTTAATTGGTTGGAAACTGAAATGCCAAGGTATTAACAAGACTGCCTCTTCTTATCCCTGCCAACAGGCAGTTTCAAAGAATGTTTATCAGTATGAAAATGGCCCTCCGTGTACATATATACAAGCCCTGCATGACGGAGCTAAATGACTTGACAGCTATTTCTGTATTTAAATGTGTTTCTGCTACCACAGTTCACTTTCAATAAATATACAAATACGCTATGTGTTATTCTGTGATTTATTCAGTTCAGTCAAAGGTAAGCTCTAGATGGTACTTGCATCCATGAATATTGTCTGAAATGTCTCTCCCTTTTTAAAACAAGCTCCCTTGTTTTGTGAATTGGCATCTTAGATAACAACATGAGTCAGAGTATAAAGTATTTTAAATCTCACTAGCTACAGTAAATCTCATACAGGCTTTTAAAACATTTTGCTGAATCAGAGAGAGAGTTCTCAGCTACGTTAGGATTAATAAGCTTTTCACTCTTGGCATTTCGAAGCATGCCAAGCAAAACCCACCCTTGCTCTTCTGCTTGCTCTCTTTTAGCTTGTTCGTAGGAGTTTGTTGAGATGTTTTTCAGTGTATTTGTGCCTCTGAAAATATTGAGGTATCTGCTTGGCCTTTGCAGGTTTCACCTTATTGCTGAGATTTGGAAGGTTAAAGCTTAGTGCGTTTGAATATATACCCAGTATGAGAGGAGTCTGTTCCTAGCTGTTGCATTTGTACCTACTCCCTACTTTTTCTGTTTCTCATCTTTTTTTCAAAACCAGTTAAGACATATGCGTGCATATTTATGAAAAGGATAAAACTCATTTGTCATGGAATACTAGTATAAATACAGCTGTGTCCTCTGAGAAGAATATGACTTTAGGACATCAACATATGGGTTGTTTATGACAGTAATTTGTTTATTTGTTTTATCGCTTCACTTTTGACTTAATCATGTGGCTTTTAAAACTCGTTGCCTACATGATGTTACAAACAATAAATGCTGTAGGCTAAAGTCTAGCACAGTTATTTTCCTGAATAAGCAGTAAGACTAGAAAATCGTACGTCCTAACTGAAACAGAAAACTGTATTAATGACAAGCTTTTTAACAGTATTGATATTTTAATTGATACTGATAGGATTCAAGGCTAACACATAACACTGACTGTGCAAGTTTCTCTAGACACTTCTGTACATGGACTTTGTGACTGTTGATAACAGCTTAGATCAGCCTCTCTATTTGCAGGTGGACAAAACATTCCTTATGGCTGTACAGCTGTATCTGGCTGACAAATTTTCTTCTGCTAGTTTTTCTTCCTTATTTGTCTCTGACCCCCAGAAGCAGTCCAGAGGCTTCTCAAATTCCTGCAGTTCTGTGGCTCAGTTTGAGAATTATGCTGGGTTCTAGCCTGTTAACAGAACTGCTTTTTTATTTTATTTTCAGTTTATCTTAAAGCTCCTTACTTTTTCATATGTACATAGACACAATCACTTTTGTTTTCATTATAAAATGTTAACTGAAGTTTATCAAAGTTCAGCTAATTCTTTAGTTACTCATGATTTTTTTTTTCCAGTTTGTTTGCTCTTGGTTTTACTCTGAATTTGAAGCTAATAGATTTTAAGAATGGGTTGGGCACCTTTCTTTCAAGAGGGACAGAAGTTGTATTGTTTCTCTGGCAGTGGATTGAGAGGGCCTCTTAAGGCCTCTTCGAAGCCTTCTCTTTTAGGGGTTCCTGAAAATTGCAGTCACCAGTCTTTAGAACAAGGCTATGTAAGAAAAGAAGGGATTCTTTTTATATTTCCATAATTGAACCATTAGAAATATTTTTGTTTTAAATAAGCAGCAATAAAATGCTGTTGACATAAATTAAAACTCTTCACACTGCTCTAGCTGCAAACTCGAGCTTTTGTGTTGAGAACTGAGATTTAAACCATTATCTTCCCACAGATTTTGCAGTGACCCAGACAACAATAAAACTACATATGGCTCTGAAAATCACACTCTATGCTTGCCCAAATGGTGTTGTTGGCCAGAATAGCTATTCAGGGTAATTGTGTGTACGTGTGCTGTCTTCCAAAATAAATCAATGATTTTGTGGAATAAAAATGTCACAACAGGGAGTCATTCCAGACTTATACCATCAAAACTATCCCAGAATAGCTACACTATTCACTTTTCGCATGCAGTCCTGCAATGGTGTCCATGCTTTGCCCATGTCTTGTTGGTTTGTCTGATTAAAAGCTTCTACTTACTCATATAAACTGAATTTTAAGACAAAGATGGGTATTAATTGAAGCTCTCAATCACATTCTGCTAACAACAGATATTAGCTGAAAGGCTAGGTCACTGAAAAACAGTGACATTCAGAAATGCTGGGTCTTCTTAATCTTCATTCTATATATACAGTGACACTTTTTTTTCTCCTAACATCTCTCAATTATGTATCTCAGGTTGCATGGTCATTAAGCAAAGGTGACATTGCACAGCCAGACTCTCAACATGATATGAGCAAAAAAAAACTTGCTTAAAGTTTAAAAAATATCATCTTGCATTATAAAAATTCTCAGTATTTTCACAGAGTGTGATTTTAGTGTATGAACTATGTTTAATTTTTTTATTTTTTTATTTTTTTAATGTATGAACAGGTAAATGGGAGGTTGCCCCAATACAGAAGCTATGGAAAGCAACAAGTATGGCTTATGACACAAGCTCTGGTCTCTGATGCTAAGCCTGGAGTCTGATGAAGACTTAAAAGTAATCTGGAACATAGTTAGCATACCTTAAAATTAGAACTACTCACACAAAGACAGACTAATGCATGTAGCCTAACTTCCTTTTAGAGCAACAGTAGCCAGTTAAAAATAATTTGGATAAAGCCAATAAAAATACAGCAAACATATAGTGCCATTTGGTTTATAATCTTTTGAGCCAGTCTGCCATCACGTTAAAAACAAGCTGGAAATTTAGGTGAGCCTTGCATCAACGTACCAGAGCATTCCAAGTTGTTCATGAATGTTGCCCCATTCGGATAGTGTCAGCGTATAATGTGCCAGTACAAACAGGGTCATTGCATGCTGGATTTGGCAAGTAATTCAGAAAACTGGTGTGCCAAGGCCAAAGGGAACCCAGTTAGATAAACCTGACTATTCATGGTCAAAACCCAGGAAAATAATGACCATGGTATTCAGGCCAAATGCTGAAATGAGATTGGCTGATCTGTGGACGTATTTAACTTAATGTTGAGATTTAGTTTTCCTGTTGGATTGCATCATGCTGTTGTTTGACAGACTGTCCAAGAATGTGCAAGATCTGAGTTGTTTTGTTTGTGGTGTTTTTTTTTTTTTTTTTTCCCTGCACCCATCTTGGCTGAGGCAAACTCTCAGGACAAAATCCATGAAGGAGGACCCTGTGGATTCGAAGACATTTCATACTTTTTTACTTCAACCTTGCCCTGATGCATACCTGATAGGGATACACACAGAGACATTTTCAGGGTCTTTGTGCATTCCCTTTCTGCATAAAACTTAATAAAAATGTAATTGCCTTGATACCACCCTCCCTTCTCAAATTTGGCTGTAGTTGCCTGACTGATACAAATGTTACTCAGGTTTACAGAAAGATATGTGCAGAGACAGTGTGATGATAATGATTTTCTTTCCATTAGAACAAAATCTAAAGATAGAATTCATTACTAAGACTTCAGAAGGTCAGGAACTCTGCAGCTTTCTGAGACCCATAATGGTAAAGGAAAGTATGTAAAGTATGAATGCAACATACCTATCTTTTACCCTTGCCGTAAAGGAAGTTGTAGCAATATAATCACAGATGACATGAGGACAGTGGTTCAACCTAAAACCAGCATTCCATTACTGAGGTAAAACCAAAAAAGATCTCATTTTCAGATTGTGCCTTTAGCTCTGTACCCAAGGAGGGGAGTAATAGATCCTTGATGAAATGGGAAATACTGAAAGTCTAGCAAATAGCTGCTCATCTGGAATATGCTCACCCCACATGCATCAAATTGATCCCTCTGTTACACTTAAATCACAAGTTGCCCAGACTGTGGATCTATAGTTAACGAAGAGGGTGTGAATGCACATGCTATGAGTGATACGTAGACATGTAGTGCCTTTCAGGAAGGTAAGGTGTCACCATCAGTGGCAAATACAGTTTACTGTATTTGAGAGGCATGGTAATTTATCATGATCTAATTTGGGGAAAGAAAAAATAGTCTAGAATATGTCTCTAGAAAGTTGGCAGTCAAAGTCCTCTTTTAGCTATATAGGTATCCTTTTCAAGTTATTGATCAGATTATATTAGTCCACAGTTCTGGACAAGCTGCTTTAGAAGCTTTTTTGATCTGACAGCAAAATCATTAAAATCATCATCACAATTATTACCTTTACTAGTAGTCAGAGTAGGAAGATAAAATACCAGATGGAAGCAGAGGCTAGCATTTTGTAGCTTCCCAAAGCCCATGGCTCTCTAGCCTCTCTAATTTGTGAGGCCTGGAAGATGCAAGAGACTTAAGAAAGCTACTAGTCTTTTTCCTTATGAAGAAAACCTTGAAAATATGGCATGATTAAAAGAAAACAACCACTGAATTTGAAGACTGAAGATTTTTTCTGCAAAATAACAGGTTATTTGTAGTACTCCGACAGAAGTTTAGCTATGCTTTTCATTCCAGAACTATATGCCATGGGATTGCAGGAAGGACAATCTGTGAAGCCATCTATGAGAGCATTAGGCCATGACAAGCTCCCTGATAGGTACCAGGAAGAAGCATCTCAGAAACAAGACCCAGTTTGACCAGGTGGGGCAGGCAGCTCCAACAGTAACCACTATGTGAAGTAATATAGGCCAAAACATTCAAAGGACCTACAATCGCATCAAGTACAGAATTACTGAGAGTGTAGAAGAACACCAGAAGAGAGTCACAAATCTATCTATCTTCCACTTCAGCAGCTATTTTGGAGTAAGTGAGAACAGATCTGCAAACTTTGGCTAGTACACGCTGAGGAGTGAGTTGTGGCCAACATAGCTGTGCAGGCAGAAACATCTATTGCTAATGCAGTTGTGCTGATTCTGATTATTAAAGACCAGAAGAGAAGATATGGCTAAAGGTGCAGTTTTGCAGGTGTAAGCTTTGATTGCACTTCATCCATGTTGATAGTATTGTCTCTATTGTAACAGCAAAGCCTTCTACAGGTATATCTGGCCTATGGTCTCTCCCAAGCATATATTCTGTCAGTCTAACCAAGTGCAGGAATGTCTGATCTCATATTTTCCTTTAAGAGATAAGAAGCTATCTAGAAAACTAGTTTTCTTTCATAGTGTAGTATTGAAATCAATACTGATATCCTCTCCTGCAAAGATTTTCTTGTTCCAGACAAGAACTCTCACCGCCGGTCCCCATGTGGTCACTGTAACTTTACCTGACAGGGGACAGCAGAAAAGTTGGCTTCTCACTTCTAAAGCACCAGCTGAGGGAAGATAGCAGTATGTGTTCTAAAACTGGAAGTACAGCAGGTAGAGGAATGCATTTGATTGTGGACAATATCAAACACTACAGGCAATTAATATTTATAGTTAATAATCAATAATTCAGCTGAATACGTAGGCAGGTAACTTCACTTTTCACTGCTGTTAGCTCAGGTCCTGGCTTGTTTGGAGAATTGTCATTTGAAAATATTATGTATGTCAGCAATTATGGCAAACTATTCTGTCAGTAGCGCAGATCAAGTAGTTAAAATGATGCACCGTTTACTAAGTGCTTAGCTTCTCATTTGCTTGCTACGGTATATGAATAAACATCAAGTTGTGGTCTACACTGAAGAAAAACTTTCCCACAAATTCTTAACACTTCTAAGCTGTGTTTGTGAAAGAGATTTAAAAATCATTGGTGGTGTGTAGCTTCAGCTCTGGGGGCACTTTGCACTTGCAAAGTGTTTATGGGTTGAGGAGACACTTCTTCACTTCGTTTCCACTTCAGGACCCTAATGTCTCTCAGGCTTTGCTAACAAAAGGGTTTCCTTTCAGCAGCACTGTGGGAAAAACACAACTGCATTTGAATATTGTCTGTATGACAGCTTCCTCGGGCTCCACAGCTGACAGCTGTACTGATTAAGAGTTGCAGGTTCAAAAACTCTCACAGTAGGCAAGGCCCTGCTGGCTTTAATAGAAGTTACTCACATGATGACTGCAAAATCAACGTGATTATTTTTCCTGTATGAAGACTTGTTTGAGAAAACAGGTCTTCAGGAAGACTTATTTAAATACAACCTAGGTATTAGATTATTATTATTTTTAAAAATAAGCTACTGAATTCACACTAGCACAGAGTCAGAACCATTTATTCAAGGGTAGCTTTTTTTGTCACTAGAACATTAGGTAGATTAGTGAAACAAAAACATTCATAGCTCAAGGTCCTTTCTGCCTGTGGTAGCTTTTAAACAAACCCATCGCTGAGATTTCCCTATGCGCCTTTTCTCTGGACTGATTAGCCAATGTTTGTTGTCTGTAGTTTTGTAATTTCCACCTCTTGGAAGATATGCAAATTAAGGAAACTATTATCTTGGAGCTTTGTATTATCCTGAAAAAAGCAAAAGGCTTACTGTTAAACTTATGTGTGAAAAGTCACCTTCTCATATGTAAAGAGCTCAGCCTTTTGTCTTTGTTTTGATGTGGGTGTGGATCAGCTATTTAACAAAAAGTGTCGGTAAAGTTCACACCACTTAATGCTTTGTGGAGACTTGCTTAAATACAGACCTTCTAAAATAAGATGTATTTCGGGTCTTCTCAATAAACAAACATTTTAATTCCTTATATAGTTCATTGATAGTCATGTGGGAGCCTTTGCTCAATTTAAATACTATCTACATCAAAAAGCATCCTCTCTTCTATATTTGAAGGCTTGGGTGTTTTTTCCTGTCCTAACAGTTGTTCTAATAAAAAACATTACCTCTTCCTGCAAACATCGCTGTATTATAATATAAAGCATAGTAGAAATAGAAGGAATTAAAGAGATTATTATGGAGAGGAATGATAGACGGAAAAGATCAGGATTGTTTTAGAGAGGGAGCCAAATACCTGACAGAAGTATAACAAACCAAAAAAGAAAGGCATAAAGAAAGTAAATTGAACACACCTGAGTACCTCTGGCACTCTCAAAATATCAGAACAAAGGTTTTACAATGAAACTGGAAAGAAAAAATACAAATGTTTTTCACTGGGGAAAAAAAAAGGTATTTTTTTCCTTCTATGTCTTTATGTAAAATGCTCTCTGTCCTTATTGCCTATTAGCTTCTGGTCTCTGTTGCAAGAACAGATGAATTTTAATATTGATCCTTTTTTTTTTTTTTTTTTCAAGTATTTTTTCAAAGGCATCAGATTTAACTTTATCCATCAATATCATTTTTCAATTGAGTGCTGGAGAGGCCGTCATCCAATCCCATCTGCTGAGCAGAGGTTTGCAGTGGGATTTAATAGGAATATGTGGTTCTAACAAGTAGCTGCCTCTCTAGGGAATGGCATATCAGACCGCACACCAGAGTGTGAAAAGAGAAGGCATCCTCCTGGGTGCTTGCAGTCCTACCCATGTTTTCAGATACATACTTCTTGCCTTGTGTTCTACTATTTTATGTAGGTTTTACACTGAATAATGTGTGACAGAAGTAGACAAGAAACAATTGTTTTGCCATTTCAGAAAGCACTAAACTAGCCAAAAAAATAAAAGCCTTTTGCCTCAACACCCTCTAACAAGGGCTTTGCAAGCGCAAGGCTACCTAGGTCCTTCAGGGTGAACCATTGTCACCTGTACATGACTGACAGCTATTTTGCCCTGATGTGTTTTCATTTGCAGCAGTCTCTAGTCTGGTGACCAGATAAAGTTTTGTGTTCACCATATTTATATTGCATTGGAAATGCTGTTTGCATTAATTTAATCTTGGTAAGGTAGGAGAGCATTCACCGTTCTTTGAAATAAGAGGGAGAAAGATTTTTACGAGGAAACCTCCACTATTAGAAAACTCCTGTGAAAAACAGTTTTCATGGTTTTCATGGAGCCATTCAGTTCAGTCAGATTGCATGTCACTTTCCACATCCATGTGACTATATCGTTTGTACATACTGTATTTGGATAGGTCATCATGATTTGTTAACTAGGACGTGCTTTTGGACCCAGGGAGGTCTTATTTTCCAGTGCCAGCTCTGCCACTGATTCCATGAGTAATTGAACTGTAACAGCAAGGAGTTGACAGCCTTTTTTTTATTATTTTATTTTTTATTTGTGGTCTTTAATAGGAGGAAGAGCCAACCTTGTCTTCCTCACACATTTGATATCCATGTGACTGGTGACTTGTAGGACGAGAGTGTTGACTCCTGCGAGTATCCAAGCGTTGCCCTGTGAGGACAGCTTTCTGCAGCATGTAAAAGAATTCCATGATTTCTAGCAATTCTAGTGCTAAGGGCAGTCAGAGGATGAAAAATATTGCATATAGGGCTAGAAAAATAAGAGCATGTATTATTTTTTGTGATTTACAAAGATTTTTTTTTTTAAGTTAATATCCATTATTTCTAACAAGAATTATATCCTTAGTTCCCTGCATTAAAATAGATTTGTAGGGGAAATGGGAGTAGTGTGTTCAGGTTTTTCATGCTTGTCAGGCTAAACCTATCTGCTTAATCGCATGCCACAGCATCCTAACTGCAGAATTGTGTTTCTGTTTTGTTTTTTAAAACAGCTAGCTTATCCTGTGGCATTTAAAATGTATCTTTGTAGAGCCCAGTAAAGCAAACATTTTAACCATTTACTAGTTATCAAGAGTAATTAACTGTTAACAGTGTTCTTGGGAAGTGTGATATTTTGTTAATGTTCTACAGAAATGTATAAATAGAACCAAGGGAGAAGTTTGTCATGAGCATCACCAAGATAGCTAACACAGAAGAACAGAGGTAGATTGCAATGGAAGAGAAAAGGAAGTAAGATTAATTATTTTCCTGGCATTCACCCTTATAGTCTCAAATCTTGTGGTAACATCTCCTCAAACCTTCACAGAAATATTGGGGTCTGACTGCCTTGAATTTAGTGGGTTGGTACCAAAGATGTGTTCAGCAGGTAGCATTTTGTGTTAAAATGAAAGAGTCTCTTCTAAGTTTTCAGAAGCAATTGCCTTTTTCAGGTGGATGATTTCCATTTGACGTAACTAAAACGGAGTTATTTTGCTAACTTAGTAAAAACTCTGTAGGAACGGAAAGTAATATTCCTGCTTCAGTCTTCTGATACTGACTGCAGCCCTGTTTACAGGATATTCCTCTGACAACAAGAACAAAAGGATTATGGCAAAGCGATACAAATCTCATAGACAGCTTTCAGGCTCCAGGACACTGTCTCACTAAGGACAACACTGCATATGCCAAGGAGAGCACTGATCTTATGTGCATTTCAGTCTTCCGCTTCTGTTGGGTCAGGGTATCACCTCCCCAGGGATGTCAGCCCAATATTTGAAGAAGCTTTAAAGAAGGAGAGAGAATAATATGCCTGTCCCAGGAGGGGAGAAAGGAGAAGTAGAGCAGAGGGAAGGGCAGCTGGCTGGGGAGAGCGTAGGACAGTGGACAGCACAGTAAGTTGAAACTTACTTTTGCTCATAGAAGAAGTCCTTGCTTTCAGGTGACTAGAGATGGAGCAATTGGTGATGAGGGATCAAATGTGATGTTAAAATGCTAAGTACAAAGCTCTGTTGATACTCCGCCTGTGATGACAGCAGGCGCTCACATTGGATGGGGGTAGGCGGGAGAGGCTTGCCTGGATGAGGATGGAGGAAGATCACACATGTTCTCTTCAGCCTTCTCTTTTCCCTCCTTATTTTCTCTCACTCATCTTCTGGCCCCTCTTTGCCCTACTCCAGATTTTCCTTCCTTCTGGCAGTTTTGTGGATAGTGTCACGTTCCTACCAGCCTCCTCAGGATGGCTGGAAAGGAGACAAATGGGGATAAGGGTTGCGGCTGGGGCCGAGCCATGTTCTGTCCCCGCAGAGGTGCCAATGGACTGGGAGGAAACTGCTTCCTCCTGCTCCATGCTCTTCCTTCTCCTAGCCAAGGGTAAGCCAAGCTGCTGCTGTGCTCAAGGCCCAGTGGTGCTTCCTCTTCTTGCAAGAGCCCCAGCCCACCGGTTTGGGCAAGGCAGCTGTGCAACAGAGCTGTGAAGAGCAAGGCTGTAGGGCAAGAGGCAGTTGTCTCAGGAGGTGTCTTTGCAAGCAGAAGATGCAGGTATTAGGGAAATGAGGGGAAGGCCCCAGAGGCAGTGCTTTGATGAGGCTCTGCGGAGTGCAGAGAACCTGCTGGAGGTGCAAGGGGCCCCTGCTGCAACATGGGGAGTAGTGTTTGAAGAGCTTTGCCTGGATGGAGCCTACATGTACTTTACTGTACACATTTACATGCAAAGACTTGGGGCAGAGAGAAGAGAAAGTGTGCTGTTTCACTCGGAGAACTGGGAGACCTTGTCTGGAGCAGGCAAGAAAGTGGAGCTACAAATAAACAAGAACAGAACAAAGAAACATGCTGAAAATGTGAACAATATTTTTAAAGAACAAATAGGAGATGGAAAACTTTCCAAAACGGAACTGTTATCTAAATGTTATATCAGCCTGGAACTCCTCTTGTCCTCTGCTTTCAGTAACAGGTGAAGACTGTTTTGGGAAGCAAGGCTGGAGGTAAAGAAATCACTGACCAATAGCTAGCTTAACAGGAAAAAGTGGAACAATTTTCTGGCTAGCTGAGAATGTGAGAAGCAATTTTCCATGTCTTTGTTGCCCCAGAAATGATGTTTGCTCATCTTAAATTAATTTGCAATAAAACCTTTTATGTATGCAATGCACCAGTGTGACCTCCCTCCAAAGACAGTAAGGACTCTGTCTTATTGCAAGATTGTGCCTTTGTGTGACACGAAGTAGTTGGGAAATACACTCCCTTTCTTGTGAGGCAAATCAGTGAACAAATGAAGCTTTTTAGAAGACCCCACAAGACCTGCATCTGTGTTGTTTAAAATAGATCAAGTGAGACCTTATTAAATAAAATAGATCAAATAGACCTGCCTCAATGGGCTACCATGGTGTGGGAGTAACAGCCAGTGGCAGGAGCAGAGGAATGCTTTATGCCAACTTTTCTGCTGAGTCCACATAGCTCTATCAGTCTGAAATCTCTGTGATTTAAGATCCTAAGCTACTCTTCACTAGTGGCTAGATTAGAATATTTGCAGGTTCCTCAAAATCTTTCCTTCTTATTAACATCAGTTTGTTTTGAATTTGCAAATTGCTTTTCTCACAATCACTCATCTCTTGCTAATACTGTTTTGCCCATTGGCTGTGTCTGTTTCTAAGCTGAAAATCCAAAAGCATCATTCACTGGATTATCAGGTTTCTTGGTAAAATTGGTATCTGAGCCTGTGGAATCTCTCGTTCTTTAAATATGCTCAGATAAAAGATCATTTTTGAGAAATGTACTTATCTAATACCATGAACGTGCTACTGAAGTCTGCCTTGTCAGTATTAGAAATTTAGACCATGCTAGAGTTCACAGCCCGACAGGTAATAAATTCACCCCTGTATTATCACAGTGAAGGCAAAAGTGGACTAGCCTGGGGCAGAGGATGTAAAGGAAAGGGGGCATCTTGATTCTTAGTGAGCTCTGTGTAGTAGAGAGCTAGTTATAGAAAACTCTCTACTTCCATCACTGCCTCAGCCATCTATTCTGCCTCCACCTTTGAATCATTTCCAATATATGCTGTATGCTCTTATTCTGTTTGTTCAGATCACTTGCCCACTAAAAGACGAGGCACCTCTTTTTTATTTTTTTTTCCTGGATCAGTTTTCTCCTAGATTAGCTATTTGAACTGACTCAGAAAACAGGTCTGACAAGCTCTGAGGACAGAAACAGTGCAATCATCCTGCTGGGAGAAGAGCAGGGAGACAGATGAGCAGCAGCCATGAGCTGTGAGCTGCTAGATCTTGTCCCCATCTTGTGTGACTTCATTTCCACTAGGGTGTTGAACATTTTTTGTAGGGTCTAACAAAGCAAAGCTGTTCTGACAGCAGTGGAGGCAAGAGAGAGGTTGATGCTTTCAAGTTCTGCTCACAAAATAAGTTCTGTTCCTATGGGTTTCTTTCTTGGGAAACACAGAAAAATGAGACATTGTTCAGAGATGATTGAACAGATCTGTGACTTTATCTCCTCCCTACTGCTGAAATAGCGGTGTTGACATGTAAATTATCCTTACTATGCGTTTAATAAAGAGCTGAAATTGTCTCTCCTGACCGAATGAGTACAGTCCACACAAGGAACCATTACACAAATGCTCCAGGACTTGCTCCGAGGTACTTGGTAGGTTAATTACATGCCTCACTTCTCCCTTATCAGACTAGGAACCCTATTTCATCATCACCAAAATGATCACAGACACAACAAGGGCAGCAACAGTTTGTGAAATAACTGCAATCCCTTCACCTAACATTCACTTTCAAAACACTGTTGGCCACCTCATTGTCGGAGCACACCATCACACTTGCTACGTGTGGATCAGTGCTATGTAGTGTCTGTTGCTGTGCAGATTTCACACGAGACATACTATTTGGATGTGGCAGGATTACCTTCTGCACAGCTCCCATACTTTCCAGTTGCACTTGGCGGCGGCTGACCGTGGCCCAGAAGACAGCAGTACTGGGAAAGGACCTCTGACACTATTTGCAGCTCCTGTACCCAACCCAGTCAAAGGAACAGCCACCTGCCCGTGGGCTCCTGCGGTATTCTGAAGCCAGTTTAACTGGTTTGGATGTGGCATGGGCTGCTCTGCCAAAGCCAATAGTGCCTGGGGCACCCAGGACAGCCTGTTATGCCTGTTGGTAGTCTAGAGAGTGCTTTGCTCTTGCTCAGCGGCTTTTCTGTTCCATGCTGGATGGTCGTCTTAAGGTGGTCACACCTGATTCGGGTGCCATTGATTGTTTTGTGACTGGTTCGTTGAGTCTGGGCCTGTTTTAAACTTTGGTTTGTTGAAAAATATAAAATGTCTGCATAAATAACAGGATGGATGGAGAATTCCTGTTATTTAGAGTCTGTTACAGACTCTGACATCAAGCTACCCATTTTATGGCACAGTGCAGGCCATTAGCTCCCCCAAAATAAAGGGGGGCAGCTGGAATATTTTTACTGTGTCTGAATCCAGTTACCCACTTTGCAGTGTAGCCCCGTGACCGGGCAAAACCAAAGGGACATGATGCCTCAGCACGAGGTCAGGACAAACAGAAGGGAGATGCTGGGAGCTCCAGCAGCTGGCAACATCTGCATGGGGAGCCACAGCCTCAGACCTCTGGGGAGCTGATGAAGTTAATTTATGTGAAGCCTTGGTCAGTAATTCGACACAAATGAAGCTGTAGGTGTAATGATGTTTTGAATCAAAACAAACTAGTTCAAAATTAAAATCAGTAAGAAGCGCTTCAAGCTATCATTCAGGAGAGGAGTACTGCTGGCGTAATGGTGTGCATTTCTGAGATGCAAATCAGTGAGCCTCTCTGAAGGCCATTTGCTGGGCTTCCTGTGAAATTATACTTGGCTCCTGAGATATATGAGAAATTATATGTGGCTCCGGAGCTTTAATGCAAAATGTATATCAGCATATTCTTAACTGCAGCTGTGCAAATTGCTTATTGAAGTCTTGCTTACCTACATGGCTGAGATGAGACATAGGATGTAGTTTCACAATGCTTTCAGCTGACATAAGCCGGCACTGCTGCCAAAACAGTGCAAGGGTGCAGATAGGTGATCCAGCTGAGCCAAACCAACAGGTCACTGCTGCTCAAAGGCACTGGCTCCTCTATGTGTCCCCCAGACCTGCCTCCATGCTGCTGGCCGTGCACTCCTTGTGCTCCTCCTGCACTGACTGTGTTATTCCTCTGATCCTTCGGCAAGCCACCCCAGCTCCCGTGCGGTCAAAATGCGACAACAGTTGCCCAGTGGTTTAAAGGGCCGAGCTGCAAGGTCACTTGGGCACAAGGAAGAAAGTCCTGGCTCCTCGTCTGCAGGCAGGTCCAGAGAAGAGGGGAGGAAGGTGTGGGACTGATGGTTCTTGGCAGCAGGAAGGCTTTAGCTTGGCTGCATCTTTTAGCTGCACCCAGAGCTAGCCCTGCTGCAGACCCACCTGGCTCTTGTTTTTTGTTTCCCCATCACATCCCTCCTTGTGCCAGCGCCAGCACTTGCACAGCCAGCTGATGAATTGTCTGGGGAGTTGAAGCCCAAGCAACAAAAAGTCGGTTTAGCTTTAACTGGGGTCAGCTTTAGAGATGAGCAGTAAGGGGGCAGGAAGGAGCGGGGTATGGGAGCGGAGGGAAAGACTGGCTGTGTGTTTTTTTTTTTTTTTTTTTTTTGCAGTGGCAGTGACTGCAATAAGGTGTTAGTGAAAGTACATGCCTGGAGGCCCGGTGCTGTGGTTGCACCCTAGAAAATGAGAAGTACCAAGTTTCCAGAGTGTATTTGCATGATGCTCAGTGGGGAAAAGGAGTGGATTTCTGTTTCACGTTTTGTTCACTGACTTCTTCCAAAGGGTAACTTGACCCAGTTATCCATCCTGGGAGATCCCAGATTTCTCCTCCAAATAAAATCACTCTGTGATTTAGTAAGGAGCGTGTAAATGAATCACCTTGTCAAGCAAGAAAAAAAAATACACTGTCTTTGGCTTTTTGAAATACATCTAACCTGTTTGGTTGCTAGATACGTTTTAAAACATAATAACTGTTATTACTGCTGAGACAAACACAACACTATGCCAAAAACTAAACTGGATTCACTGTAGATTTTGCATTTTAAAATTCCAGTTACCCAGGCTGTCTGTTTTCAGTTCCAAATCATCGCAAAACAAACAGCTTTAACTTCTCAAGAAATGCTGGATTTACTTGAAAGAACTTTGTAGATATTAAGAGGTTGTTGGATGTGTTTTAATGTTGGCTGCAACAGCTGAAGCTTAAAATCTTGAAGTTCAGATTACATGAGGCTAAGGATTGCGGAGGAAAAAATGGAAAATCTGGATTGACGATGTTCATGTAGCCCATGCATCGGCTGGAGAGCTGAGTGCACAATCACGCTTTCTTAAAAATCACCCCGAAAAGCTAACCCACAAAGTGGTGTCATTGCATGACTGAGGAAAGAGTGGAGGCCAGGAACGAGGTGGTGGGGTTGGAAAGAGGAACGGGGTGAAAGCCAGGGCCCTGAAAGAAACCTCTGTGTAGCTGTAACCCGAGGGGACATCCTGGTGGGCCACAGCAGAAAGAGAGAACGAGTGGTGACATAGAGGGTGAGAGCAGAAGCAGCAGTACGCTAAACCTGCCACCACGCACTACATTTAGGGAGATCTCACCAGCTACAGCCTCATTTACAAACATTTAAGTTAACTACTCTTGTATTTGTTGTTAGAAAAAAAAGCCCTTACTTTGCCACATTACAACCTCTACGCTGCAATTTGGTGAAAAGTTCACAATAAAAATGAAACCAATTACCGTAACCTTTATCTGGTTCTGTTTTGTTGGTTTATTTCCTCTGACACTGAAAATTACATTTTATGCACATTTATAATGCTATTTGATATCTGTTTTATACAAATGTTTAGTTGGCTGCTTTTGGCCAGGTTTTAATGGCACTGTTTTAATGTGCAGATATTTTTTTTCTGTCATACCTATGCTTGGATGTGAAAATAAGTTCAGCTTCTGCTGCTCTTCTGGCAGGACACTGACATTTGTTGTCTGTGTACAAGACCAGCTTCAGCGTTCTTGGGAGGAAACAAATAAGAAGGGTCAAGAAAAAGAATGAAGAAAATTCATTTAAAATTTAAATTCACTTTAGATTTCTATTTTCTGCAGTATTCACAGTTCTACCTTCTTCTGGTCTATGTAAACTGTTACATTAATTGAATTTGTGTGCTCTCCAATTAACCCTTGGAATCACAGACTATGTGAGTTCGCAGGAGTTCGGAGATTTATTTTATGAGAGTCAGAGCTGTGGCTATCACCCCAGTGAGATGCAAGAATTTAAGTCCATCCAAATTGGAGCCAAGTAAGCCCATATCCTAAGTATTCATTCTGCCTAAAGACCTCATCCTTGACATCAGCTTAAACTAGGCTGGCCACGTACATAGATTTTTAGTGTGCTATAAAAACCTCTTAGGAACAGGTCATCTTTGGGCAAGGCCCACTCTGTTATAAAAAACAAGACAAGAAGTACTTTTCTCACTAAAGAAAGAAATATCAAGTGGCAAACTTGTATTGTCACATTACTAATAAAGATGAAGATAATACTGCGTGACACTTGAGCTATTTAGAAAACATATCCCCAGTCAGAAGAGCTTACTGGTTTCCTTCACCAAAGCTCGTAGATGACTTCAGCCTCTGTGTGCTCTGGAGAATGTAGCTGTGCCATACTGTCTGCTGCCAAGCACTTCCACTCCCTGTCCTCTGCAGCACTGAGGGCATCAGCTCTGACACTGGCCTTTTTGTATGTTAGAAGCCCTCTTTTTGGAAGGTCATGCTGGTGGAGCGATGCTGAGCGCTGCTTGCCAAGCAAGGCTCTGGGATGTTGTGGCGAACGAGTTCCCATTAGCACCACTGTGGCTCCCAACTCTTTCGCTGCCCCACGGCATGCTCTGGCCCTGGCTGAAGTTCTGTGTGTCCTTGGCAGCAGCGGGCTTGTCCATTTGTATTTTGCAGCGCCCTGAGGATGTCTGTTTGGGCTGAGCAAGTTCCTCCTGAGCTCTGCCTGGTCACTGTGGCCCTGAATGCTTGACACATGGCTGAGACCCCCCTTTTCTGAGGGGAGGCCTTCCCACTGATCAGATGGTCTCCAAAGTGGTGGCTCCATGGTGGTTTAATCCAGTCTTACCACTGCAGACCTTCTCTCTTGCACTAGTGCTGACGTTTGCCCCAGCTGTTTCCTTATGCTAATCCAGCAGAAAAGAAATGCAACAGAAAATAGTTCTCTGCCACATAAGGAGTACCTTGATTACCATTCACACCTGTCTGCCCTATTCTTGTTTAGCTGGTTTCTGCAGTCCCCTCCTCTACTCTTCTTCATGCATGAAAATGTTATTTGCTTGCTGTAAGGTATAAGTCATATTGGTGACTATACAGAGGGAATCATGTAGAATTTCATCCGCTTGCCTAATGACTACACACCGTAGTTGACTTTTTTTGTTTGTTTTATGTCTGCATGCATACATGGTTGTTTGACTTTGGGTCACATATTTATGGCTGTGCATCCTTAAATCTTTTAGTACATTAAAATTGCATCAATCAATGTTTCCCATTTGGAACGTCACTTTTTTTTTTTTTTTTTTTTTTTTTTTTAATCTAAAACCTAGTTTGATACTACACAGACATAAAAGAATGCAAAATTGTTATGAATTAAGAGTTCAACTGCTTAAAATGTGGGCTAAGGCTATTGCATTTTTGTTTGCTTGAGTTTCTTTTTTATACAAGCTCAGAGTATAATTTAAGAAAAACTCGCATATTCTGTAAGCATGGGGCAGTAACTTCCCAATATCCCACTGACACTTGAAGATTTAGAACTGTATTATTCAATACTGTTATAATTTAGGGATTTTAGTACTTTGTGTCATGCGTGCTGCTGAAATAAGGGTATGTTACACCTAGGTGATGTGATTTCATCACTTTGTCATTTAGACCGGACCACAACACAACCTGAGATGGTGCAGGCAGGGGAAATACAACATACCACTCATTTCACTAGCTTGCATGCTACATGCTGAAAAATGCTGTTACTCCTGTTTAATAACTCTGTCATGCCCATTTCTATTAAGGCTTCACAGTTTAGTCTTCGGAAGTCGCTCGTGTTGAAAATAATGAAGAATTGTGAAAATGTTGTATGAGCTAAACTGTGAGAGTCTCTTTGTCCTCTCACAGTCTGCTCCCACTCTGTTGCTTTTGCTCACATGTGGTGCTGTAAAGCAATTAATATATTAAAAAAATTTTTTTTTGCTCATCTCAGAAGTATGAAGCTTCATAGATCTATGCCAAACATATTGTCTCATATACTGTAGTTCTGGTTACCCATGTTTGGAAGTTTCAGAGCTCATCAGAGGGAAATAGATGCAGTTTTTTGTTGACACAATGGAGCAGGCACAATATTGGACCAATAATATACCTGTCACAGTATTATACCTGTGTCCCTTGGTAGTATCTTTGTTAGCTTAAAGACCCCAAGTCCTTCAGGGAGTGTCACAAATACGTATTCTGTCCCTTTGTGCTAGATTTTTATATTTATATCTCTGATTAAGTTGACAGATGTGAAACAAGCACATGAAGCCAGATAACTCCCTAGTAACTACACAGCTGCAGATGTTGAAGAGAGCAAGTTATTCTGGCTAAGGTCAGTATTAATTTATGCTCAAAACTTTCCTTCCAGACATGCCATTTTTTGATGGTATAATATATCTTACTGTTATTTCGGGCTGATCCCTCCCACATTGATCAAACTGCTTCCCCATCTGTGGCCTCTTCTAGCATGAAGCTGTAAAGCATTCAGAGCCCAGTATTTGATTTTGCTGGGTGAGAGGAGTAGACTTAATGCACAGACAGAAGCAACAGTAGGTTAAAAAAAAAGTCTAGAGACAGCAAAATTTCAAGGCTTGACAATATCTTACATCTGTGACAGTTTGGAAAAACAGTTTTTTTCCTTACCTTCATCTTGTTATTTCTGCTCATAAGGACAACACAATCTTTTCTGTTAAGAAAAAAAAAAAAACAACTGGTTTGCTTTTGTCACTGGCCAAACTCTGAATTTTCATGTATTTTTTCTTCTCTTTGATCTGTTTGAAACTCTTACCAAATTCGTACTCTGCTATGACCCCAGGTTTGGCAGAACCACAAATTCAACTCTGTATAATATAAACAGATAGTGTAAAATACAGTGCTGCTTTATAGTTGATTGGAATTAGCTAGTGGTCATTCACATTGGGGTAACATGTGGTTGCCTAATGCTTTAAGATTTGAGGTAGATTGGTTAACCATGCAGTTTAAGAAGCTATTTTTAAACTATAAACTGACCTCATTTAGCTTGGACAACTGCCTTTCCCATAAAGGAGAATATTAGTTTTAATTTTTTTGAAGTATATTTTAAGAGATTCTAGGTTAGCAAAGGTCACTGAGAAGCCTTAAAGCCTCTTCTAGCATCACTCTGAGTTTCATAGGAATCTTTCCATTTTTTTTCAAACATCCGTGGACGATGATGAAGAACAAAGAGCTGGCCTCTGAGGGGAAGGCTTCAAAGATGGGATGGTACATTGTGGCCACGTGCCTTTTTGCTATGAACTAGCCAGCAAAGTTATAGAGCTGCACTAACCTGGCACCGGTTCTAAGCCTTTCAGCAGTTCTTACTAGGTTCAGCTCAGCACCACGATAATGAAGCTGCAGGACTTCAGGTCAGCTTCGAGCACGATTTGGAGCAAATTGTCACCTGCACAAAATATGTTCTATAGATATACCCATGAAAGCTTGCCCCACAAACACGTTTATGAATGCCAAATGAATGTATCACTTTAGGGATAGTATCCCAGTAAATGACCTTATTGACCCTTGGAGTAGAGCAGGGGGGATTCATGCAGACAGGAATTGATTTGGGTTCAGAAAAGAATTGCAAAGGAAATGCCATAACCTACTGAAGCAGGCTGGTAATAATGCTACAGCTCTCCATGGTATTATTTTGTAGAAATGAATTGTGCCTTGCAAAAAATGTGTTTCTTGGGTGCTTATTCAGTATTTATTTACTTATTTAGTATAAGTAAGGAGTGTTTGTTCAGGGCTAAACCCTATTTTATAACTTTTAATGTGATGCTACAAGTTTAATATCATGCAACAAGAGAAATGTAAAGGACTTAGAAGTAGCTCATCCACTTTTGTTATTACCTGTGGTTTCCTGTATTAATATTGTTTTATATGGTCAAGCTACTTCTGATGTTACATGATCAGAGAGGTTAGACATCTTCCTCTCTCTAATAATCATTCTGGGCTATATCTAAATAATGCAGAGGTGACTAAAGCAGGACCTGGGCAGACTTCTTTCTAAAAGCATAAACCTGGAAGCAGCGTATATAATCTGGGCCTCAGTTCATCCAGTGGAGCCCCAAAGCACAGTACAACACCGCTGTGCTACCTTTTGACTGTGTCTGGGCCGCTCCCTTGCAGTCAGGCAGCTCCTCTGCTGCAGCTGGGAGGGGGTGAAAGACAACTTGGAGCTGCATCTGATGGAAGACCTTGAGCCAGCAGCGAGATTGCAGATGATGAGGAGAGCAGCAACAGTGGCATATCTTCCTCAGCTTCCCACTAAGAAATGGTTGTGCCTATTCAGGACTCCAGTTAGTATGAGTTGAGGGTAGGCATCTTACTCACAGCCCTGAGTAAATACTGTTGAAGAGGGGAGGGGTTTTAGAGGAATGCTGAAGCCTCAGCATTTTCCCGCTAGATATCTCAAGATAATTCCCTGGTTGGAGTTGCTGCTTTTGTTCCATGCAAAGGCACCCAAGAATAAGAAGCAATAGTACTGTTGCTTTTGCTGCACTACAAGGTATGAGCCAGCTCTGCTTAGAAAGCAGGCAGAAATATAGCAAAAAATAGAAAGCTCTGCTGAAAATGCAGTGGATATAAAGCATATAACGTCCTACTGAGAGGATCTCCATGCCAGAGTTGACACATAACCTGCTGGTTTAAGAATGTGGGCAGATAAAACATGGAAATGCTTACACCTGTGTAAAATATGTCCTAGCTCTTCCTTGACATGGTGCAGAAATAATGTGTCCCTCACTGAGAAATCTCAGTATTGGCCCATGATCATGACTTGTTTCACAACACAGTACTGTGGTGTTTGTGCCTGGTTTGGGATATAGCTATTTTGCTGCTGCTACTTACCACTGTTGCCTGCAGGTTTTCCTCCATACACACAAAGGTTCAGTGTTTGCATATTAGGCAATGCAACCAGCTTTTTTTCGTAATAACCACTTGCACTGGAAATAAATAAATAATCATAGGAAAAACATTTGGTCTCAGGAAAAAAAAAAAAAAAAAAAAAAGTTTGGTTATTTTGCTTTGTATCGTCAACACAAAAACGAAGTATTTACTTTTTTTAAAAATAAAAAATTCACCCCAAGAAAGCTCCAAAGTATTAAAAAATAATAATAATAAAAAAAGTGTGGCTCTGAAATGGATATAACTGTCACTTGCAAGGGATCTGATCTCTGTAAAAGTCACTGGAACAATTCCTATTGATTCCCACTGAATTAGTCAGGTCTCAAGAAGCACCAGCTTTGGTTGGTTTAACTTCTTTCCCTTGATAGAAAGCTGTCACGTGGGATGGAGAGGATAGTAAGAGTTGCTAAAGTAAAGTCAGTAAAAATGGCTTGAATGACAACTGTGCTCATGGTCTCCCAGTCCTCTAGACCAGGGGCCTGGCCAAAGTGTGCTGTGGTTGCCCCTCAACAAATGCACCAGTGTTTCTTCCCCCGTAGTGACAAAGTGGGAGCCTGATGAATGCCCATAGCTCACTCTGGTATGCGGCTGAAATGTTTGGGAGTGTTCTGGGGGCTCGAGATTGGGTATAGGTATTGTGATATTTGGAAACAATAAACTAGCAAGTTATCTGAGTGGTTTTAGTATAGTGGTAGCCCTCTGCATTCTTGGGATTTTGTTGGTTAAAGTAATGCAACTACATATACTAGCAAGACACTCCCTAGGTCCGTCTCAATTTTACTTGTCTCTATTGCTTATGCCTGTGATTATATTCTATTCTTAGAGGTGTTACTTTGTCGATGTACACCATCCCTTAAAATCACTCTTATTTATTGCCTACAGTGTGCATGCAGTACCCATCTCTAGTAATTTGCAGCTGATCTCTGGGAAATGCTGCCAAGATTCCAGGCAGGCTTCAGGATGGTCTCCTGTACTGGCTGGGTGTAGTGTTTAGTGGCTGGCCCGTTTCATAAATGCTTGCCACGTGCTGTCGGTCGTGCACCTGCTGCGGCAAGAAGCCTGAAGTGGAGCCACAGCTGCCTTCACGAGACAGAGCAGAGCGGCCCCGGGCCAGCAGGGAGTCAGGAGCAGGCATTTTGTAGGAGCAAAGCCTTCAGCTTCAGCTGAAGCTGAGCTGCGATGTGCCGGGGATCTCCTGCCAGAATGAAGGTTGCCTGTTCGCAGTATAGACATGTCTTTCATGTTTGAAGTTGTGTCTAAGGAAGAACCGGAGATAAGACAGATACTGGCAACGGGAGAGAGGAGAAGGGAATTTCTACATTTATTAGTCATGTTGTTGAAGAAAGGGGAAAGATTTTATCATGTCTGCCTTGCTGAAAGCAAGGCTCTGGGTTCACAAGACCTGCTGGTAACAGCGTGTAACTGTGCCTGCTTTCATGCCTGCTAAGGCTAGAAGGCTACCCCCACTTCCCTTACAGCGAAGAGGAAGAAGGTTCTGTTGTTGGGGCGTTTGCTGTATGTATGCCTAAGTAGGCATGACCAACAGATGAGAATTAAGCTGTCATTTGTTCTAACCTTTCAGAAAACGTGACTAAGAGGGAACACAGCACTAATCAGAGATGGAAGGAAAGCTCTATAAGGCACACTGCACCGGCCCTGCCGGTGGAAGGGCTGAAGTCCTCCCAGCTGCCCACAGCTTGGCAGGTGCCTACCTGGTAATTAAAGAACTGATCATGAATGAAAGGCAGACTAATGATGCAAAGAGAACTACAGCACTCCTACTTAGGGCAAAGCCTTTAATAGTTTTTTTTTTTTCTTTTATTTATTTTTTTTTCTGGTGAGCAAAGCACGGTCTCTTTAAAAGTCTTGGCCTCCTTTCCGAAGTGTTATTGCTCTGCCCCACCCCTGCATAAGCAACACCTGCATACCTGCAGGCTGCTTTCTTCTTGATGGCTTGTACACCTTGATAATTCAGGTTGCTGGAGTGGTCTCATTAGCACAGTGTAGCCATCCCTTTTGTTAACGCAAGGACATTGATCTGACCTTGTCCAGGTCCCAGTGATGCAGTAACTTGCTGTGCTAGTAGTCCTTTTGCTACATTTGCATTCTTGGTAGCCACTGGGCTGATGAGTTTAATAGGAGAAGGGAGCCCTTCCCATACAGAACACGCACAAGGAATAGCAGATGGTAGCAACAAGAGCACCGAACAATTGCAGGTAGTTTCATGCTGTGGAAGCCATCTGCAACAGGCTTCTCAGCAAACCCCTAGCATTTCAGAGAGGTTTCTCAGTGCTGGCTGGCTGCTTATCATGTATGTCAAGCCGAACTGGGGGTCTCTGCCATTGCTCTGGGTGTAGAGAAATGTGTAACATACCTAGGAATCCTGAAAGTACAGATCCTTTGGGGTCTGAGGAAGCCTGATAGATTTTAAGGAGGAGAGAGGCATTTGGGAATAATTAACTAAGGAATAGTTAACTTCCAGAAAAACTGCAAAGGCTAATGTTCTTTACCTCTCAATAATGCATGTTATTGAAGTTACACGAGGGACTAGAGTGCTGTGCTCAGGAGCAGTCGGTTTACTAACAGGCTTGAGGCTACCTTCATCTGCTTCTTCTTCTCCCTGGTAGTGTGGAAGGCCCATGACCTGCGTGTTAGTGCTGCACACCAATGGTTTTCTGCTTCTGGTACGACCCACCAGAACAGAGAGGGCATCCATCCTCCAACAGGTAATTTGGGTCCTCCAGCACGCCCAACACAGAAGCAGTGTATTGATAGATTAAGGTCACATTTCCCTTGTTCAATGGAGGAATAGTGAACTCAAGGCCATTGTGTTTTCAGTTTCTTACACTTCTAAAATGTAATGAGGTAAATAAGACACTCCTTTGTTATGATGAAAAAATGAATGAGATCTTCATTATGTGGGAAGGAAGGAGAGAGAGAACAAAATGTTAGGAGTGAGACCAGGGAAGCAAATACACAGAGAAGAAAAATAATCACAGAAGCAGAACAGGCACAATGTAGGCTGCAGAAAGAGGCAGGGGAAAAACAAATGTGGGGCTTACTGCGTTAGGACAGCAGGAGGAAGAGAGATGGCTGGCAGAGAAAAAATGAAGGCATGTGCTTGCCCGCAAGAAGGACCTGCATAGGTATCAGCAGGGAGGAACTTCTCTTACCGTGCTTTACAGGATCAAAGAGCAGGTACAATATTTCTGTGTATGTTTGTACAGCGTGTAACACAATGCAATTCCAGTCCTGATTACTGTTAAAAGATAGCATAGATAATTAAAAAAGCATCACATACAGGCCTAGGTAGGGAAGACAAGACAAGGGTTGGCAAACCACTGGCTGACCTAGCCTGTCACTCCTTATTTTATTCCCATTTATTCATCACAGAGCTAATTAGTGGCATATTATGGAACTGAGGTCATTAAGACTTAGGTTTCTTTGCATCTACTCCAAGTAATTTTAAAACCAACTAGCGTGTTTTGGTACACTTCCCTTTTGTGGACCATGGCACTGTATTCCAACCCCCCTTGCCCTTTATTTTGGCATTTGCATGTGGTCACTTCCTCTAGTAGGGCTTCCTTTCAATATAACACAACGGCTGGAGATTTCCCAGAGAAGATGTGCTGCTTTTCTTCTTTCTGTACTGCAGTCCTTCCCTGGAGCATATGGGAGCACTGTGCCAGTTCTGCCCCATGCATGTCACCTCTCTTGGTGTGTGCAAATTGAGAACTGAGCTGCACTAGGGAGAACTTCAAGGATGACAGCACTGTAAAATCAAATCAGCTCTAAAGAGAAACACACAGCATTTAGCTGGCTCTGCACTGATAACAAGCATTTACAATCACTAGATCACGAGAACTGCACCATGCAGGGCTAATTGCCTGTTATAAATGGCACTGTAGTAACGAGGAGACCAGTGATCTGTATTTAACAAGATTATACACCACAAATCAACGATAAGGCAGGCATTGCTTCTCTGATTCACTTTTGTCAAAGATGAATGAACAAGGCAAGGTAAAACAAAAATAGAAACAAAGAAAGCACGAAGTATGTGAATGCTTTTCAGGCTAAAAAATATATATATATATAGAGAGAGAAATTAATTCTTCTGTAGACTGATACAGCCAAATACAACAGACATAGAGAGAATGGGAGGTTTATAAATTCTTCTGGGCTTCAGTGATCCCTCTGTGGGCACAGTATACTGTGAAGGTGGTAGGAACCCCTACCTCTTGGAATTACCGAAGTCCTCACGGGCATTTTACTCATGAGCCACTGGTGTCATTTTGTTGTCCCAGCTAAATTTCAGTTTGGTTAATTATATTCTGACTACTTGATTCCCTAAGAAGCATAGTTGTCACTGTCTTTAATTATTTGAATATGAAACTTTGCATGTTTTATTAGTGTATGACAGTTATACATAAAATTCTACATGTACATTGTGTATTGCAGGCAAAGATATAGGACTGGAACCAAGGAGCTTCAAACAAACTTAAGGATGAATGAACATTAGAACAGAATCTGTGGAAATCTGTTGAAGTAAAGGTTGCTAATTTGTAGTGTGAATGGGTAGGAAATGTGAATGTAAAGGAACGGGAATGTCTCTGTAAGGGAATAGGTTATGTTATGTGCTTTATTTTTGCACACATTGCTAGAAAGTTCTCATGATGTTTGCAGTCTTACAGCAATTCAAATTTCTTGCTTTTGGATCTAATATTGAGAGGCTTTAGAATGGGATTTTGAAAAGAGAGGGCTGGCAGGTTATACCAGGATCACAGAAACCAAATGAGCTCCCTTTCTCTATTACGTTGCCTCTGAAAATGCCATGTCCGCAAGCAAAACCAAGAGTGATTTATTTAATTAATCACAAGGCATGACTGTAATTTTATTTCTTATCTGAAAAATGAGAAACATGGTCCAGCAATACAATGCCCCTCAAACATGACAAACCAGGACCACTCTGAGCTATATCAGACATCACGAGTGTAGCCTAAAATTGGGATAGTGCCTTAGCAGTTCTCAGCTGAATCCTAAATCTGAATCCTGAACTGTTTCTTACACTATCTGTGTTTTCCCTGGCGTGTATCTTATCTGAACACTGACCAAGCCTGACCTATTTTGTGCAAGATTTGATGAGATCACAGTGCAAGACTGTCTAACTGCAGGCCATAAATCGTTGTACTCCTCCATCTGGTTGCTCTCTGACAAGCGTATGCTTTGCTTAATCAGGGTTATAGACTCTCTATCAGTGCCATCTTCTAGGTGCTGAAAGCCTTAGGAACATGAGCAGCTGAGCTGTAGGGGTCATGTGCTGTGCGACTGGACTTTGCAGAAGCTGGACCAACTGCGCATTGGCTGTGAGACCACTTTCTGGTTGCAGCTTTTCAGCTGGAGTAAGGCAGCATCACTAC